>NC_088980.1:72647304-72988527 GCF_963932015.1 Anas acuta
TAAGTAATGGAAACAAATAGGTATGTGCCTGAAAGGAAATCATAAATTCATCACGCTAGGCTTTCAAAGACAAACTTTAAACAAAATGGAGGTAGCTGAAAATACCTATTCATTTTGCTTGTGAGAAAAACGAATTTCTCATGCCTTCAGGCAGTAGAGAATTATGTGGTCTTTTGAACTGAAAAAGTGCAAACTGTAGAGGATCAGGCTGAATAAATGTTAAGATGCCAGTCTGACAGGGCCTTTGGGAATCTACTCAATAACAATATTTTTGAGATGTCTCACACAGGAATGGTGTATTTGTTATAGTTATTTACACCTCACAGAGTAAGCTAATAAAAATGAAAGACCGTGTTTATGCATGAAGGAACAGAGATGGACGCAAAGGAAATACCTGCATGAGAACACATAACAGGTATGAAAGTCACTTTAAGGTAAGATTAAAGATTAAAAATAAAAATAAAAATAAAAATAAAAATGTAACAACTGAACCATACTGTAAAAAAGATCAGTATTTTCCACTTAGTATCTTTCAAGTGTTGAAAAATTAGTCTGTTTAGTAGGGCTCTTTCCCTCAATTTATGCAAAAAACTTGAAGTGCAAGTTTCATTGAGTCCTCATTGCAAGAAGCCACCTCCTTATCATGAAAAGACAGAGGCAAGTAACTGGATGAAGGACTGGTTTCCTAAATCTGTAAAGATAATTCCATTTATGGAAATATTATGGCTGTTGCAGATCAGAAAACAGGGGTATCCAACATCCGCAAATGAGATTTACACATCTGAAACAGAATTCTTGAGGAAGCTCTGGTGTCAGCCCTTACTGGAGTAGGATAATAATGGTAGCTATGGAAAAGTCATAAAAAAGGTCAGTGTGGTAGAAAATAGAAAATCAGAATATCCCAAGTTGGAAGGGACCCACAAGGATCATTGAGTCCAACTCCTGGCTCCACCCAGCACCACCTAATGGTATGGTGCTGTCACTACTTCGCTGTGGAGCCTTTTCCCATGCCCAGCCACCTTCTCAGGCAAGAACATTTACCTAACACCCACTCTGAACCTCCACTGGCATAGCTCCATGCCTTTAGTGATGAGAAGGTTAATATCAACAAACCTCATTTCCATTGCAAAAATTCTTCCTGTTTTATTGGCAGAGTGCCAATAGAAAACTGAGGCCCTTGGCCTAAACAGAGTATTTCTCAGGGTGTGATTCACTTTAGTATGCAAATATGTTTTGCCCTGGTAAGCCAAAGCTCAATGTACGATAGCTACAATTTGCAACATCTAGTGTATTGCTCATAACATCCTAGAATGATTTATAAACACTGATTATTGGGTCTAAGCCTGTAATCCTCTTCAGGGGTAAGATACCCACTGCATAAATAGCTTACAGTATATAAAATAAAGCTGCTTACAGCATATACTGATTGATAAAATGTGTACAAAAGGCCAACATAAGACCACATAACCTCTAAGGTCACGTTTAGTTCTGCATTAACTTCCACTCCTTTCTAACTCAAACTGGGGGGGGGGGGGGGGGGGGAGAAAAGAAATCAATTTCATTATGTGGCCAGCTATAAAACTAACTATACATTCTTATAAAAAGAAAAAGACAAGGAGGCATAAAGGAGCTGACTAATTGACACCTTTTCTACAATAACCTGCAATAATACTTCAAGAGCAGGAAAAAAATCAGGCTTAACCACGTTCTTTTTTCATATCATACCCAAAAGAAAGGCTTCAATCTCTTTCTTAAATGACACACTTTAACTTCTTTATTGAATTCTTTATTTCATATCTTTTATCCATTCCTGACTGCTTTTTTTTAAGCAATTGCTAAAATTACTCAGCCAAGTGGTATATCAGGTATACAAAACTTCTTTTCATTGGCATGAGATATATGGGAGAGAGGAGCTTAGAAGGACAATTATTATATGGAGTCCATAAACTAAGTTTTTCTGCAGACAAAATATGTTCAGCATGGTTATAACAAGGATGGAGTAAAACTGGATTTAAACTATCCATTTAAAATTTGTTTCTGCAACTAATCAAAGGCTATCTTAGTTCCAAATATAATGTTCTCTAACACCTGGTATATTAGGGGTTTCACCAAAATGGAACAAAGAACTTGGAAGTCTAATGCACATACAGCTAAGACAGAGACAGAAGAGAAAATGTAGAGTGCACAGTAGTTAATAATCATTGAAAAGTATAAAAACGTGAGACAAAACCATGGAGAGCTTGAAGACAAAAACTCAGCAAGACCAATGATTGCCCCCATCGTAGGCAGCAATGAAGGCCAAGGTTTCCCCACCTGAGTGGTAACTGTCGGGTGTGCAGGGTCTCAGCAGTACTCCACATCCCCATTGCATCCTCCATTGCAATGCTCTGCCTAGGAGCAGGTAAGCCTTACCTACACACTGCTTGTATTAGCCAATAAGTAACTGCTGAGTACTCATAAATCCAATAAAATCCTGTTTGCAATTATCTGTCAATGGTAAAATATTCAAATAAAATTGACACAGTAGAAGAAGGGTTATAGAAAGTAAAAATACAGTTTGATTAACTATCAGTTTCAATTTACTAATACTGCAGTTTTTAAAATAAGAAAGTGAAGATGGCCTTTGGGTTTCATAAAGGATAAACAACACTTTGCCGCACAGGAAAAATCAGTTCATATTTTAAGTTTG
Source organism: Anas acuta (assembly GCF_963932015.1). NCBI lineage: Eukaryota > Metazoa > Chordata > Aves > Anseriformes > Anatidae > Anas > Anas acuta. The sequence continues at coordinate 72,649,994 of NC_088980.1, forward strand.
AATGTTGATAAAATATTTTTCAAGAACAGTTAGCCTTGTTTTGAAGCTGCTTGCATGGCAACCTCAGGAGACCATAGAGAAGAAGAGCGAAGTGTTTACTTTTAGGGCTAATGCTCTATGTGGACATTCCAGGAACCTCACTGTTAAAGGCTTTGGTGTCACATCAAGATCACCAGCAATCAACAAAGATTCTCCAGGCTGTCCACCTAAAAACATCTACAAATCAAACTTTATGGCATTCAGTTGCTAGTTCTGTTTTTCCTGAACAAGGTAATGCCACAATGTCCAGGATCCTCCATAGACAAAAGCCGGTTTTATTTAAGAGTTCCTCTATTTACTTTATAGATATCATAAATAGTCTTAAATGTTTATTAATATTTTTCAAAAGACATAAACTTGATTGTTGAAGCTGAAGATTTGGAGGGAGTCACATACCAAATCACATTAATTTACGAGCTTTAATTTTAATGAATAAATTAAAGTCCTAGACAAAATAGTGGCAAGATGTTCTTTAATACAAGGGTAGTTTAATAAATGCACTCCTCTTTCATCTGTCTTGCAATACAAATACAAAGCACTAGAAACATCCATGTTTGGGGGCTTTTACCGAGTTGAGAAAAATACTATCCTGTTTATAAAAAACAAATTTACAGCTATATATTGCAAGTAAGTATGTTCTCACACATCCTAGAGTGTGTAACACATCCATTAAAATGAGCCACGTGAACAGGGACAATCTTGAGTTTTGCTCTGCAGGGGAGTCACAACACTCATTAAAATATAATAAGCTCCACAATGAATAGAACAAGTGTTCATTATAACGTAATGAGTACTAATTATCACACAATGGTCCTGTGGAGTAAACTCATTGCATTTCAAGAACATGATACCTTTTTTGTTTAAACATAAATACGAGCCCCTTCAGTCTCAGTCCAGAACTAGGAAACAGAGAGGTTCTTCACGTGACATAGTATATCCAACCAAATACACTACAGTAATGTAGCAACACAAACCAAACCTACTTCAGTAGCACAGCAGGCATTAATAGCTTTTGGAAATCAGTCCTCACCCAACTTTATATAGTCTGAAACAGCTCAAGCTCATTAGTCTTCAAGTCACAATGCAAGGCTTATGAAGGCAACAAAGCTCTTCCTGCTGGGATTGCTTGAGAGGTATTTACAAACCTCCTGAATAAGCTTCTGTCTAGAAGGTTACTTTTCAAAGGCATGTAAAAATGAACATCCCTCCAGTCAGCTTTTCCATTCATCTGCCACATGGTCAAAGAAAAGTTACCTAAATAAAGAGGCCCTGTCTGTCTTTCCCCACATCCAGCTTGCTGCTCCCCCCATTTTCACTGCATTAGATATGGAATTTGCCAAACTGCCATATAAAATGATTCAGTTCTCTAATCTGGCAGAAAATGAACACAGAAAAAAATATACAAAATTCAGCAACTTGTTGTCTGAGTCATCTTACATAAATTCTCCTTTATGTCCTCCATGCTCTTGGGAGCCTACTTCTTCCATAACACACATCAATCTACTGACCCATCCTCAAAAGACCAAGAGGTCTCCCACATTGTGTTCTTCACTCCGAACATAAGCATGGTTGGTATTAGAACGCTGCAGTCATTTGAGCTTGATTTCAGAAAAGGAGAGGACTTATCCAGGCCTATATTCATAAAACAGGATTGTTCCCTCCCAACCCAGAACATTTCTGTCCCAGCTGCAAGCCAAAACCCACAGCACCCTGGCAGTCGTGAGATCTGCTCCATACACACAACCCACACCCTTAGTCCCCCCAGCCAACACCCAGGAAGAGGCCACTGCTACTCAACAGCCACCTCACCTGCCCAGGGAAGGCCAACCTCCTACCATACGCACCGCCTCCTGGAGCAGCTCCGGGGTGTGCTGTGAACCTTACCTGTATGATAGCTGGTTTGAGAATATGCAGGATAACAAATAAATCCAGTTTGTGTAGCAAACACTGCATCTAGTATGAATCAACTATAATCCTGTGAATACTTTATGGACTTCACGTGACACTGAAAGAACCTCGATTGAGCACCACTTGAAAATATATATTTGCTTGTGGATTGTCTTACTGCTTCCCAAAACCACTTAGAAACATTTCTAATGAAAAGCTACATTGGGTTTCAAAGTGTTCATTGAAAACAAATGAGTATAAGAACAAACCCTGTATTTCTTTAGCAGTTTTCTAAAAGCTAGAAGGTGGCTCACAGTTTAATTTATGTGGATGACAATTTAAAACAGAGGAAAAAAAAAAAAGAACAAGACAACTGATGTCAATGCAGAAGATACAATGTTAAATGAACTGGTTATTTTACACCTTCTGCCATGCAATTACAAAAATATTTAAGATCTCTCTAGGCTGAATAGGCAAGATAGTAACTCTAAGCTCAAATTCCCTAATATGAATGCAAGAAATTGTGCTTAAATGAATGGCAAATATGTAACAAATCTTCTTCATCAGCAAAGTGTGTGAAAATTGCATATAATAAATGATGTTTAGCTTTTTTATGACTCCAGTAAGAAGGCTTATTATTTATTAGAAAGAACAAAATGTGAAACATAAAAGAAATAGTGATTGAGGACTGTAATCCACATGTAAATTAGCTTCCTTTTTATTTTTAAATATTGGCAGTTCCCATAGGCAGTTAATAGCTGCCATGCTACAATGCTGCTCATATGCCCTAGTTTTATTTCACCTCTCCTGAAAGCCAAGATTTTACACTTAGACGAGTCAGCAGTTCCCTGGTGCTAATACTATATATCAGCGTTAAAAATACCTCCTTACAGTCAAATGAAATGTTTTTCACCAGTGAGCAAACTAAAGGAACTACTTCCCTTTTAGCCTTTTCTCTTTCAAATATACACAAACACATGCATACATACTCCAACACCCTCAGCATTAATAGCAATGATTTTCCTGTCCTGTCACTGTTAAAGTTGTTGCTAATTGTAGGAAGGTTTTCTGATAAAGGAACACTTATAATTTACAAATATTATAGGATTCACTCAGAAAGGGTCTCAGAGATGGTTTTAAATATATCAAATGCATGCCAGACTACTATGAAGATGGTCTCTTATGTCACTTTTTTTTTTTTTAAGATATCTATCACTGAGTACCACTAACAGAACAACATGACAAAGCTTTACCAAATCCTAGCCAGAAATACAAGCCTGAGAAACCCACTACCCCAATTCCAAATGTCAACTTAAGCCTCATTCAACAACTGCCCTAGAAACTATACTTACAAAGAAAAGACAGAACAAAAATATTTCATCTGGGCAAGGTATAATTATTGATAGCAAAAGGCATTTGATAGTTTCTTGGACCAAAAGATTTTCATTCACAGCTCTCCCACCCAACAGTAAGATGTGAATTAAACAATTCAAATCCAAATGTATAATTAACTTTTATAGAACAATATATTAGTCACTAGGTTAAATGATCTAATCAGAGAATATTATTCAAAATAAATCATTTAATGTAATTACGGAAATGTACAGTACCATCTGTGAAAATAAGTAGATGGGTCAATGAACAGCTCATTGTAGATGATGTGATCAGTAACTTTTATGTGTTTTTAACAGTATCAAGGATTTTTTTCTTCTTCTTCTCTTTTTCAAGAAAAAAAAAAAAAAAGAAAAAATATTTCCATTCCTTTGTATCCTCCCAAAAAGTATGTGTTTGTGTGCACATCCATACATGAACCTGTAACTGTGTCTGTAAGGTCTCAATGAATACTAATTATGAAACAGCACAATGCATAATGCACCATGAAATACCAAAAAAGAGAGTCAATAAAACAGGAGTTGGTTGTTTTCAACTGGAATACCAGAAGAGGAGAAGACATGCTGGGCAGTATTTACACCATCTACATCTAGCTACCTACTTGAGCTCAAGCTACCTATATCAGCAGGGATGGGCAGGCTTCTCCACAGAAAGTACAAACATCCAGAAGCAGAAGACCCCACAACAGACCATAAAGAACCTGAAGGTGGACAATTTGTAATGTCCAGTCCACAGCCCCTCAGCAAAGGGGGAACAGGATGGGGACGTGGCAGACCCAAGTCTCACTGCTGGCAGGCTTGCTAGGGAACTGAGTGCCCTTCTGTCAGTCTCACTTCTCCCATTTGCTACATCAAAGCAGCGTGACTCCTGGAAAGCACCTTAAGGATCTGATCTTACTGACTGCGCAGTACTTCACATTCAGATAACTTTGTGGTATGTGACTGTGTATGTATATGCCAATTTTTACGAGTGCCAAACAATACTCTGTTCCATATTACAAACTGCCCAGCATTGGATTTTTCAAATAAAACTGGCCAACTAGTCCCTTGTTACATAAACTACCATCATAAAACACTATCTTGACTCTCACTTCTAATCGTCTCACAAGTTTACAGGCTCTACACCAATGACAGTGGGTTTTAAAAGGAGATTATCTCAACACAGACCAAAAAATCTCACCGAGCACTACAGTCCCATACTCGAAACACAGCCAGAACCTGAGCTAGTCTGGGTATTTTTACGTGAGACTGCACAAACATCCTATAAAAATTGACCATGTAAGCACTGACCAAATTATATTGAAACCTAGGCAGGATGGAGTTGGGATAGAAAATATGTCTGTGACCTAAGTATATTCTACCTTGCAAGAATATTTATTTCAAATAAGCAAGCAGGTTAAAAAAGAGTGAGTAGCCAAGCTTTTAATTTTAAGATAACACACTGTCTTTTATATGATAATAAACCCAGTCTTAATTCTGCCCAGGTCTGAAGTAATTCCAGATGAAAAAAATAATATATATATAAATGGTAAATCTCAATAATGTGAAATAGCCATTTTTACAAACCTCAGGCAACAGTTAAATATATTTTCAGTATACAAGAACTGCAGATGTAAAAACACCATTAAATTGCTTATCTGTTACTTATAGAGCCAAAATAATAATAATAATAATAAAACAGTGGCAAATTGTTTAAAGCATCTCAACATCTGTAGTTTGTCTCCTGTTCTTGGAGAAAAATAAAATAAAATAAAATAAAATAAAATAAAATAAAATAAAATAAAATAAAATAAAATAAAATAAAATAAAATAAAATAAAATAAAAATATTGTTCTGCTAGCCTTCCTTCTCCCTTAAGGGAGACATGACTTTTTGGCTCCCACTTGAAGGAACTTCTTAAAAATTGTACTTCAACATTTGGATTGAATTTTCAAATCCTATGTAACTTCATTTGCTGGAAATGGAGGGCAAAACTGTGTTTATAATGGAAACTACCTTACAGAGTAATGGACACACTAGCACTTCAGCATTAGGCTCTGCAATATTTCTTTGAAACAATACCGCACAATATTCAACTTGTAGTTATTGTGCCAGTGTTCCTTTTATACCTTACAGTCTGCTTCAGGGACTTGTCTAAGATGGGGCCTATCAAGTAAATCATGAAATTAGCAGCACATCCTGATTTATCACTGGAGTATACTCTCTTTGAACTAGCACACTGTTGACCAAGGAAAAGGTATTTTTCCTTATAATCTCAGAACAAATACTAGTAAAACTCACATGCTGAATTACATAAACCTTTGTAGACAATTTTGGGTTTTTCATATTGTTTATGTTTATGACCTTCACATATACACCTTATTCTCCTGGAAGAAGATGAATAGAATCTATTTACATTGATTTTTTCCCCCTCTACATTTCCTCCCCTTTCCGTCATGTCAGCTGCCGCCTTTATTTTACACTGCATACAAACAAACTGTGCCACAATGGGTCATGATGGCTGATGTAGCTTAGGCCCCTGGTAGGGCAGTTCTGCCAGAGCTAACTAGCAGTAAACTGTCTGAGCAGGAGCTCGTGTTCATCTGCATGGAAAAGATGACTCACTGGTATTTAGCTGGTTTGATTCAATCTGATAGCATCCATAATTTTCAGCACTACTTGCATTAACAGAAGTGTAGCTGTTCACCAGAACAGGAGCTTCCTGCCATGGAACAGAATCTTTGATACCTTTCAAACTGAATTTATTAGACTGAGATGTCATTTGAAGTCTTCCACACAACCATCTATAGAACTAACAACTCAATTACTTACATTTTAAATGTGTTTACATCTAGATGTGCTGGTGAATTCCAAGTCCTTTCCAAGACAGCGAATAAAGTGAAGCAGAGTTCAGAGGGAAAAGATAAAAAAAAAAAAAAATTGTTTTCAAATAAAGATCGTTTCCTGAAGTGTATCATGTACATGTTATGCACCAAAGGAACGTCAGTCCATGATCAACGGCATAGAGCATCCATGTCTGGATGCTCTATCCAGCATCCAGACACTCATGCACACATATTTTGGATGTTGATGACATTTATCTCAAATGTTTTATAACATTGCTTATATTCACTAGAACTAGTTACTACAAGCTAGCACAGCATGCACCAACAAAGTGGTTGTGTTAGAGTGTCTGCACTGCAGGACAAAACTGCTATACGACATTTATTAATCTAGGAAGTAAAGAATTAAACTGCCTGGGGAATTAAACTGGCTGAAGTATAGAAACTTCAGCTGACATTTTGTCATACTAGCAGGGACAGCACTGCTATACTGACTAAGCTTTATGGGAGCCTCAGTACCTACAAGTGGGCACAATTTAATTTTGGACCTCATCTATAAGGGGTTCGGTGAGCAACACAGTGCCCCCTAAGCCATACTTATGTACTGGATTTGATCCTGTTTAAAGGAAAGACTGCTGTCTGACACGCTATTGCTTCTGCGTATTTTTTAGAGAGAGCACATAAGAGAGAGTGGGTTGGTGGCTTTTTTTTTTTTTTTCTTCTGCTTGTTTGTTTTTTACATAGAAATGGAACCGAGTTATCTATGGGAGCCCTTAAGTAGGATGTAGGATGACTGGTAGTTTTAACTAGTTACAAAAGCAAAGTTTTATGTTGCTTCCCAAGGTCCACATATAAGAAAAGAGCCACACCTTAATTTGCATTAGGTAGCTATAAAGTACGGTGTCTTCCTTTGAAGGGTCTGAAATGAAATCAAATGAAATCTGTCAAAGGCAGTAGAGTAGTTAGGAAAGCCTATGGGTTATTTCCATAAATCAACTTACCTTTAAAGCTGAGCAAAATACCAAATATATGCCAAACTTTAAATTAATATTTCCCCTGAAGATAAACATTTACTGTCATCCAGGAGGAGGACAATTATTAAAAAAGGAAGGCTTCAGTGTTTTCTCACAACTGTGTATGATTGACTGCAGCACAGAAGTAAAGCTCTGGAAATGCAGGATCTATGGTTAGTGTCTTGGAATGAAAAATAAAATCTGATTTTATCACCTGTGCTAACTGAAGTCATAATTTTACTTGTGTTCTCCATCATATTTCTTCTGATCATGAAAAACTAATGGGGCGTCGATGCTCATGAAATTGGATTTCTCTCAAGACCTAATTTGAATGATAAACTATATTATAATGTAAGAAATGCTCATACTGCTTTACGAAGATGAACTCAGGAGAAATATATGCAGAAATACATGCAGGGGTATACATTTGCTACATGTCACTGGCTTCTGTACCCTGTCCTCTGTGTATCTTGTCACTCATGTAGGCAAAACAGTGTCTTACATGCACACACGCACACACACACACAGACACATACAGAGAGAGGTACAGGACTATGTGAAGGCACACTGGGGAGCTCCTTGCTTGCAAAAACACTCAGTTCCAGACCACTGGCAGTGCAATTGGGGAAAATGGGTGTGAACCGTAGGCACATAGTGCGTTTTGGTCATTAATAAGGATACCACGGAGGTGGACTAGGAGGCAATGGAGAGAGGATTCGTTTCTGGCTGTGCATTATTTACAGTGCCTTTTACACAAAGTAAAGTTGGGTCACTGCTGAAGCTGTGAATAGCAGCTAAATCTCCAAGTCCCTTTTTTTTTTTTTTTTTTTTTCCAATTTCAGCCCTCAGTTATCACATAACATTAGAGATAAGGGGGGAAAAAAACGAAGAAAAAAAAGCACACCTGAAATTGCTCCTGGTACATCAGGCTTAAAGTTCCTCACCCGCAGTTCCACAAGCCGTGGGATTTGCACGGCCGGGAACACGCGCAGGAGCCGGGCTCCCAAACCTGCCCGCCCGCGGTCACCGTGCAGCCGCAGCCGCACGCCAGCCCCCAGGTCACACGGCACGACCGCAGCCACCGCGCACAGACAGACGGACGGACGGACAGACGGACGGAGCGCAGACCTCCCCGTACCTGGATGTGGCGGGTCCCCCCGCAGCAGCGCGGCTCCCCGGCACCGCAGGAGCGCGGCGAGCGCACCGCCGGCAACTTTGGGCTCGGCGCGGCGCGGCTCGGCTCGGCTCGGCTCCGGAGCCTCGCCCGGCCCGCCCGGCGCCGGCAGCCAGCGGCGACTTGTGCCGGTGCTGCCGTCCTCGGAGAGCGCCCGGCCCCGGCCCCGGGTCCCCCGGAGCCGCCCCCCGGCGCCGCCCCCGCTCCCCGCTCCCGCCGCTCGCCGGGGCCGCGCAGCGCGGGCACGGAGCGCGCCCGCCTCTGCCCGGCGGCTGCGGGCAGCGCCCTGGGGCCGGGGCAGCTGCCGGCCGCCTGATGCCGCTCGGCTCGGCGCCCTTCCAGGTGTCCTGCCCCCGATGGAGGCCGGCTGGAGGATGCCCGCCCGTGATCAGCATCCTGCCCCTAACGGGTAGCCAGGTGCCGGCCGCGTCCCGGGGGCGATGGGCAGGCAGCGGGCTCGTCCCCAGACCCCTGCCCGGCAGGGAGCAGCCGGCTGGAAGAGGAGGAAGGCCACCGGCAGCGGCCGCGTCCAAGCGGAAAGGAGCCGCGCACAATGTATGCAATCCAGCTGGAGTGAGAAAGGAGAGGCGAGGAGAGCCATTCCGGCACGTACAGTAACGGGAAGGGAAGCTGCTACACCAGATCGCAGGCATGGGAAGAGCAACGCCGGGCACTGAGGTGGCCTAAGCCAAAGATGGGATAAAATCCAGGGCTAGATTCTGAGAACTTCTTGAACAGAAACGCTCTTGGCTGCTCCAAAATACCCGTTACGCTACACATGGTTTTGCGATCAGGGCAAGGGGCTGAAGGAAATAGCGGGGAGGTAAGCTCCTAGTAGGAACGGAGTAGCAACTGCTTCCATTTGCTATGTTCATGTCCCCTGGCCTGCAACTACAGCGCGCAGGAATCGAGGCTTCCATGTGGAGTCTCCACAATGCTCTCACCAAACTCCTGGTGGGCTCCACACAGCTCCCAGACAGATCTCCTGACCAGCAATGGGCTGCTTTTATCCAGATGATTTTACTGTTTTACCTCACTTTCAAATCTGCTTGTCCAAGTGGTAGTTAGTTTACTAATATTGAGGGGGAAAAGAGAAAAAAAGACAACTCCTCCCCTTCAGACTGTGAAGGTCGGTACAGTTTAACTTGACAAACAATTTATGCCAAGCCACCTCCTCACTGCTCAAAGTGAGTGAGGCTAAATGAGTCTTGCAGCCTACCAACCACTGGATGAAGTGCAGCTTACATAGAATCCATGGACAGAGCTAAAAGGAAAACATTTTATTTTAGGTCTTTTTTTCAGCAATTCTCAGTGAATAAGGCAGAATTATTAATATTCACCAGATATTCAGAGCATAAGTCATCTCTCATTCGCCTCTGCAATGAGCGGTATGACAAGCAGAGGGAAGTCTTGATGCTCCAGAAAAGCCTTTAAAAGGTGAGAATATACACAGTTCTTTCTTCTCATATGTGTGTGTGTATATACAATAAATATACATGTACATATATGCATATTTAAATATTTCAAAGACTCCTCTCAGGCAGGAGTGGAGAATGTTAGCATAGATTATGAGCAGTATTGCAGACTAATTTGGTATAAAATAGTCAAAGATATTCGTAACAACTCAAAAATTTTATGCCATTTCAAGGAAGAAGCTGAGAAGTTGAAAAAAAAAAAGCCTCAGTGAACTCTGACATTTCTTTTAAGCTAACGTTTTAAGACTAAACATTGAGATTTGGTTATACTGATGCTAGGCCAATCCTTTTATCAGTTTGAATTTTAAAAGACTCTACATTTGTCATGGGAAAATAAAAAAGCCTTATGAAAAGAGCTACAAAATGAAATTATTGTCTGGGACTGCAGCAGTAATGACAAAGGAATTCCAGGGAAATCTGGCTGTAACACACGAAGCACTACTGTGCAAGTAGGTTCACCTCAGGAGCCCCGTGGACTTGCACAGTTCCATCAGTGTATCGAAACACAGAACTTCGCAGATTGCCTTCAGAAAGTTCCTTTGCCAGAATTGAGAGCTTGTGACAAAGATTATGTAGGAAAAAGGAAAAAAAAAAAAGGTGGGATTTATACCTTTGAGGGTGTGGACTTAAGGTTTTAGGAGCAACACTGAAATGTAGGTGAACTAGTGATGAAGTAGAACACACAGCTGTACTGTATGCTAGCAATGCTAGCAAAACTTCTACAGATTCAAAAAAAAAAAAAAAAAGTGAGCTTCTGCTGATGTTGAAATTCTTTGTCAGATAACACGCTCCAGTTAATCATTTATAGGATATGCCTGCAAAACCAGTCTCTCTTTGTTGGTGGCTTAATATGCTAAACAAGTATTGATCATCTTGCAGGTAACTGCTAGAAACTGATAATTCAGCTAACATTCAACCACTTATAAAAAGACAAAGTGGTTCCTTAATATATCAGGTACTGAGAAAATTCAGGTCAATTTTAGATTACAAATTTCCTGTACCTTGGATAAATTAGGAACGGTCCAGATCATATTGTGACAATGTTGCTAAGTCCAATCCAACTCTTCATTTTTCATAGGCATGTGTACTCTAATGGTTGCAGTCCAGGAAAATTAGTCCAGTTGCTGCCAAGAACCTCCCTTCACACACTGACAACAACTGTACCAGTTTTTTTCACATTCTTGTTCTAAAACATTGGGAATATCCCTGTTACCACCATTCCCAGCAGCAACTTTCCAGTCTTAAAAATGCAGTTACTGCTTCCCTTTTTCCTAGAGTGAAAGGGTTAAAAAAATAAAATTCTTCCAGTGCATGCCATCATTTCACAACACATGCAGAGGAATAACACAACACCTGAAAACAAATAACAGTTAACACTGGCTGTGTAATTGGTTGTTTTCTTTTTGACTAAATTAAATCATTATTTTTGTTCTCAGCTGCAGTGCATAAGAACCAGTCACAGCAATACATCTGAGAACAATGACACTTCCTCTCATCGTTTTTTCTCTTATTTCATAAACTCTTTTTTATCTAAACAGAGCTACTAATAAATATTCTTACAAGTACTACTACATGAAGAGATACATTTTCTTGAAAGTTTGTATGTGATCTACTATAACAGGTCTCTAGAAACTATCATCTGAAAATATTTCAATGACTGCAATTAACAATTAGTCCTAAAGATAATAAAATTAAGAGATGTCGAGGAGGATATAAAAAATAATATTTATCCTTTGATGATGCATCACAACAACTCTTGACTTACCATATCACCATATAGTTTATTTCTACCTAAAAGAGTAATAAAATACAAAAAGAGTAATAAAATATAAAAAATGAAAAACTAAGTTTGAAATCAAATACATTCAAAATATTGCTGCTTTTCTAGATTTCTATCAGAAAATAAAGTCTGAATAGATTACAGCAGTCATTTTTTTCATTTTTATACCAAACATCTTCTGATATAAAATGGTGGAACTGAAATGTTTAACCTTGCTTAGTGGATGAACACAAAACTGAGCTGTCTTCATGTTCCTGTAGGGATCTTGGATCATGCCTATTGTATATTATAGTTTAATGTTTTAATTTGGTAATGTGCATAAATGTTCAGAGGGAACAGGACTGAAACAATTCAATTTTCATATGGTCTCTGAATATTCTTTAAACGATGCATTTCCTATGAAATATTAAAATTCTTGATTAAGAAAAATTATTTTATTTTATTTTTTTAATACAGATTAGTAAATGCTACACAGTACTAATCGCAGAGGGAATAGCAATGCTGCTGATACTGCTTTGGCTCCTTCTACACTAAGCATCACTGGAGTATTTTCTAATAAAACAACAACAGCTGTTCCTAGATATATGATGCCAATAACAGTTGCCAGTTGCAGAAAACTCATGATAATACAGTCATTTGCCTTTAGTATTGCATGAAATGACAGGTAAAACATACTGACAGAACACAACATAATACCTGGCATTTTGCTACCAGTTACCATAAAACTCCGAGTGAATCAGTCCCTCTCCAAATGCAGGAAAGCACAGATAATCCATCCATAAAGGGCACCAGGAACAGGGCGGTGTTTCAGCCCCTGAGTCCCTGCCTCATAACACCATGGGAAATAGAAGAAAGAAGACTCAGCTAAAGGCAATGAAGTGATTGACTCAGACATCAGTAGATCTTTCTGCCCATCCTGTGGAATTTCACACTAATGTATATATAATAGACACCATTCAACCAAGAAACTTGCTTAATTGGGATGTTTCTTAGGAAAATGGTATAACCATGTAACAGTATATAATGCAGCGACTACTGTAAAATGGGGTGATCCCTGGTAACTGTATAAGGTTTATATGCAACAGGCAGCGTTCTATTAAATTTGAACCTGGTTAAGAAAAATACCCTTGTGTTTTTGAAACTAATACAGGCAAAAATAATCATTTTTCATTCACCAACCAATATTAAATCCTCAAGGGTCAAGGCTCCTTCTGGATTGTTGCAAACAGTTACTTAGATACTCTGTTTTTATATAATGTATCAGCTGATTACAAGCATGTCTGATTTCAAATTATGAATATTATATTGGGTTGGATTTGATGGCTCTTACAAGTAGTAATGAGATGCACCATTCTTCCCCACTGTAACAGGAGCTTTAATAAATTTTTATTTAAAGGTAGGTAAACACTTACCAGCAAAAGCTCCTGGGACAGCCTAAAGACAGATTTCCATAATATTATTCTGAAGGACATTATTTCTGGGACATATTATGTACTTCTTATCTTTACCAAGATAAAGAAATTGCTTCTCCTAGAGTCCACATTCAGTAGGCTAACAGCAGATCTAAAATGAGAATTCTAAAATGTTACAAGAAGATGACGAGATTACTATTCAAGTAAGAACATGATTTCCACTAAAACCATAATGCTGAAACACACTGAAGCTGGGATAATGAAAAAGACAGTAATTTTTAATGTGGAATCTTCATTGGGACATCAGAGTCTCCCATGTCTTTCCTGTACTATTTCTGCATGACCTAACACCTTTCCTTTCCTTTCCTTTCCTTTCCTTTCCTTTCCTTTCCTTTCCTTTCCTTTCCTTTCCTTTCCTTTCCTTTCCTTTCCTTTCCTTTCCTTTCCTTTCCTTTCCTTTCCTTTCCTTTCCTTTCCTTTCCTTTCCTTTCCTTTCCTTTCCTTTCCTTTCCTTTCCTTTCCTTTCCTTTCCTTTCCTTTCCTTTCCTTTCCTTTCCTTTCCTTTCCTTTCCTTTCCTTTCCTTTCCTTTCCTTTCCTTTCACCACTTTTTGCCAATATGAGGATGCAACCCTGATGTTGTTTTGCTCAACATATCACTGTTTCTTACAAAAATGTACTGGATCGACAACTCTAAAATATAAAACACTTTTCACAGAATCACTGAGATCAGAAGGAACCTCTGGAGATCATTCAGTCCGTCCACTCCCTGCTCACAGCAGGGTCAACTAGCACAGGTAGCTTACAGTCATGTCCAGCCCAACTCTGAATGTCTCTAAGGATGGAGACTCCACAATCTCTCTAAGTAACCTGTTCCAGTATTTGATTACCCTCACTCTGGCAAAGTTTTAATTATGCATAAACATATCAATTGGTGCTTATTGCTTCACGTCTTGACAGTGGGCACCACTAAGACTATGTCTTCCTTTTCTTTACCACCCTTGATCAGATATTTATATGTATTGGCAACCCTCCCTCTCCGCCCCCCAAGAGTCTTCTCCTCTCATGGCCAAACAGTGCCATTTCTCTGCTTGGCCAGATGTGATAGATGTTCTGATCCCTCGATCACCTTCATGGCCTTTCACTGGACTTGCTCCAGCACATCCATGTGTGGCTGGGGAGCCCAGAACTGGACTCAGCACTCCAGATAACTCACACCAGAGCTGAAGCAATGGATGAACTCCCTTGACCTGCTGGTGATGCTCTACCTAATGCAACCCAGGATGCTTTTGGCTTTCTTTGCCTCAAGGGAACAAATTTGAACTATATTTGTAGTAATTCTGTTTTGTAATTATATTGAGCAGCAATACAGACCAAAGTTGAACTTTGAAAATTACTGAACTATTTAGCAGAGCTCTTAGTTGCCAAATTACCTACAGCTTGTGGGACAACTGTATCTAGTACAGAGTTGTATAGTCAATTAGTATCTAATCCCAGTGCTTCCATTAACTAGATTAACCTAGTTTCCAATTAGAGCAAGAAAATAGATAAATCCAAGATTTCTGAAAGAGGAAGAAACTGGAGAGGAAGAGGAACAAAATAGACACTTAGATGCTTCCAAATTCTAAAACCGAGATTAGCAGCATTCTCATTTAGAAGTGTCAAATGAGAAGACTAGGTTGAAGCATATTCTTCAGGCATAGTGTTACCACATTGTAGTTGATGAGGATTCTCCCAACTCTGTAGGCACCGAATATTCAAACATACTTCCTGTTCTGAGATTCTAGATGGGGTGTTAATGTGTCCCCCCTCAGTGCACTTAGACCAAGAGGGAAATCACAAGATTTTACTGAGTGTTCTCATATTCCTGTGGTGATAAATCTGTGACATCACCAAAGAAGGAACCCCCCACCCCCACCCCTCCCGCCTTGTCTTCCAGACAATGAGACAACTGAAGAAATAGAAACAACATTCAAGAAACAGACTGATTATTATTCTCCTTGTTTTCACTTGAAGAAGCACTCCAGTTCTGCCAGCCAACTATAGGCTTCCTTTTAGGAAATGTCACTGACTGCCATTTATTTAGTTTTAAAAAAACATAAACAACAAGATCCCCCTAGAATGCTTCTCAGGATGTGCTTTTCCTGTGCCATTTACTTACTATTGCTCACTAGAATTCTTTAGAATTAATCAAAATGATAAATATCACTAGTATGTTTTTTTCTATAGGCCAAATAAGCAACAAGAAATAACCTCATGCTAAATGGTGACAAACAATGAAGCAGACTCATATGTTTGTTTTTGTTTTTTTTGTTTTTTTTTTTTTTTCCCCAAGCATAAACAGAACACAGAATTTCTCTGACTAATAAATTTACTTTCATTTTAATTAAAACAGAATGTTTAGTTTGATTTCCTCTGTACTGTCAAAGAATTAAATAGAAAAATGGCTAGCAGGGAAAAAAATGACAACATTTTCTTTAGTGCCCCAATTGTAAACATAATCAATTGCTACCCATCTGTTCACTAAAGGTTTAGGAAAGACACATTGGGTAAAGCCTTATTTCCTATAAAAAGGCTTGCTGAAGTACTTTGCTTTTGATCTCGTATCTTCCAAAATGAAAGGAGTTTTTTGAAAAGTGGAATCTGCCAGTTCTCTTTCTATATAACATTAGATAAACTGCCATTACTGATTTACTCTTTCAATTCTTTCTACCATTAAATCAAAACTACTGAAGAGTGGCTCCCTCTGAGGAAACTATCACTATGGCAAGTACACAGATCCTATCCAAGAATGAAACAATATGTAACAGCATCACAGAATGGTTTGGGTTGGAAAGGACCCCTCTAAAGATCACCTAGTTCCACCTCCCTGCCTTAGACAGGGGCATCTTTCACCAGATCAGGTTGATCAAATCCTTGGCCAACCTGACTTTGAACACTTCCAGGGATGAGGCATCCACAGCTTCTCTGGGTGACCTGTTACAGTCTCACCAACCCCACCATAAATAAATAAATAAATAAATAAATAAATAAATAAATAAATAAATAAATAAAAATCTTATATGCAATCTATAGACAAGACAAAAGACTTGACTCACTTTGTGTGGTACTAAGCCTGACTAGTGAGGTCTGATCAATGCATATAGTCCAGGAAGGAAGTAATTTTGCTTTAAGGAATTCAAGAAATTAATAATCAGCCAATTATTTTGGTAGTTTATTCCAATTATTATTTGCTCCTGTATTTGGGAATCTTCATTTACTGACAAAATGTCCCATCCTTCCCATCTCTCATTCTTTCATGCATATTAGGGTTATATAGCTAAACCTACGAAATACAAAATGGGACAGGTTGCATCCAGCAGTGCTGAGTAGGATGGCTGCTGTCACTGGGGAGCTGTTATCTATTATAGTCACAGGAATTCCCCAACTACTGAAAAATGGCAAACTACATCAATCTTCCAAAAAAAAGTAAGAAGGAAGAGCCACAGAGCGATATAATGTGGTCATCCTTACCTCAAATCCTACAAAATTTCTATAGCAAATCCTCCTAGGAACAATTTCCAGGCTCACAGACAGAAAAAAAAAAAAAAAAAAAGCTGATGGAGTAAAAAAAGCTGATGGAGTAGTAAGTATGGATATGCCAAGGGCAAATCCTTCCTGACCAACTTGTCTTCTATGATGAAATGAGTGGATGTAGACAAGCAGAGTCATGATGACCTCTTTCCTTGAATTTAGTAAGGCTTGAATTTAGTAAGGCTTTCAGCACAGTCTCCCACAGTATCCTTGTAGTCAAACTACAGAGTTATGGATTGGCTAGACCACAAGGTAGTGGATGTCCATCTGCAGTGTAAGCCTCCAGGAACCATGTTCCTCAAGGGTTGATACTGGTCCAAATACTTTTTACATCAACAACGGGAACAGAATGTGTCTTAAGAGATGGCAACACAGTGGTTAGTGCAGCGGAGGGACAAGAGACGCTCAGGGACGCAAGCTGGGGGATGGCTATTGAGAAGGTTTGGGTGCTGATGGGTCTAATGTATGCAGAGAAGCTTTGGACACGGGGTCTGTTTTGCCTGGAGAAGAGAGAAGAAGGTGCAGCAGGGAGCTAGTTGCAGGAGCAGAAGGGAAGACACAGACAGGTTCTCCTCAGAGACACAGAAACGGGACAGGTGACAGTGGTCAGAAGTGGCGAGAGCGCACAATTCCCACTGGGTATAAGGAGGCAGCTTTTCACAGTGAGCAAGGTTAAGCACTAGGACAGGCTGTGCAGAGAGGTACCTGGTGAGAGCTTTTGATCTAAATTTTTCTTTGAATCTTTGAAACTAAGCTAGATGTCTCAAAAAACAGACTAATGGCAAACTAGTTCTTTTACTTTTCCTGTATAGACAATAATATAATAATCTTCAAATTAGGCAAATGCATCCCCAAGAGTTGCACAAGGAACCAGTCAGTCTCCTATTTCTTTTATGGTAAGAAGATCTATTTTCAGTTGGCTCTCCTGAAAACAATAAAGTCAAATTCTTGGCTTTACAGGATTAGTAATGAGAAAAGACAAAATAGCAGAAAGTTGCACTTATTAATAAGAGGGCCAGATACAGCAGAGAACGGATCTACTTGGTAAGAAAAGTACCATTTTTAAAACATTGTGTTTTTGTATAGCAGAAAAACATGATCTAAACCCATTAAAATATTTAAAATGCTGAGGAATTAAACAGTTGATCTTTAAACAGATTTTAAAATAGAATTATCTACAGTAAATTTTTCAATGCTAAAAGCTTATTATTTCCTTCCATTCCTTTATATTATAAAGGTTATAGATTTATGATCCTGTTTTGTTCTTCCAAATGATTCAGTAATAGTAGTATTTAATTGCTGTAAATGAACTCAGTGTGTAATATACATATATTTATGCATCTAACATTACAGTGCTTGAAAACGATTATTTTAACACTTACAATATGTAGACTGTTTCATGTTCATATGATTCAAGTTAATACTAGTTAGTACTATTTTCATTTAATATTCATTTGATTTTGACCTTACTTGCATGCTGCATTGTACCACCTCTAAAAATATGTGCATCATTGGCATTTAATGGAATCACTAAATCATCATGACCCAAATGAATAGGCAAAAAATTGATCTCCAGCATTGTTCTGTTCTGTCTCAATGCAGTATCTGTTTTAATAAACAGGCATTATTAAATTCCACCACAGACATAATTAAATCTAGGGTTTTATTTCCATGGCCAAGACCTATGTCCTTCAATATGCCATTTAACTAACAACATATTTTCTAACTTCATGTCTCGTACTATTGTGCATGTTTTTTAGACCAACCCTAGCCATTTTAGAAGTTTCATAAGTATCACCACAGTTGAAAGTCAAACCGCTCTTCAGCTAGTGTTAAAGTTATTATCAAGCTGCTGCTGCTTTTACAGAAACATAAGCCCAAAGAGCCCATTACAGAATGGAAATTTTCAAAACCAGGGTGCGACTCAGACTTCTCTGGAAACAGCAGAAAGGTTCTATAAAATCCTCATGCTGCTGGGAAAAAGAAGGAGGGCAGAAATGCTGCCAAAGAGGAGCTGCCCCCCAAGGCAGCCCAAACCCCTCCCAGTCATGGGGCAGGAAGCTGGAGGAAACGCAAGGTGCAGAGCCTTGCTGTGCAGGGCCACCACCACTGTCAAGGCTGGTGGCAGCAGGCAGAACTGGTGGGAGCCTGGTGGAGCAACCTGCTTCAGCTGCAGCCAGTATGCCAGACACCCAGGCTAGCCCAGGGTGTGTGCACACAAGCAAAGGAAGCTTCAGGACAATGTTATCGGTTTCTATAACCTGTGACAGGGGATCAAACTTTTCACATCATCACCTGATATATGAAACTTAGCATCTTGGGGTGCAGGGCTGTGTTTTGGTCTTTGTGTTTTTTTCTGGCAAACCTTTTCCTTTTGTGGGTAGTGTTGGCTCCATGACTCATCTGTTAACATATGCAAAAAAATGTGAAGAAATCCTTGCTGTCTTAGATTGACTCAGTGAGCCCAGCAGCCCAACGGGACAGAGAAATGCACAGTCCTTAGAATCTCAGACGGTCAAGCAGCATGCGCAATGTAGTAGGAGGCAATGCCCTCTGTGAGGCTGGCTGAGGCAAGCTTCAGAATTAACAGATTCTTGCTTTAAACTGCTGCTGGGGGTGGTAAGCATTCACAGGAATTTGTTTAAAAATCATTCATTGACATGTAAGGTGCTGGGGAAATATCAATAAGCAAGCAGAAGCTGTGGCAATGATTATTTTTAGAGACTGAAATCTCATGAATGCCTTTCAGAGATACCACCAATTTTTGAGTACATCCAAATGACATCTCATGTGGCTCTTAGGTAAACCCAAGACCTTTGAAAGTAATTTTTGTCTTATACTAAAATGCCTTTATAACACATTGTAGGTTTCAGTGCGTTTTAAACACTAGCCTGTCTTTTCAGGCAGAACATTTTCTATTAAGAGTATCATGTTGAGCTAATGTTTTGAGTGAGAGGCTCTAGAGACAGCATGATTAAAATGCTCTTAATTGACAAAGTTTGAAAGAACAAAAACATATTGGAATGATTACAGAGATTACACTCCCAGTTTGCCTGATAAATTGAATATAACTGCCAATGTAGAAGTTGTGAAATGGAATGTTTAGTCAGTGTCAAACTCATCATCCTCAAAATCTATGACACCCTCCCTCTTCATAGCTGGCAGCTAAAAGATGCAAGAACATCAACATATACACTTCTGTTCCTTCTTATAGAGACAAACTGCAGATAAACTCTCTAAAATCAATTTTCTCCTCTCCTGTGATTAAGGAAGAAGGCAAAAAACCCTGTAAAAACTCTAATGATAGAATTACTATTTCTGTGGTGTCTATAGCTACATTACCACTGCTTCCTTAGTTCCTTGCTACCATTTTGCTGTAATTCTTCAGTCTTTCAGAGTTTACGTACCCCACTGCTTAATATCAAATCAAGATTCATATTCAAATTATTTAATGGAGCACATGATCATTACTTTTATCACTTTCCAAGGTTTTACATTTTGTGTTGGCAATAAAACCAATTTCTTGACGTTCTCACTGACTTCAACATGGTTATGCAGAAGAAAGGAGGCAAATACTTTTAAAAGACTGATGCTTTAGGCAATTTTAGCTTTTGTCATTATTAGGATAGGATAGAAATGTTTAGGTGGAAGGGACCTACAAAGATCATCAAAAATTCAACTGCCTGACCTCTTCAGGGCTAATCATAGAATCACAGAATCATCTAGGTTGGAAGAGACCTCCAAGATCACCTAGTCCAACCTCTAACCTAACACAAACAAGTCCTCCACTAAACCATATCACTAAGCTCTGCATCTAAACTTTTTTACCAAAAGTTAAAGTGTGTTATTGAGGGCATTGTCCAAATACGTCTTGAACATTGACAGGCACAGTGTATCAATCATCTCACCAGGAAGCTTGTGCCAGTGTACCACCTTCACCACCTTCATGGTAAAGATACATGTATTTTTCCTACATCCAGCTTGACCCTCCCCTGGCAGCTTTGTGCTGATCCCACACATCCTGCCATCAGTGACCAGGAGCAGAGACCAGCACCTCCCTCTGTTCTTCCCTCCCTGGGGAGTTGCAAAGAATCACAGGGTCACCTCTCAGCCTCATCTTCTCCAAACCAGGTGAGTCCATGGATTCTACAAAGATTTGTGTGCAGGGCCTAATTATTATAAAGTGAGCAGCTTTCAGTGGACAAAACTGGATCCCACTCTGCTTGCAGGATCTTTAAAATGTCACTGCTGACCTGCTTGCAATTGTACATTTTTAGGATATTTATAGTTTAGATTGTGTAAATATCACCATCTACTTGAACCATCAGAAACATGCCACTATTTCTTAATTGATGAAAATACCATTTTCATATTTAGTAGGACTTAGCTGTGACAGAAATAACATTTTTGTTGGCATATGTATATTTCCAACAATGTTAAGGGAATAATTAGTACCTTTTACAGCAGCCATCTGAAAAATCATTTAGTAGTGAAGCCTGGAGTACAGTAAAATAATTTGTTAGATGCTTAACAAACTCAAGATCAGGTCAAATAAGGTATTCACAGAAGAACCCCACAGTATATTTAATTCTCCATTAACTTCACTGAAACTCCAGTAAGCTCACAAAGAGTTCACCAACTCTCTACTTCACAACCAAGATTTTAGTCATGTGCTTTGAACTGTGTCAACATGATTAATTACACAAAGAACTCATTAGTGGGACCTCTTTACAATGCAGAGATAAGTGGAAGGAGAATTGGGAATTAAATTCTGCTACTGTTAACAAATTTCACTATTGTTTCTATGTACTATTTACATGTTTACATTACAACTAGCAGTTGGATCACTAAGATGGCAATTCAGCGTGCTAGCAGATTATAGAAAGACAAAACAACACTGATGCTTTCAGCATACTATTTGGATATGAAATACTCCTGCAGTGAATGAATATTTTCTGCATGTGAAACGTATTACAGTGTTCTGCACATTCTATGAGTAAACAACTATCAATCAGTGTAGCTCTACAAGGTTGTATGTATGTACACATATAAAAATATGACTGACTGCCAAATCAGGAAAAAGACATTATGGGGACCAGAAGAAGGTATTTAGATATTCTTGCACAAGTGTTTCATTGAAAGAATTAAAGGGAACAACTCTGTTTCTCTATCAAAGGATCTTATACCACATAATAATAATAATAATAATAATAATAATAATAATAATAATAATAATAATAATAATAATAATAATAATAATAATAATAATAATAATAATAATAATAATAATAATAATTTTATTATTATTATATTTTATTAATAATAACAATTATTATTATTATATTTTTATTTTTATTAATGTTATTATTATTATTATTAACTATTCTAAAATTTAAGCTCAAAGTGCTGGTTTGAGCTTCTTACTACCTTCTGTGATTTTCTTTCATATAACTATGGAAGATATTTTTAGATTTTTCCCTCTGCAATTTCTCTGTCTTTTAAGTCCCCCATATTGTGAGATTGTCCATAATATACAAAAAAAAGTGCTTGTTGGGGAAATCACAGAAGTAGCAGATCTTTCTATCTCTCAGGATTTGTTGTTGCTGTTTACTTTTTTTTTCATTCCTATCTCATTCCTAGGGTTGAAATAGAGATCCTGTGGTATATTGGTATATTATTCCCCTGAAAAATTATCTCTTTCAGTTCCCTAGCCTTTTTTATAATAGCTTCTTTTTGATAGAAACATTGAAACTTCATTAAGTCTTTTTGTCCCCCACTAGCTCTTGGAGTACAGTACTGTACTCCACGCACCCTTATAATTTAAATTTCACCTATATCTTTCAAATTTGATGCTTTTAACCAATGTTAAATGAAGTTTGTGTCAGAGTTTTCAGATACTATTTGCATTCATGTATCTCCCTCCTTGTCTATTTTCAGTGTCATTTAAATATATTTTTTTCCGTATCTTTATTTTTCATTCTTTCCTGTTTCCATTTTTTTTCTTTTGTTCTCAGTAAATATTTAGAAATTTGAATTTCCCATACTGTTTTGACTGTAGCAATTACTTTTGTATTGACTGATATTTGCTCTTGTGTTTGTAAATTCATACAGTAATTTCTTACAACTTATTTGTATTACTGGTGTTGTTGTTTTTTGTTTGTTTGTTTGTTTTACCCATTTTTTTTTTCCTACCTGAGTAAGACTGATACAACATTATTTTATTCCTCGGAGATCAAGAAAAGACCTCTTTGTGCTATGGGAGCTGTCTCAGAATAACATCTATGTTTTGAGGTTCACATTTAAGCTCTTCCAAAGGAATGGATAGATTAACAGAAACGGGTTCTGTCCCTTTTTCCTTTGTAATTCTTGCTTCAAACAATTACTGCTGAGTACCAAAACTCTAAGGATGCATGTACTGAAAGGGGGAAAACTGTGACTTGACAACTTTATTCTCAAATACAACTTCCCTTTCTATTGCTGGAGTGGAGCAGATTCTCTGTGTTCTGTTTAGAGCTTTCTTGAGAATTGATGGGGGACCATAAAGCAAACTACTACTTTCATTACATTGCACTTCAAATGCAAGATGTATTTCTTCAGACTCATCTTCTCTAACATAAACGTAAATTTACTTGTGCATTTCTACACAAAGTAGTACATCAGGTCCACGCTTGCAAGATAATGAATGACTAAACAGCAAGAAAGACTGCTCTTTCTGGCATAAGTGCAAGCTAATGCAAATATAAATGTTTGTGAAATTGGTTTAGGGCTTACTGGTCTCTGGAAAATGTTCCCACCGTTTCACTATTGGAAGATTACAAAAAAATTGCAATGAATTCAAACATCAAATAAATTGTTTTAAGGGAAATAATTGACGGATGAGTCAGAAATTATATATATTTATTTTAGTAGAAAGGAGGGGAATTTGTTTAGGATGATTTAAAGAGATGTAAATGGAATAGTAAGTCCCATATGAAACATTCTCTTAGTTTTTTTTTTTTGTTTTTTTTTTTTTTTAAAAAAAAAAAAAAAGAACAAAGAAAGAAAGAAAAACAAAGATCCCAGTCCAACCAAACATTTTACTGTTTCCTTTGCAACTGAACACTCAGGTTTGGCTATCTGTTTTACATTCTACACAGACATACAAAAAAACAAATAAGATACAAATTTTAGCATGTAGCAAAATACTCTTATTTAAATGGAATAACTGAGGAGCACGACCTGTGACATTGTGGCATACCCTGTTCTTCAAACAAGACATGTAAATCAAATGGTATGGAGCACTTATCTCCCTTTCTCTCCTGAGTATAATAAGTCTGCTCATGGCTTGAAATACAGAGGATTTAAGTACTTCTTTAAATTCTTTTCTTAACAAGGTGTTTTGTTTTGTTTTGCTAACATGAAAGAGCAAAAATAAGCAGTAAAGGAAAAGGGATCTACATGAAGTTGCTTTGACAAAATTAACCTTCACTCACAGCTACATATATGTAATAGAAGCTAGATGAAACTACTAAATGATGCAGTGATCAATTAGATGATACAGTTGTATCAGTTCCCATATGCCAGGTGAAATGTCACACAGAAGTTATTTTGCAGTGTGCGTCTGTCAATGTTACTTGCATGCACTATTAATTAGTGCAGTATTTACTGCACTGGGACAAGGAGGGCACAGACAATTAAAAAACCGTGTAGTTACAATTGTCAAGGCATTTCTTTAAAGCCTGGGTAAATAAAAAAGCATAAGCTTGAACTTGAACATTATGAGCTTATTCTTCATACTCTCCCCTCTGCCTTACTGACATGATATTAAGAAATCCAATAAAAGGTTCTGAGAAATAGAGATGCTCTCATAAGCAGCTGCAGTTTTGTTTCAATATGCTGATTATTTCAAGTCTCTCTCCTCAGGACCGCTGACTTCCATTTACCTAGCTGTCAGTGAAATTGTCAGTTACCTTTTACTCTTTGAATATAATCCAGATTGAGGAGATGTGATATTTTTTTTCATACTTTCTGTATGCAACTTCACTAATTTTATGTATTTTAAATGGAATTCTATGCCTATTGTACTGTATCAGAACAAGAACAGTATACAAAGAATAAACCCAATCAAGACACAGAAGGTTAAAAAGGGGTTGCTTATTTGTAAAATCTCCAATAGCAAGCATTCCTTTTCACCCAGGCCATGACAAAATCATTTCATGTAAAATCTACTTCCTCCCACGATGCAAATTTCACACGATCTGCCAGAAAACCTGAAATACAGCACTGTTTCTTTAGGAAAGCTATTCTGTTTTCTAACAGACTGTTAGAACACTTTAACAAGCAAAAAGCCCTCACAGTAGAAAAAACACAGAAAAGCAAAAAAGAACACAGATTTTTAGTACTAGAGAAGTCGACCATGTTTTAGTGATGATGTTATAATGAATACAGGTGGAATAGCTGAAACCCACGCACTTCAGCTAGTAAACAGAAAAGCACAATACGAAACAATAAAGCAATGGTAACTAGTGCAACCAGACAATAAAATGCACACTGAAACGTCTGCTCTGAGCATGTTATGGCTGCTCTGTAGATCTGCATTGTCACAAGCCAGCAGGACCCTTTAGATCACCTAATACATGTATGACCTGCTGTAAATTGCAGGGTAGTGAACGCAGGATGAAGTATGCGAGGCTGATCTGTACAACACAGCAGAGCCCTGGGCTCTACCAGGAGCTTGAGAAGTTCACTGTGGAGGCAGTTGATTAGATATGCTTGGGCAACCCATAAGGGCAATCTATATTCTGAGCTGAAGAACACATCTATTTATCACTCTCTCAAGGCCCCTAACACAAGATGATATGAAATAACATTATCTTCACTTTCCAACTGTAAAGCTGCTTATTAGTGTGATCCTGGCTGTTTCAGAAATATACATTAGTCAGATATGTAAATAGAGAATCTTCCATACCACTTCAGAGTACAGGACAAACCCAATTCCAACTCCCATATTCAGAAAAAGATAAATCAGAAAAAGGCTTGGGGACAACATGTACATGCTCAGAAAATAAAATAAAATAAAATAAAATAAAATAAAATAAAATAAAATAAAATAAAATAAAATAAAATAAAATAAAATAAAATAAAATAAAATAATAAAATAAAATAAAATAAAATAAAATAAAATAAAATAAAATAATAAAAAATGTTTCAGTGGTTATGCTTAGGAAACTAGTCCTCCATGAACCCAGCAAATAACTGGCAAAAGCCCTGGAGCCTCAAAGTGCAATGATTGTGTTCTTATCTAATGAAAACTGAAAGTATTACGACAAGCATGTGGACGCTGAGTAGAGTGATCCTGTTTTCCCCCAGGCTTTTGAAGAATGATTAGGGTAACTCAGATGTTAACAAGTTCTAAGGCTAGAAGGATAAACAGCACTACCCAACCCAACCATTCAAACCATTCAATCTGAAATGTCTTGCCAGAAAAAAAACGAAACCAAAACCAAAAGAAACCACAACCCCCCATCTTATGCTTTACTTTTCCTTTGTTCATTAATTAAGCTCAATTAATTATCCTTACAGCTGGAATATAGATGTTAGTAAAATGGTAATTTTTGACTACTTTTCAATCAAAATATATCATTATACTTCTGACATGAGGGCAGAAGGAAAGAAGTAAAGAAAGAAAGAAATTCATTTCTCTTGTGTATAGGTCTCTATATATGCATACCTAAAGATCAGGCTAGAATAACTGAACTTTTAAACTTGCATTTCAGAAGACTTATTTTTTTTTCATCTTGGATAATTCTTTTGCCTTCTTTTTGACAGTACTAAGTATACTCTTTTATCTTTTACTTCCAAGTATTCATCTTTGTTCAAAAAATTAACAGCATTGGTTCAACAACATTTGAAATACTCCTGAAGAATATGTCATCTCAAGTTTCTCAGAGGCTTCTCTTCCAGGTATCTTTAATGTTAACTGGTGTTAAATAAGAAGTCATATGAGAAACAGGAAGCCTGTGCTTCTTTTCAAATATGTTTCTGTCTAAAAACATAAAGAAGGGAAAAAATCTTCAAATGACTATTCTCTACAGAACAATTACAGAATCAGAGTAAACTCTGAGCTTCACTTAGTATGTCTAATGTCAGTGTAGTAAGGCAAAGTTCAATCTTGACATTAAGGCAGGGAACAAGATCAGCCATCAGTACAGAAATTAAATAAACATTTTTAAGCGAGAGTCAATTCCTCTACTCCTGTTCAAAGACAGCTGCTATAAAACATACTCTAGTGCAACAGATTTCTGTGTTTCAAAAATACATAGCATAATTTTTAAAAAGAACCATCATATGAATTTGTAAGCCTAGTTTTATGCTTATTCTAAGTAGATAAGGAAAAAAGGCAATTATCAAGTAGTTATAATAAATTTTATGAATGGCACAACTGTTTTCAAAATTTATCACTTGAATGTAGAAATTACAAAATTGAACTTTCCATATGTATAAATGCTACATTCAGATAAAACATGGTTAGACCAGGGATTCACTTTGTAGAGCCTTTCTTTCATTTGCTCATGAAGTTACTGAAAAATGTTCAAGAAGAGAATTAAGAAGCCTAAATGAACATCACTGAAATAAAGAGATGGTCACCTGTACTATTGAAAGACAGAAAAATATCCTGAATGCAAACAATTGTCATCTTTTTCAGCAAAAAAACAATTCAGTCTTCCTGGATACAAAAAGCAGACTGCTTTGAAATAGGTCTAAGTAACCTATTTCAGACAGTCTACAAGAAACAATGTATATATTTTCTTTTGGGGGATTCTGCACATGGGGATCAGCTGAAAGGGTGAGACTGTAGCTATTCAGCAAGAGGAACTGAAAACCTGTGATATCTGAAAGTTAAAAACAAAACTGTCTCTAAACATTTGTTCCACAGAAAATATTTTTTTTTTTACACAAACATTGCAATATAATTGAATGTTGAGTCCTGAGACAGCAACTTGTGTGCAGCAACCATAAATGTATCAATGGTATGATCAATGTAAAACAGAAAATTAAAATTTTCTTCTAGACTTCTTTGCTAACTTGCCAATCACAGAAGCAAATTGCCCATTAAGATGCAAAGCTATTGTAAATACTGTAAGTTTAGACCCCAGAGCAGTCATATTAGTAAGCAGTACTTATGTTTCTATCTGGGATTCATTTTCAAGACTCTTTCCTCCAAGGCTTCATAAAATTAATGCAAAAGGTCTAAGAAGAGGTATAAGAGATGTTTAGAACATGAAATGAAATTTACTAAAGTCAAAAGGTCAAAAGACTGTGCCCTGTGCTAGTGAGAGAAAAGAATCTCTTTTACCTTTCATAACTTTGTGCTTTTTTTTTTTTTTTTTTTTTTTTTTCAAACAGCAAAACCCAGCAACAAAAGTTGACTTTTTAGGGCCCTTCAAACCCTCTAGTTTCATTGTACCAATCTAGTGGCTGATTTTTTTTATTACCATTAATGTGAAAAAAGTAATACAAGGCAGACTAATTGCCTCTCAGCACAGGTACAGGGTGGTTGTTATATATTGCTAAGTACCAGATTGCAGCTGGCTTTTATGTTTGTAGACAAGGGAGAAGTTATTAGGAGCCCTGGTTCCCTAGACAGCACACAGGCTGGCTAACACTGCAGTGTCTAGTTTCTTAGAAGCAGTGACACTAGGATTCAAATGTTCCCATTTAGGTGGAAGAGAGAAAAGATGTGATGAAATTCCATAACCCCTGAACAATGCTTTGACTAAACTCTTCTAACCCAGGCAGGAAGAGACATCCTAAAGTCTGCTGTCACTTTCTCCTTTTTCTCAAATGTGCTAAAGAGAATTACATTGCTAAAGGATGAGGGTCCAAATATCATAATACTGCACAACTTGCAGTTGTGTTATGTTATAACACTAGTGGGCTTTTGTCATAACCCAATTGTGAATTTGTATGCTGCAAGATTCCTAACATTTCTAACAATTTTACTCCTTCTCTTCCTCTCCCAAATTCCTGTACATTCTCCCTTCTGCTATCTTGGAAATGCAGGAATTGGGTGAGGAAAAAGTATAATGTGTCATCTCAAAGCAAAAATTCCAGCTACTACAACAGCAGTAAACACACAATTGTTCAGAAAAAGACTGTGTGTGACGTTTTTAATTATAGTACTCTGGATTGATTTGGATTGCGTTCTATGTCAAAACACAACTAAACAATGGAGCACAGGATCTTCATTTTTTATCCATTTGTTACTAACATGCCAAAACAAGGGTTGTGTTTAAGAAGGATTTTGATGGCATGTTACAATTGCTATTTCCACTTCCCTCTTACAAGGTAAGATTTTTCTAATTTCTAACAGCTCAGCAGATAATACCCTTGAAACAATTGAAAGCACAGGGTAGTCAAAGTAAATATTAGTTGAGAAATAAATCCAAACTGAATAATGACCATCTTTTATGCATTAATTTGGTCAAAGAGCAATGCTAATGGTCATAGTACTTATAAGCACAGAAACTGTAAAGTCTGCCTAAAATGTGAATAAACATTGCACTAGTGGTAACATTAGGGGAAAGGAAAAAAAAAAAAAGGCCAAAGATTATCAAAGTGCTGAAGCTCAGCTAGACAGAACTAGTTCAAAATTAGAGAAAACAATACAGGATATAACCCCAATTATCCAGAGGTCTAGAGGGACACAAGAAAACTTCAGATAATTGGAAAAGCCAGCTGGCAGGCCTCTAAGTCCCTTCCACCCAAAGACAGAGTTCACAATTACTAACAGTCTCTCCTTCTAGGATGCAAGGGCTCAGTGAAAGGAGCAGCACTCAGCCCCAGAGTGTGCATCTTGAAACAAGGATCAGACTCAGACATCATGTCGTGAGCACATAAACATGTCTGTGCTCATGTCTGACTAGTCTAACCTTACATTCTGGAGACAGCCATGAAGAACAGATCTGCCTCCTAAACCTTTTCAACAACCTGAAGATTAGGAACTCAACAAAGCGAACAATGAGAGAGATTGGGAAAGAGAGAGTGTGCCAAGGAATTACAACTGGAATTGTTTTTAAGTTGATGTAATTTCTGACTCAAACTTCAGTGGAATTGAAATTCCATTCCTGGAATTGAAATTCCATTCCATGCCAAAACTGATTAACCACAATTAAACATTTACACAAGTATCTCAGTTTTCAGAAATGCCAAACACCCTCTGACATATCTGCCTAGGTATTTACAGGATCCCTAGTTCCATGTGGTCTCACTTTTACAGTCTACTATGTACCTGCATTTGAACAACACTCCTCCAAGCTGTGAAGCTTTTCCTGTTTGAAAGAGATGAGAAGAGAAGAGGAACACAGGAAGGTGAAGTGAGTGCCCAAAGGTCAAAAAGAAAACCTAAAGAAGTCCGTTCTGTCAATCCCTCAGCTAACTCACTAGCTGCTAATGATCTATTTTTCAGCAAAAAATGCTCAGAACCTCTAAAGACAGACAAACACATCCACTAAAAGGCATTAAACAGCTGCAGAAATATTGGCTTAGATAAAACCAACCAACCAAACAAACAAACAAAAAACAATTTTATTTAAAATGTAACCAGTTCCCGGTATTAAATTTCCGCTATCTTGGGTAAATGGCCTATGTATCTATAATGAGAGTTTACCAGATTTTGTGTTTCAGGGGTGTCAGGCTCCTTCTTTACAGAATTCTGGAGGCAAATGTTTTTTTTCCTCCTGAAGGAAAGCCAGGGCTTTAGTGTTCATCAGGTATTATCCAGAATCAATTTAACCTTAAGCTTCTTCTACTCTGACTGGTAACTTTTGATTTTTAGCCGAGGAAAAAGAAAAAAAAAAAAAAGAATCAAACATTAAACATGATCAATAACCATGTAGGTTATTTCACGTCACTAAATTAGGAAGAGTTTTTTAATCCTTATGAATTTATTGTACAAAAATACAAGGATGCCTATCAAAGTTGCTACATGCACACTCAGTAAATGAAATATCAGTGCACACTGATCTATGCCACTCAGTTATGTTGTAAAGTGTTGAGCAAAAAATTCTCCTCTTTGCATGACAAAGATGTAAGCCCTACACCTTCACACAATTATGATGCGACTGAGGAGACAGGTTGTATATGGCAGCTGGGATTGAGGATTTAGGGAAGGGCACAGAACCGTGCAGGCAATAAATGGGCTGCTAATGTTCAGGTCAGGGATAGGAGTTGGACGTAAAATGCCCATAGCTCCTTCCCAAAT
Source organism: Anas acuta (assembly GCF_963932015.1). Lineage (NCBI taxonomy): Eukaryota > Metazoa > Chordata > Aves > Anseriformes > Anatidae > Anas > Anas acuta. Next base: position 72,680,800 of record NC_088980.1, read on the forward strand.
TATCTTGCCCAGTAAGTGTACATCTGCTCCCAAAAACTCCTGGGATCAACACCAAAAAACTGCCCCATTCTATCCCAAGAGGATAACAGACTTAAACAAGTTTAGCATATACAATTCAAAACTCCCCTTCCCACAATTTCTTTCTCAAAGGTACTGAAAAACTTAAATTATGCCTGAATAATGTGATTTCAGAAAGTGTTCAAAGAAATTAGCAGAACTTCTTAAGAATCTTAGTCTGAACCAACACAAGAAAGTAACAAGAGGATGGAAGGAAGACTGCACTATATCACTATAAAGCTATACATATGTTTAAAAAGGATGGACACTAGGACTTTATTTTTCTCGTCCTTAATCTTCTGTCACTTAGACACAACTAACCCTGGGAAGTACCACTGTCAGGAGATAAGGCTTGGAGGGTAAAAACAGCAGGTGGAAGTTGTGATGCCTCTGCCTGTACAGAATCTTCACTGTACTACCTCTGTTTCTGCTATCTTTGGCAACAGCTAAAACTTAACTATACTAAAAACTGGAGAAGAATCCTTTTTTAATGTGCACATCAAATACATTTTAAGATGCAAATTATCTGAATCAAACTAGAAGCAAAGATCTTTTTCTTACTGCTTGACCAGGTCACTGTCAATGTTAAATGAATTAAATCCATAATTTATTAAATGGTCTTTCTGAGCACTACAATCTGTCAGAATTTAAACAGGTTCAGTTTGCCATCATTATTTTGGAGAGATGACAGAGGTTAATTTTAGTTCTTTCTTCCCTCTTCCTGTTCAACACTTTTCATAGGATCACTCTTACAGCCATCATTCACCTGCTCTTTTATATGGGAAACTGAAGAGGTTTTTATTCTCAGGATGCCAAATCCTGGTTTTGTAAGGCCTACCTCCTAAGTATTTTACAAAAGAACTCCCAAAATATTTTGTGGGTGTCCTGTTTTGACTGCCACACTGACAAGTGGCTACTTGCTGAAGACTGAAGTTCAGTCTTTATCCCTCACTTTTACTTCATCCAATGCTCAAAAGCAAAAGATAGTCCTCAGTCTGACAAGTCAAAGAAGCTATCTCCAGTGGAACAACTCTTGCAAACAACAGGTTTTACACTGAACCCTACCGACACTGACAGCAATAAATGTTCAAATAAATGTAAAGACAGCAATGCGCAGAGCCACAAATTGTTTTGATGCAAACAGCTCTTACAGGAGGCAAATAGTAATCTCACTACTAGGAAGAAAATTAAGAAAAATGCTTATTACTGGCTTTAACTTCTCTGAGATTACTTTGGTCTTGCTGTCACATAGGTAGACCCTTGCTGATGCTTGCCCCTGTGAAAGGGCCTGCTCTCCCAGAGAGGGCTCCCTGCAGAGCTGGCATGCTGGGGTCAGCAGCTGGCTAGAGAAAAGAAGGGAAACACACTGATTAAATGCATTTCCTGGTCTCCCTTCAGGGGCCACGCAGGAAGGCTGGCATAACCTCTCCTTGCTGAAATCCTAATCTTTCTACTTGTTGCCCTTTGCCACCTTATCTGTTAGAAAGCAAAAATATTAGCTCACATCACTGATCTGTTTTCAAATGTCTCAAAGAAAGCAATAGAGTTTTGACATTTAATACCGATGACAACAGGCACATGGTCTGAACTTAACTTTTAGTACAAGCTCTAGCTTTAAAAGATATGTATACATCCAAATACCACTCCTTCTGAAGAACAACGGAATCCCATTCACATTTTAAGACTATGCTATATTACTAGAAAGGTATGCAGAAATGAAGGCTCAAATACAAGTTCGATATTGGGTGTAAAACTAAATGACTACGGAGTTCAAAGTTTTTCTCAGCAATTTTTAAAGAAAAGGAACAAACCCTGAGGAGAAAAAGGAGGACCAAGAGCTGAGGAAGCTGCCTTCGGGTTCTGTTTTTTTCTTTCCCTTTCAAGAGTCCTAACCATGCTTATTAAGGGGATAGAGTCAACCCTGCAGACTCAGTCAAAATCTGTGTAGAGAGTACTGACACTTGCAACAACTGCACACTCTTCTGCAGCTCTAGGAATCCCTCCCAGGCAAGCCCCCATCCTTACCAGGTCATGAAGTGAGTCCTGGATGTGAGCAGGCCTTATGACAGAGGCCAAGTTAACTTCCTTTACCAATCAGAAGAACCACATATTCTGTTCCCCTTGCAAAAAAAGTTACCTTTAACATTTTGCTCTTCCTAATATGATAAGGAATTTCTTACCACATTGTTTTCATATTCAAAAAAAGTATTACAAGCACTAATGATTAAGAGGAGCTGAAAGATTCTCTTTTTTTCTTTTCTTTTTTTTTTTTTTTTTTTCCTGAAGAGATGCAAAGGCACTGGATTTTATACATTATTTGACAGTGTATTTTAAGGTCAAAAATACAGAAAAGTTCACATTTACTCACTGACAGCCCAAGGCAGCATTAAAAACATGCCAGTCAAGCAGAATAATGACAATGTTCTTATTACACCAAAATAAGACAAAACTACCTTCTGTTGCCACTACATATATCACTTCTCCACCCTTCACCCCCTCATCAACACCATAATATTATCTGGCATTTTTCTGGGAAGGAGTTTTTCTTTCTTACAAGGGTGGTAGGAAAGTAGGGTGGTAAGATTTCTTCTTGTTAAAAAGTGAAATATCTTTAAAAGTGAAAAATCTTTAAAAGGACATTCTGACAAAAACAAAGAAACAACAGTAACAAAACCAAAACAAACAAACAAAACACCTTCACATCTGAAGATGAAAGCATCTTAATTTTATCACATCTTGTCAATTATATAGAAACTCTAAAACAGTTTCCCTGGGTTTTAATCAGTTGGCTAACATGTGCACATGTGTCTTTATTACATTTATTTTTTAATTTTTTTATGAAGTGATTTTTCATTTAGGCAAACTGTAGCTATTTACTTCTTCAATCTTTCTGAAGGGATCCCATCATCATAACCTCTGACTCCCGCAGATCAAATTAAAGCTTTTTTTTTTTCTTGATAGTGGCTAGAATAAACAAAACAAGGCCAAAGAAATATATGTATTATACATATAAATACACCTATATATCTGTAAAGATTCATGTATACAAAATCAAACAAATTTCTCTTTCTCCTCCAAAATGTAAAAAGTTTTCACAGGGCCCAATCTCAACAACAACCGACAACATGCTTCTCTGTTTTATTTTTTTTCTGACAAGTGATTTTATGTTGCTGAGCATACAACTTTTTACCACTATTCCACGTTTATGCTCTGGATGTAGACAAACACTGTTAAAGCATTTAAATAAAACCTCAGTTGTAAAGGGATGAGGTATCCAAAAGTACTATTACTTTTACAGCTGGAGGCTGCTAAACTTCATTAAATTTGTACCCAGATACCGTAGCTTTAGAAGGAAGCTACTGATTCCCTTACTCTCTTTGTGTTTGACTACTGACTGCAGCAGCAGTCATGTCTTCGTATCTCTCTCCTGCTCATTCATGCTATTCCACCATCTCACTCCTGTTCATTCATGCTATTCCACCATTATTTTCTTCTGCCTCTTCTTCCCCATAAGTGTAGTCTAGGCTTCTAAAATCTATCAGCCTATCAAGAAGAAAGCCATTTTTCATGGTATTTTCCAAGTTACTTTAACAGTCTTTTGGCACTTAGTGGAACTATGAGACTTTTATGATATCAGTGTTATGTAAATTCAAATGGTATTAGTCATCGCTACTAAGAACTTCTTCCTGAAATAAAATAAAGCTTAACAGATATTTTCCAGTTTGAAAAAGGAATGCTGATTAACAATACACTTTAGATATTAGTGGTCTACTCCCAAAATGAATGGGAATATCAAACTGAGAATGAAGTCTGCCTGACAGTTTAATTCTGCCAATCACACCTGATGACTTTGCTCTCCATTCAGCACAGACCTCACTTGTTTCATTTCACTACTAGTAGCTGTCCTTACGCATCATGAATACTACATCAGTAATATTGTCCCCAGTGTTATGACCTGACACCAGCCCTATCAAACAATTCCATGTGGTAAAACCTTATTCAATTACATTTACTCATTCTGTGATAATTACAGATGGGGGGGGGGGGGGAAATGGTCAAAACCAGCCCATCTATTACCAAGTGCTGTGCACATGCCTGTCATCTCCCCTTTGGATGTACAGGCCTGCATTGCCAATTTATAAAAGGCATGCTCTACTGATGCTTCCCATGGCTTGCTTTCGTTAGGTGACAGATCTAGTGCAGTACTGCTGAAAATAACGAGAAAAGAGAACCATGATTGCAGTTGCCTTTGAGTAAGACTTTTTGAATTTATAAATATTTTGGGCCACTCTTTAATAGAAAGATTTTGTTATTACTAGCTCCCTGTCCATCTATAGGACACAGACTTCACTCTCCACTTACATAGCACAGCTGGGTCAACTTTAATTCTTTACCTGGAAAAATCTACCTATGTTTAGTATCTGTTAGTGCAAATAAGCAGTTGGAAAGAAGAAACAACCCCACTTCAGCTGTGCAAGTCGTGTGTTAGTGGCCCCACAATACGTTTAAGAAAATGCCTGAAATGAGATCTTGCCTTTGCCAGAAGGAACATTCTTGTATGTAGGATGGACCTAATTAGTCCTAATTATCCAATTCCCTATGCAGACTGCCTGATTCTTCCCATTATCTTTCTGTTTATTTAAAATATTGACTAGCAGTAGTCTTCTTGTGGATATTTCCTGTACCAAAGACATTGATTAAAAATAAGGGAAGAAGTCACAGAACATATACTCCAGGCTCGGAAGGTACCTACAGAAGTAGGAAGAAATGTGGTTGCATGTGGCAACCTTTATTTGGAAAGTTTTGAGATTTTAACAGAACCCTGTACCAAACACAGGGCCTTTAAAAGCAGTCTGCCAGTATTATTTCACAGGTATCACACCTCAAAAGTCATGCTGCTGTTTCATACATACGTTGCAAAGCTATACATTATTAACCATAATTATATAGAGAACAAAATTTAGTATTAATCATGGCAGACATCTGTAGCAAATGAAATTTGAAAACCCAGGTATTAGCCTAAGATATTTCCTCAAAAAGTTCTCCAAATAAGGAACAGCCATTTACTGCATGATTTATACAATAGATAAAATAATATTAGTAATAATGAGCCACTGTCAAATAGTAGAAACTCCAGCAAATTGGCCATCAGCAACTGGAAGCAAAAGAATAATTAGCAAAAATAATTAATATCGTCTCCCAAAATTATCCCCTAAGCACCATGTAGGATTACCAGCATATGTACACTGACAGCCTGAAAAATCATATTAAATAAATAACCAGATGTTGGCATGTTAAATGATAAAATTGGACTAACTGAATCTCCATTCAATGGACCAATTTAGTCGATTTAATCTTATTTGAATAAATTCATGTGAATTTGATCATTGGTCACTGTTTATATTAAAAAAAAAAAAAAAAAAGAATAGAATAGAATAGAATAATGAGAAACAATAAAATACTATTATATATGTTAAAAAACATCTATCATTTGAAAATCATCTATTTTTAGAGCGTATAGCAGTATCTTCCACGTCATATGAATTCCATAGTGGCTTGTGAAGATATTACAAATTAATTTTCCTTTGCATTTCCCTCCCCTAGTGTATTTTTTTTTAACCAAATGAAAACATTTTTGATGTATAAAAACTGGATAGTTTAAAAAAAAAAAGGCAGCATATACCCTTTGAGACACATCAACAGTTTCCTATATCAAGTAAAGCAATAATACTGGCATGAATTTTAATAGATGTTGATTCAATAAACGGCAGCATCCCAAATTGTGGATGCAATGCCACAACTGCAAAATTAAGCACTAGATGTGAAATTCTCTTTTGAATTTCCACATATTAAGCCTATGGAACACTGTTCAGAGATATCAGAATGGTGAAAATGTGCCTAGTGAAATCTGAACTTCAAATAAGAGTTGAGCCATTTCAATTGCTTAGAGCTCTAAGGCATCCCCACAGTCTATCCACTTTCAGCTCAGAAAAATAAATGCTGGCCCCAATGTGAGAAAAGACGGAAATGAAATACAAAGCAATAATTTTGTATTCTAGATCAAATACACTGATTATTACTCTAAGCTACCATTTGACAGCTTAATGTAGATGCTCAAGATTTAGAAAAGTCTTTTCCTGGGGGTTCACAGTCACAGGATTTTTGCCGGCAAGGAAACTCTTATCTTTTTGGCTCTTTCTGCTGCTGTCGGGCACTTCTTGCTCTACAATTTTCTCTCTTTTCTTGTATAACAGACATTATCTGAACTATGGTGACCTAGTTTGCAGAAACAATCCAGAAAAAAATAAAAAATAAAAAATAAAAAGAACCATTTGGGGAGGTGATAGGGCTTAATTTCTTTTCAGCGTAGCTTTTTAAACCATTCCCTTGTGGTGCCAGAGGAATGCCAGTGGCAGCTATGGGGAAAGTAATGCAAGAATGAGTGTGAAGGAAGGAGAACAGTAAACTACACATGAAGCCAGTGGATAAGCTGTATGCACAACTGTTATTCCTCAAATTCTGACAAAGCAGAAGGAGGTGTTGCCCAGCAAACTGGTAGGAGATAGTTTAGACCAGACAAAAGAACATACTTCTTTACATAGAAGATGCTAAATGGCTGAAATTTATTGCCATGGTAGGTTGTGGTGGCAAGTAGTATCAGCAGTCTCCAAAAAGAACCAGTCCAACAGAACTGGCAGGTCAGCCCAACAGTCCTAGTGATGTTGGTGATAGTCTCTAGTCCTAGTCCAACTGGTGATGCTAGGAAGGCACTGGACCACAACAAGTGGCCAGGTTCACCTGCCTTCTCCTGCCTCCTGACCACCTTCTCCTACTGACATCATCATGAGAGCATTTTGGCACTTCCTGCTGGTCACATGCCCATCATCAGGAGAGAAAGCTCTGGGCACCAAGGGGCACCACGTGTCCAACACAGCAATCCCACTTCCTCATCTTGCCTTACAGCACTTGTTATGGGACTGAATTACTCTTTAACATTGCCAGTTCTGACAGAATGCTCGAATTATTTGAGGTGTGAAGAAACTAACAGAAAACAAAGATGACTAATTTACTATTATTTTTTTTACATCAAAAATAAAACTACAGCTGGCTTTTTTTTTTTATTTTTTTTCCCCCTCAAACTTGAGAGGCTAGCATGACTGTGCGATTCGGTAAGTAAATGGGTTGCACTTGCTTTCTGGGAGCAGCATATGCTACCAGAGGGTAAGTTTTAAATGACACATTTCTATCAGTTACTAAATTGAAGCTGCCTTTGAAACAGCTGATCTGCTAAATCTCTCATTTGAATCATTATGCAATCCTAGTTTATAAAAAATGAACTATTATCTTGTTCTAAATTTTGTCCTAAGAGCACATCAATAAACAGACCTAATGCTCACTTTCACATGCTCATTCAAAAGCATTCTCCCAAATTCTTTACATCTACAAATACAGGAGAAATGTCAAGCCTTCTTTTCTGAGGATACTTTTCTCAGTCTTCTAGAAATACTCAGAAATGTTAACACTATTTTTCTAATGCATGGTTATTATTATTCTTGCTTAGAATGAACGATTTCTCACTTTTTTTAAAGGCCAGTTATTTGCCAAAGGTAACCAGAATGTGAAAAGATTAAACATTAAAAAAAAAAAAAAAAAGGACTCTGAAATCTGTTTTTAAGAGCTCTTAATACATTTTTCCCTACTTAGCATATCTATAGGATTCTCAAAGATGACAGGAACTGAACATAATGATTGAAAGCCAAAGGTTTAACACAAGTCTGCACTGCAGAACTCACATCAAAAAACAAATAAACAAACAAAGAAACAAAAACATATTTTATTCTCACATAAAGGAGAAAGAAAGAGTTACTACTCATTTGATTAATATATTTTTCTTACAGGCCCTACTGCCCAACATATCTAGCACGTAAAAACAGGCTTTTTTTTTTTTTTCTTAAAGTGTATCACACATTAATTGTCTGCATGTTTTTCAATTTACAGTATATTACAGAAGTAAAAATCCTAAAACCCAATTTCTATTCAGTGCAACTGTAGCATGCTAAATTATGTTTTCTTGCTATAATTGAGTCCTTTGACAATAATGAAATCTTTAATAGAATTTTACAACTATTAGGAGCACTCAGCCCAGCAATATGAGCTTAGCTCAGACAGAACAACCTACAGGTTACACAAACAGGAATTCCAAGACCATAGTTTCTTTGTTTTCTGGAGTCTCTGGGCATTTAATATGCCCACCAAAAGTTGTGTTTTCCTCATTCCTCCTTCCTCATTGGTTTTTAAAGAGACTGTCTCCAAATCTGCATACCTCAAGTACTCTGCAGAGGTTAAGAATTATTTCTGTGGCTAATCCTTGTCACCATTTTAGAGAGTGCACCTCTTGCATGAATTGCAACATGTAAGTTTCTATGAAACCATAGAAACTCTGACAATCAAACTGTCATAAATAGCACTCATGAGATGGAAGTCATCGCCACAAATAATAGATGAACAGATGAATCTTCTTTATGTAGATATTTTCCTCTACCCTGTCACTGTGTTGCTGAGAATTGCGGTGCTCAAGAAAGCGTGTTGTGAAACAGTGAAGCTGAAAGACAAAGCCTTGAAAATACAACTGAAGCAGGTGATATTCTTTTATGTAATAAGGTGAATCCACATAGAAAAATGCAACTCCATTACTTTATTTCCCAAGACAAGAGCAACATCGATAACTGCATAGTAGAAATGGAAACTTTCATATCTTTTTTCCATATCCTTTAGTCTGCTGGACCAAAATAAAGAAATAGCGGTGAAAAAAGTTATTAGCAAATTCAGACACATGACTGCCTATACAGCATATCAGCTGATTCAGTTGCACTGTTTTCCCACAAAATTCAAAAAATGAACAACAAGATACTAAATTATAATCTCACATAGTCAAAGAAATGCCAGAAACTAGAAGTTCATTTTCACCACCATGTTTAATAATTATGTTCAAAAATGTTTGAAAAAATTCAAGATCAAACATTGAAATAAAGTAAGGTTTTTTTATCAACAAATTACCCACAAAACTGCCTCATATGGTTTCAGACTTCTGGTTCCTTTTAATCATTAACAAAATGTGTTAACAATCTGACAGAGTTAACTGGTATAAAACCAAATATTTTCAAAAGTTTTATAATATTCTGGGAAATTTCTCAATAAATGCAAGAGCACTGATTTCTGATTTAGTGGCCAAAACCTGTTCTTGCTGAGCTCTAAAGGCAAGTTATTCAATTTCCATCAATGCAGTAATTTTGAATACCAAAGGAACTTATACCAATATAACTGGAATTAGAAAAACTTTGGTCAATAGCATGTCTTTAAATCTGTATTGATGTAACAGGATTAGAATGTGATCCTAAGGAACATGATCACTCCAGCCATCTTTTTTAAAAATAAATAAATATCCTACATAATGTTATAAGCATGAATCCAACACCATCTAAAAGGAGTGTAGTATATTTTACCACCCATTTTCTTCTAACTCTCCTGTCCACTCAGGAATCTGATTTTTAAAAGATGACTGGTAATAAATCTCTGCTGAAATAGGATCTCCTGCCATGGTAATCCTTCTCCCAGGAGATTATATGAACGATGCCAGAAAGCAGTATCCTGCATATCTAAACACAAAACAGTGAAGCCAGTGGTAACCTATGCCTTCATTTCTTGTGATTCACAAAGCTGAATCAGTTCATATCTTGTTATTAAATTATACATGTAAATCTACAGCTGAAGATGCCAACATGATCCATGTAATTGATTTATATTGATCATCCACTTGCCATGGGGATTGCTCTGTGAAATTACCATCCTCATCAGAGGACCACAATTTTCCACTGCAAGCGGGGCAGACGCTACTTACCAGGACCCTCCAGGCAGCCAGACACTTCTCTACTGGACTGTCAGTGGGACCTGCCACCAACCCTGCTCACCTAACCCAGCTCAGGTGTCCCAGTGCTGGAAAGCCTGATTTTTTCTACAAAGTTGGCCTGAATTTGATACAAAGTAGACTTACTGACAGCATCACAAGACAATGGGATTTTTTCAATTTACAGCCTATATATCTTTAAACATAGCAAAATGACACTGTACTGCAGCAGTGAATAGTGAGTAGAAAACATCTGACATTCTAGCTATCTATCTAGACATCTGGCTACTAAGACGGTGAAGGGCCTGGAGGGGAAGACATATGAGGAGTGGCTGAGGTCACTTGGCCTATTCAGCCTGGAAAAGAGGATGCTGAGGGGAGACCTCATCATGGTCTACAGCATCCTCAGGAAGGGGACATGAGGGGCAGGTGCCAATCTGCTCTCTTTAATGACCAGTGATAGGACCCAAGGGAATGGTGTCAAGCTGCAATGGGGGAGGTTTAGGCTGGATATCAGGAAAAGGTTCTTCACAGAGAGGGTTGTCACATACTAGAACAGACTCGCCAGGGACACAGTCATGGCACCAAGCCTGTCAGAGTCTAAGAAGCATTTGTACTGTGCTCTTAGTCTCATGGTCTGAATTTCTGAGTGGAGCCAGGAGTTGGACTCAATCCTTCTGGGTCCCTTTGAACTCAGGATATTCTATGATTCCAATGCCAAGGTAAGTAACTGTCAGAGAAAATCATGGTGGTCATTACAGTAAGCAATATCCTCAACAACCCATTAATAGAAAAATTACGGAATAAACTACTTTCAGGCATATAACAGTCTGGAAGGCAGGACACAAACGTAAATTCCATTATTTTTTAATGCAAACTCTTGATAAAGTTGAGGAAAAACACTCAAGGTTTTTCAATATAAACGTCTGTTAAGCACCTTTTCACAGAATCACAGAATTTCTAGGTTGGAAGAGACCTCAAGATCATTGAGTCCAACCTCTGACCTAACGCTAACAGTCCTCCACTAAACCATATCCCTAAGCTCTACATCTAAACGTCTTTTAAAGACCTCCAGGGATGGTGACTCCACCACTTCCCTGGGCAGCCTGTTCCAGTGCCTAACAACCCTTTCAGTAAAGAAGTTCTTCCTAACATCTAACCTAAAACTCCCCTGGCGCAACTTTAGCCCATTCCCCCTCGTCCTGTCACCAGGCACGTGAGAGAACAGACCAACCCCCACCTCTCTACAGCCTCCTTTAAGGTACCTGTAGAGAGCAATAAGGCCACCCCTGAGCCTCCTTTTCTCCAGGCTGAACGAGCCCAGCTCCCTCAGCCGTTCCTTGTAAGACTTGTTCTCCAGACCCCTCACCAGCTTGGTTGCCCTTCTCTAGACTTGCTCGAGCACCTCCATGTCCTTCTTGTAATGAGGGGCCCAAAACTGAACACAGTACTCGTCTTTTCTACACAGTACTTTTCTATTCCTCAAAAATAATGAAATTGGAAACAAACATTTTGGAGATTTGTTTCTTTAATATATGTCTGATCTCAACTGGATGCAACATCATAGCAAAATTAGAATGCTTATTTTACAGTGTCCAAAGCAGTTATTGAGAAAGTAAAAGGTTAAGGGAAAAACAAACAAACAAAAAAAAGCCCACAAAAAAATCCACACACTTGAAATTTTTATTTTTTTATTATTATTATTATTTTATTTTTATTATTTTTATTTTTATTTATTTTTATTTTTTATTGAATTCCCAAAAGATACTAAATTCAAGGTAGTATCAGTAGAAACACAAAATAGAAAACACAAAGAAAATAGAAAATTTAAAGAATTATTACTTTTTACCAAATGAATGATTATTACAGTATACACTAGAATTGCTATTTTAAACATGAAAGTATAATCTTGGTGTAAAGCCAGCAAAATACAACGGTTGTTTACAAACAAAATAAAATGCAAAAAGCCTATAATCTTTTTATTTGAAATGAGGATCTAGACAACATGTCTATATAGAAATGACTAAAAATTTATCTGCCATTTTATTCTGAAGACTAGGCAGAGATATTTGTTATTTGTTGTTGCTCTTGATAAAAAATCTCCAGTGAATGATCACATTGAAGAGGGTCAACCTCTACTGTAGCACAGCCATATGCATCCACAGTGGAGGAAATTAGCTGCTTTGTTATCTAGCAGTAATACAAAATAAATTTCATCACTGAAAAAAGGTTAACATGAAGAATGTAAGCCTTCTAGATATTCATATTAAATGGCAAAATACGTAACTGAACCTCAGAAAATCTCCATCCTAACATTTTATTGCAATGCACTTATAGAACGTTCCTTATGATCAGTACTTGGTCAAGGTCTACAAAAATAATGTTACGACAAATGGTCTTTTCACTAAACCCAATTGCTGATACATTCTTCAGAGTACAATGTCTTTTCATACTCAAACTCCCGTACCCAGGAAACAGAATTAAAACTACCTCAAATTACACATATTTTGTGATTATAAAGCATTTTGAAGTCCGTAAATCAGAAGAACCATTTCAATAATAATGTAGCAATAGCATGACTATGGTAGAGAAAGTGTGAATACCCCAACTAATAATAATGAAAAAAAATGTTATAAGAATGAAATAAACAGTTTCCAATAGTTATGCAACTTCTTTTGCAGACTGCATGTAAGATTTTTAATTAAGGTCTAGTTCTCCTTCCAGAGAATACAGAGACCATCTATGTTAGAAAAGGAAATATAAGCAGTCCACAGAGTGAAACTATAAGCACTGTGGTCCCTGCAACTACAAGACACACCTTTCAGGTGATGTACTTCTAACCTGGTCCTGCAAATAAAGTACCATACAGCAGCTGAAAAATACAGAAGTGTGCTTCCAGAGCACATCTTCCACTTTCTTCTTCCCTGAGAGGAAATCATGTTATAACTGTTCAGTGATGCAAAACAAAAGTCATAGCTGTTAAAGACAGATCTGCTTCAAACACATTCCCACCATATTTTGTTGATGATTAATAGGTGAAATTTCAGAATGAACATATTGAAACCTTATAAAATCTACAAGCAAGTAAAAATGGTGCCTTTATTTATTGACTTCTGCAGGCCTTTAAATGGAACTCATATCTGTGAGAAATGAGCTGATACACACCTTGACAAAATTTATCTAAAATTACAGGAACTGAATCCTGACGTTTTCTTAAGAACAAAAACTTCATCCTTAAACTAGAAGTGAGAAGTTAATAATAAACAACAGATAATAATAATAATAATAATAAAAACCTACAAGTCTTTCTATGGTCCTTTCTCATACTATGCTTTCTTATACTGTTTTTTAATAAAATTTTGAAGTTTGGAATTTTGATGCAATGATGTGAAAGTTACACATCTTTCTCTGTCTAAACACCTAAGAAAAACAGATCACCAAGAACCAAATTATCAATACATACACACAAATTCAGACAGATGAGGCTGAAAATGCTGAAATGCCATTGCACTGACTGCATTTAATCTGGTCCATGGCCTACAGATTTTCTAACCCATATTTGAGAAAAACAGATATAATATGTAAGCACTGTCAGTTTACTTAACAGAACAGATATCGGTAAAGTATTAAAAAATGTTTCAAGTTAGCTTCCTAAATCATAGTTTATCACATTTATAAATGTAGCTGAGCACATGAATATTACCTAAGGTCTGAAATGTTTACAACAGAAAAAAAAAAACAAAACACATTTAGAAAATATGCTGTGTAATTTATGATTTTTTTTTTTTTTTTTTGCAATTACAAGTTAAAACCTGTTCTAAACTTTAAGACAATCAAAAATTGAAGTTTCCCATTCTAAGAAATTCCTATCCACTTCGCCACATAACAACTTTTGCTCTTAACAAGTTTTTGTTAAAAACACAGAAAACTGGACAGTATGATCATAATATGCTTGTCAGAGTAGCTCTGAAACAATTCAGGTTAAGACTACCATACAAAAGCTCAATTCCCAAATCCTGAATCCTTAAAAGCAAGAGAGTAATTCAAATAGAAATTTAGCTGAGAACTAGCTTTCAATTCCCAATCCATTCAATTTTGCCAACAGGGACTTTAGACAATTTCCTTCAGTTATGTAGTCTTTCCTTTACATATAATTATACTTGTTTGTTCATAATAAAGAAAAATACTCAACTACGTACATATCTGATTTTCAATCATACAAAAATATAAAATCTACTGTACTCTCAAACAACAATTTTCACTGTTATCTGTGAAAATAAGATTTTTCACAAATGAAACAGTGCCATCTTGTGTATTACAGACTTTCTTGTCAAAATAAGAACATTCTTTACCAGTGATATTCATAGGATTTGTGTGTGTGTGTGTTTGTTTTTGTTCTTTCCTAAGAATGATACAAAGTGTTGTACATAATGTTTGAATTTTACTGAGCAAAACAGTAACTCAAGTCATTCACAAAGCTCTGTTAAAATGATTTAATATCTTCTATTACAACAAGCAAAATGAAAGCCAATTTTCAAACAAAAAGCTACAGAAAGTTAGATGTAGTTTTCCACAAACATGTTTTACTCATATCATCTTAGACCGCAGTCTCTCTGTACAATGGTTTCAACCAAGTTTTTAAAATATAATTTATATAGGCTTAATCTACATCTGTCCAATGTCCCTGTGCACCTTTGTCCTCATCAAATACCTCTATGAATATTGATGGCCACCATTAAAATGAACAACATAGTTAGCTTGCAAAGTTTTCTTTATAGCTTATGGATACCAAAAGCAATTGTTTTTCTAGGCAACCAGAAATAATAGGTACTATTGCATTCTATTACCACATAAGAAAGAGTAACACATTTAATAAACAGTGCACAGTTGCATTAATTTGAATGCTAAAATAAAACTAAATCAACCCCAAACCAAAACAAGAATACTCTGCTTAACACACACGAGTAAGGATACAGAGTAATTAATAACTGTAGAGCAGCTCTTACTCTTATTTTTGTAATTTAAAAACTGTGACGATACATACTGCCTATAATTTGTTAGACACAATCAAAATGGTTGTTTAATCAGCTAATTCAAAGCTTTCTGCTTTCATAAAATTAATTCCTGATGATTATCTCTAGATTTGCTCTGAAAAGTAGACTGAAGGACACAGCTGCTTATAGTACAACAAACTCAGTACCAATAATAATAATAAAAAAAAAAAAGAAAGAAAATAATATTCCTTGTCCATTTCTGAAGTAATCCCCTCTATTTCTATAATTTTTAAAAATTTCAGTATGTCCTAGCCGTTTGCTAAGGTGACACAAATATTACAAAGCTTTTAAAACATAAATAGATTATTTCTTGAAATCACATATGAACACAATCAACTATACAGCCTCATACTTAAAGAAAGAAAGAAAAGAGTAGCAGCTGAGAGGAAGATTTCTTGGGAATAAAACATGAGATAAACGGCAAGACTGAATGTCAAGATTTGATATGTACCAGAAAGGCAATTATGAACTGAATGATGTTTACATTATGAAATAAAAACTCTATCACAGACATCATCTCCAGAGTACTTCATGACACTCTTTTAACTTGCTGTGCTGAAATTAATAGAAAGGCAACTCTAAGATAAGAATACTTATAAAATCTGTATCTCAGGGATGTATCATTTGACATTACAAAGTAAGGAGCTATGCAGATAGATAGGAAAAAAAAAAGATAGAGACATAAATACACTATATAGCAACTCACTCAACCTTGCACACACAAGAAATACTTACAGAAGTCAAGTTGCCTGCACTTTTTGATAACTAAGGACCATTTTAGGCAAGTTAAGTCATGAGTCAAATCACTCCAACTATGATCCTAATTTGCTATTTGACTCTAAGGATTAACAAATACTGATATTGTGAAATATTGTGAGCAATATCACAATCTGCATGCCTACTTGCTAACAATGAGGGAAGGTAGAATCCAGAAATGCACGTGGTAAATCATACACATTTTTAACATGCAATAGGAAAAAAAAATCATTACAAACATTTTGATTTATAGTCTCCCAAAGTTATCAAATGCTCTTCTTACGTAAATGAGTTCGATATGAAATTGCATTTTAAATGCGTTTAAAAATTTTAAATACATTGCAAAGGATTTACTTTGAATGCTACTGTGTAAGGTACAGAAACAAGAGTAATTCAATTATTTGATATCTTCAGTGATTGACTTGACAAACATCAATCATAAATTAGACAGAAAATAGGCACTACTCTGCTAGCATGTACTGACTGTATTGAGATTTCAGTTCAGCTAACAAGAGAGTTCCATGTTATGATTCTAATGTGTAATGTTTTCTGTATTGGCTGCAAAATAAGACAACATCACACTAACAAAAATATTTTAAGCTTAAAGAAGTATGCACATGCAACAAGGTACTAAAAACATGACATTCTAATACTTGCCAACCCATTCTTTGATAGAGGTTTTTGACCTTGCTATACTTTATTTACTCAAAATTAAAGAACAATGAAAAAATGCACCATTTGCTAGTTACCTGCTTTTTATATTTTATTATTTATTATTTTTATAATAGTCATGTACAAGTGGACAGACTCTAAGAGCAGGTCACATTCAAACCTAGTAATCCTGAACCTGGAATACTTATTTAAATTGCTACACTATTATTAACCAAATAGAGTCAGCCATCCTCCTGAAATAAACCCCAAGTATTAAAATAGATGCACAAGGCCTGAAGAGCTGGTTGCATCTTTTTTATTAAATAATTTCCTTTCCTGTTTGTCTGTCATGTAGCAAAGCCTGCTGGCAGTATAACTTAACTTTGCTGTAAAAGAAATTTTTGTATTCTTACATTTTCCACGATCTTTTGCTAGTAATACTTATGTAAATCATTCACATCATTCAAATAGTTACATAAAAATCAGTTTTCACCAGGATGTCATGTATTTTATTTTTTTTTTAAATCTGCTTTTTTGACAATTCTGTTTCTTTATTTTGTTTTACATCTTCCAAAATATAGCAAAGAATTTACATTCTGAAAACTTAGGCAATCTGAAAATAATTTGTATCTTACCAAATTAACATAGGACAAACTGCACCCATTTAAAATGAGGGCATGGCATTTGACTCCTCTGTATTTTAGCTATTATAGTTCTTTGTGTTATCGCATACATCTTATGAGAAGAGCTGACAGAAGCTGGAAAGATGTGATAGCGGAGATGTAAATGAGGCTACACCAACAGAATATATCCTTTACCTTAATTTAAGTGGCAAATTGTTGGTAGAATGACTTTTCAATACAATTTAAGTATTTGAATGATCAAGAGAAATTCTATGCCTCCAACCAATTCACTACTTACACACATACACTGTGCTCATTGCTAAGGCATGCTGCTATTCTTTCACACGTTTTCTAGGTCTAATCTTCAGTAAAAACAATTTTTTAAAAAGAGGGTTTGGGGCAGGAGGTTAGTAGGAGGGAATGGTAAAATATTTTTTTCCATGTAATGGAAATGTAATCTTCTTTTAGCCACAGCTAAAGTGCTGGGTTAACAAAATAGCACCACAGACATTCTGAAAACAGATTTCAGTGCAGACTGTCAATGAGCCACACATCTCAGATGAAAAGGTACAGTAACATTGAAACCCATTAGATCTAGAAGAGAAAAATATTGACTGTAACCCCACCTGGCAATAGAAAGAGAACTGGAATATATCCTGGAATAACTGATTAAAAAGATTCCGTTTTAACTTTCAGATTTGTCTAATTATTTTCTAATAACATTACTAATTATATTATCTACCAATATTATTTATAAACCAAGTCCTAAGGTTATTTTGAAGCATGTGAAACGTTCTGTTTATTTCATATTCTTACAAATCACATACTTTTAATAATGTGCGTGCCTAAGAATGCATTGCTAGTTAATTGCTGAAATGTTAGATACAGTATCCATTAAGAAGACTCCTAAAATTACAATGGGAATAGAATCCAGTTTCTCATATACCTTTCTCCAGTGGTTTTGTTTTTGCTCTTACAGAGTTCAAAGCACCAAGAAAGAAAGACAATCTGGCAAGAAATCCTTAAATGAAACAATACTGATGATTCTGCCATGCCAATTTACATCAACTATTATCTATCCTTAAGATGTGTCACCATCTGAGATACCACACAAAATCAGCAGATTAATTCCTTTAAGTTTAAATCAGTCAACCAGAATTAAAAGAAAAAAAAAAGTTCAAGATCAGCAACAGTTCCTAATATTCCTTGGTATAACAGGTAGATCATGCCTTAGATGGAAAGAGTTGTAGTCTATTGTTAACAGATAGAACATAGTTAGAATGGAAGTTCAGTACTAAAATTTACTATTCTTTCATATTATATTTTACTACAATAAAACTGATAAAGTTTTTGTCTTAACTTTAGTATATTCCCTTTTGTAATAAAAAAATATAATAATATATGACCTCACTATATTACACATCAATCAAGATATAGTGTGTGAAAGTCCAGTGAAAAAACAAATAACCACAAATGACTTGCTTCAAGAGTCATCAGTCATTGTGATTATTGGACTGTGAGAGGGAAATGTCTGGTAGTACTTGAAGTGCTCTGCTTGTGCAGGAAAGTGACCTGGCCTTTTCAGCTCTCGTAAAGAAAGATGACCTCAACAAGTCCACTACATATTGTTGAAAAGCATGGCACTGAGTATATGACAAATTGCAAAGGCCTCCTATTCCTATTATTTACTTTTCTACATATATACCTTTCAAAATGATTGAAGAATCTGTATATAACAGATAGAGAAAATGAGGCTTATTTGCTAACATAATCATCAGTAAATATTATGGCACATTTGAACTGGCATTTTAAGGAGATTTTCTTGAGATTCAGTGGAGCTTATGCACTGCAGCCAAACATAACTGAGCCAGTATTTCCAATCATCTATCATTCACTATCATGTGATGCTAATATTGCACAGTATTAAACACATATGTGGTGAAATATTTAAGACCAAATTAATTCTTAGGAAAAGGAAAAAGAACATATTAGAAACAATGATAATTAGAATGATTATTTGCAGAATACCTGAAACAAAAACATTAAATACAACTCTAAATTACTACATATCTTAAATGGCTTTGGTGGAATAAATTGGAGCCATAAGCACAATAAGCCCTAGACCACTATTGCTGTTGACCTGAAGTATCTTGTGCTCCAATCAAGGCTGGTGTGTTACGTCACTGAAGAACATATTACACTAAGTATCTTTTCATTATAATGAAGATAGGGACATACTTGTTTGGGCCTAGAATGAAGAAGGAGTCACAAATCTCATTAACAGAAAATCTACTTTATGTCTTGAATGAACTTGAAGTAAAACTGGAGCATTTCTACTCTCACTGCCCAATTTGAGTAAGATCAGTCTGATTTTTAGAACTGTCATTCACAACCATTCTCAGAACATGTAGATTTTGGGAGTGCTTAGTGGAAAGAAGAAGTCATCCCTTTGGTATTTCAAAGTGTAATAATTTTTAATCATACACTTCAAAATCAACAGTAGTATACCAACCCATCTTACAAGATTTTTTGAAAGAAAGGATTAATTTTAAGGATTTAGTATGTATTACTTCTTGGACTCAACTGGCTCTACAGTGAAGAAGATCTAGCCAGGCTCTTCTCAGCAGTGCTCAGTGCCAGGACAACAAATAATGGGTACAAATTGAAGTAACCAGAAGTCACATTTAAAGGTAAGGAAAAAAAAAAAAAAACCAACAAAAAACTGCTTTTCTGTAGGGGTGAGTGAACATTGGTACAGGTTGCAGCACCTGCCTAGACACAGCCCTGGGCAATCTGTTCTTGCTGACCCTGCTCTACTTTTTCCATTAGACTCTCTCTCTCTTCCTTATCCTCATCACAGGTCCTTTATTTTATTGTAACCAATAATGAGATCTGAACACTAGCAGATGTGGAAAAAATATAGAAGGGGAATTCCTTGCATAGTGGAATTCCTGAAGGAATATGCAAACTGTAGCTACCTTAACTTCATTACTAGAAGAGCTGGTCAAATCAGTGAAAGAATGTTTTATCACTTCTCCGACATGAATTCCCTCAGCACATTTACCACAATATTCTTCAGAGTGAGAAGTTGTCAGTTGAAGCATAATTCTTAGAAAAATATGACAAAGGCTTGTCACTTAAGATTTGATTTTAATCTTTCTTAGCTCCTTAATGCAAGAAATAAAATGTCAGTGTTTCAAACTTGAGTTACAAGACAGTATCTTTTGGTAGTTTATTAACAAGGCTTTTGCTCAAAGAGAAACAAAATCTAATTCTGCTATTTTTCTTACACTGAACCCCTCCCCCCCCCCCCCTTTTTTTTTTTTTTTTTTTTTTTTAAGATTCAATGAATTCTTCCCGATAAAGTGCTATCACACCTCTGCTCACCACTGCTTTGAAAACTGGCTAGTATTAAAACCATGGATCAGTGAGAAACTGATGTGCTAAGTCAAAAGGATGTGTCTGGTGAATGCTGCTGGAGTGAGTGCTAGGTCGCGCTTTAATTAAATTCCTCATTACTGATCTGAAAAAGAGCATAAAGAGCATGCTAATGAGATTCACATACCTAAATTGGAAGATGCCATACAATCCAAACAACAGAGAGAAGTTTGGAAGGAATGGGAGGAAAATCTCCTGTCCTCAATTTGGAACATTTTTCATTATCTGGCAGTTGTTTTGTGTCTAAATCAAGTGCAGAAAAAAAAAAAAAAACTGAACTCTAGCATTTTTTCATGAGAAACTGCAAGCTGTTCTAATGTAAGATACCTTGGAAAAAGTGGTGGTGACCAGCAAGTTACACAACATTTTTCATGCTATATTCAGAGGCAGATGCAGCCTAGATCACAGTAGATTCATGGAAGGGTTCGTAGCATCATATAGCTGAGACCCTGCATGTCCTAACAGACTGCTAGTGTGCAAATATTGACCTCCACCAAATCACAGAACCATTTAGACCACAAATGACCTCCAGATGTCCACCTAGTCCAACCTCCACTGCCCTCTACTCCCTACTCCACTGAAATTAAAATAAGTCTGCATCATAGAAGCCAAAGGGAAAAGAGTATCAGCAAAGGAACGGTATTGTACTACAGGTCATTTCTGACAATTCAGAGGAGCTCTAAATCTGCACCCATTAGTACCACACACTTGACAGTAACTTTGCATTAAAGAAAAACTGAACTACTGTAAAAATGACCAAGAAAATAGTTAACCTAAGGGTTAGAGTAATTGAGATGTAAGGACAATATATATTTATTTATTAAAAAAAAAAAAAAAAAAAAAAAAAAAAAGCTTAGATTTAGAATGACAATACCAAACTGTTCAAATGGAATACAGATTTTCAACATCCTTATTCACCCTACAGAGGAAGCATGAGATACTTTTAGGAATGAATTGTTTGTCAAAATGATTGAACTCAATCGTGAGAAATGCTATGAAAATTTTAAGAAAGTATTTTCAAGGGTTGGGAAAAAAAATATAGAAAAAAATCACATTATTTCCATGCAGCTTATCTAAGTATATTTTTAAAGTTACAGGATCAAGACAAAACCAAACATGAGCATCTTTAACTATCAGACAATAAACAAAGCCTCTATATTTCTTTATCAGATCATTATGTTATCTATCACTAAAATTGATGGTAAACTTTTAGCTCCACTAGAATTAAAGGTAAAACATGCTACCTCTTTCCTTTTTATAACTTTCTGAAAGTGTTAATTCAGATGAAATACCAAATCGGGCACAAGAAACAATCAAAGGGATACCTGTTTTTTCCAAAGATATTAAGCAAAGATCTTAATTTGGTTTACTTTAGGAATTCCCACTTGAAAAAAAAAAAGAAAAAGAAATACCCTAAAGTGCATGACAGTTTCACCAGTATTTACAATAACATACACCTTTACCCTTAGTTTGATTTAAAAAATAAAAATAATTTTATTATATTATATATATAATTCCCATATATATATATATTTATTCAAAAATAAAGTAATTTATGAAGGAATTAAATATGATTTTTTTATTAATTATACTGTTTTAATAGTTTTATGTTTACCTTTTCTGTACACAAATAATGAAAAGAAATTATGAAATTTCTTACCAACTACAGTTTAAGCAATTTCCTTCATGTTACAGGAATGTGATTTGTGCTTAATTTACCTTAAGCGGGAGCTGAATTTCTATAACCTTTGCAATTCTGTTAATGCTTTTTCCTAATCAGAAATCTTAATGAATTTCTCTTTCTACTACTAAATTACATGGATCTGCATCTAATTATGAGAGAACTTATTAAATGAAATAGAGTGTAAATGAACATTCATTTAACCTTAACACTGCTTGGAAACCATAGATGTCATAGATGAATAACAACTGTTCAAAGCTTCAACCTTCTTTGGCTAAAACTGCTAAAGTCACTATTAAAAGAAACACAATGAAATAGTGATAGGATTTGCAAGACTATGGAACTGTGACCAAATTATTATTTGTTCTTCTCTGAGAAGCTATATACCATTGATCATGTAACATACCAAAATTTTACAGATGTAGACAATTAAAAGGTATTGTGTTGCAGAATTTTCAGATCACCCAAGGAAGACCATGTTGTAGGATAGCGTTAACTTTTTTCAAAATATACCATGAAAATGGAAGCCTGGATGTTAATCAGACATCAATCAACAAGGTTCTCTAATAACAGGGTAATACAGAATATTTAAGAAGTGATTTCACTAAGCTGGTTTAACTTTTAGGGGTATGCCTTAGTATAGATATATTTTCTTTTTATGCTTTTAAAATAAATATTATAACAAAACAGCAAAGTTTCAGCAACCTAAACTATCTCAGAATAAGCTGAATGAAACTATGAAGTGGAGTGCAGGGTCTTCATTTGACTTTTGTACTTCATAAGGTAATGATTTAACTCTGTATCACTTGCTCACTGCAACTTAAAGGTGTTCCTGTCTTTTATTTATTATATATATTGCTGTGGTTTAACCCAGGTGGCAGCTAAGTATCACATGGCCATTCACTCACCCTCCCACCCTCATACCTCTCTGGGATGGGGGAAAGAAATGGGAAAAAGAAGCCTGTGGGTTGAGATAAAGACAGTTTATTAAGACAGGATAATAATAATAATAATGTGTACAAAACAAGTCATGCACAATGCAATTGCTCACCACCCGCTGACTGATGCCCAACCTATCCCCAAGCAGCTGGCCCCCCTACTCCAGCTAGCCACCCCTGTATATTGCTTAGCATGACGTCAGATGGTATGGAATACCCCTTTGGCCAGTTTGGGTCAGCTGTCCTGGGTCTGTCCCCTCCCAGCTCCTGCTGCACCCCCAGCCTGCCCAATGGCAGGACAGAGCGAGTAGCTGAAAAGTCCTTGGCTTAGTGTAAGCACTGCTCTGCAACAATCAAAACATCAGCATGTTATGAGCACTGTTCTCATCCTAATCCAAAACATAGCACACTACCAGCTACTAGGAGGAAAATTAACTCTATCAGAGCTGGAACTGGGACATATATGTATATATGGTTTAGTGGAGGACTTGTTAGTGTTAGATCAGAGGTTGGACTAGGTGATCTTGGAGGTCTTTTCCAACCTAGATGATTCTGTGAGATATATATATATATATATATATATATGTATGAAAAAAGATGGTCATGGCATTTTACCCAACAAACAAACATATCCAGTTGACTGTAACACCACAGTAACTGTTATGTTACAACATCAACTTGTTTACAAAGAAAAACTCACTAAACCACACAAATACTAACACTAACTAAAATTTTCCAGTGTAATAAATCAGTTGTTTTTCTAACTTGGAATTTTGGAAGTTTTCTGTATAAATAACATTCCATAAACACCTAAACTAATATAACCAAACATATCACAACACGTTTCCTTCTGAATACCAGCCTTTTACAATTTGTAGGGTGGGGAAAGTAGGTACTGAGAAGGACTGTGTTTTGCCTGGAAAACAAAACAATCTCCTTAATTTGTAACTTAAGGAAAAATACAGCAACAACAAAAATGGGTATGTAAATTACCTTCTTTCTCAACCATAAACAATGATTATAAATCACTTCTTAGGAACTTGTAATACATAATCACTTTTTAAAAACATAATTTCAGTGTTACTTGAAAACAGTAGTAAATACATTATAGAAGGATTTTTGAGAAGGATAGATTTTTTCTTCCCATAAAACACTTCAGTTGTAATGTTCAGGCAGCTGTCAATTATTGGTGAGAAACATAAGCTAGTTGGGTTACAGAAGCAGTGAAGGTATGTTTCCACAGCAAAAATGCAAGCCTTGACTTGTTGCTAGCTCAGAGGTGTTTACATTCTACCCTCATCTGCATCGCTGACCTTCTGTTTCTCCAGTAAATCCCATCCATCTGTTCTTAAAGCAATATATTATCTATGCATTTCGCTTGATCTGTATAAACCCATTCCCTTACTGCCTTTGAAAATAAAGCTAGACAGTATCCCCCAAAATGTGGTGCCACAACCCCCAACTCTGTAACAGCCATAGTTTTAAGATGTATACGTCATCTTGGATCACAGAATCATCTAGGTTGGAAGAGACCTCCAAGATCACCTAGTCCACCCTCTGACCTAACACTAACAAGTCCTCCACTAAACCATCACTAAGCTCTAACTCTAAACATCTTTTAAAGACCTCCAGGGATGGTGACTCATGATGCATATGGGTAAAATGTATTTTATATAAGTTTTATTTTAGGTCTAGAAATCCAAAGTAAGAAAAATTCTGTATTGCACTACAAATGATCCCAAGAATAACTGTTTATTATGAAACTTAGCAATTCAGATTTACACTACAAGACCTTATCAGCTGCCAATATTTTAAATATTTGCATAAATATTTATTTTGGCACAAATTAATATTTTAAATAGGGATTACATATGCCTTTCAACGGCAGAACAGAGTATTAAACCCTTCACGCATAATCCAATTTTTATTTTTTCAAATTTGGATGGTGTATGAGCCTGCCTTTGAAAACAATTACTTTTATGCATCTGCTTGCTTCTCTTGAAACATGAGGTGCAGTTGAATTCAGAAGGACTAAAGAGAGGAATAAAAATTTATGCAATTGGGCTACTGGCTTCTACTTTGCAAATAGCAACAACTATTTTACTGGTGCCACACAGAACAAAGAAGGGCTGAACACTGAGTGTTCCAGCTAAGGCCCCAGGAGGAGTTTTAGGAACTAAAACATGAACCAAAATCCCCTGCATACTCTGATATCAAAGTATAACATGAGTGACAAAAAGCTCCTCACTGCAACTATCTTCACAGAAATGTAAAATTGTTTATGCATAGATCATTGGTTTAATTCAGTTTTAAAAATGTAATAGAAGATAAGTGAGCATTTTGGCATGCATTTTTTTCAACTTCAATATATATATATTTTTTTTCAACAAAAAATGAAAAAATCAGTCATAGATAGTATAGGACCTTAACAGGAGAGCAGTTTGTGGGATTGTATGATAACTCCTTACAAGGGCATCTACCCTTACAAGAAAAAAAGAATCCAAACTCAGTACGAAAAAACAGTTCCACCAGGGCAAAGCGTGCTGTCAGTCACAGCACATTAAGAAAAGCTAAGAGCCACTATGGTGCTAAAACACTGTGCTGGCACTTGCACTCTGGCCAACATCAGTGCAGTTCTCCAAAGTGAGCAACAAAGATATGATGAAGAAATGTCAGCAGCAGTAGGTGAGGGTGGGGTATGAGTGAGTCCTCACGAGAAACTGAGGAGACTGGAGTTCAGAAAGGGAATAGTTTCCTTTAAGAAAGGTTGGGAACCATTGCTGTAGAAGGCAGTTAAAGTGAGAAATGTACATAAGAAACACCTGTCTGAGCCTGCAGCAAGCCTAAAAGCAACTGACTGCCACATTTATTTCTGAAACAGTAGCACAAGGTCTCTGGAATAAAAAAGTTTTGTAGAAAAAGAAGAAACACGAAATAAAAGTTTTTGTAGAGAAGAAAAAAACATGCCTGAGCAGACGAGCAGATATTTATAGGCTGTTGTTAAAGTGATTCTCCCATTAGCCCACACATGCTTCAAGTGTGAAGAAAGGTGAGAAGAAAGAGTGAGACATCTCCCTGTCCACAATTTAACCACAATTTAAACATGTGAGGAAAAACATTAAGATTTATCTTTTTCTAAAAAAAATCCTGTATACTCCTGAAAGACACGGGAACAGAACTAACAGTAACCTCTATCTAGCCCTTCTTGTGAAGATGACATATTATTTAAACAGACAGCCTAAAATAAAAATGTCTAAATCTTTATATTTGTTTCATTAAACTATATGAAACTTACAGCTGATCTCAGTTTCACCCATTCAAAGTGCTGTGTGACTGGAAATTCTGGGCAGCAGCCTTCTCACTCCCAACTCAATTCCGTTCCCAATTTGAACTCTGGAAGCAATTAGGGTAAAACTTCTGGCTACTGACCAGTAAGATGATTTGTCAAGGGTTGTTAATATCCACTATTTTTTTCTGCTAATACCAACAATTTCTAGACAAACATATCGCTCAGAAATGCCTACAGTTTTAGAAGAAGCTATTTTAGCTAACATGTTTTACTTGAATTAATTTCTGCTGTCTCTCCCTCTGCTTGAGGAAAACTATAACTCACAAGATTCGATACATTCAGATCTATTACTGAGCTACTCATTAATACAGATTTGAGTCTTGGTTTAAAGATGAGTACAAAAATAGAGACATAGGGAAAGAAAAAAAACAAACTGACAACTCCAGCCTTAACAATCAAGTGGATGCAGCCACTTTTAAATCCTTGCAACACACTTTGTGTTTCTGCTTCTTCCCCTGTCAGATCAGGTGCCAAGAAGCCATTCATTTTGTTCATTACAGCTTCTGTATCACTTCGGATTAGAGTTTGCAGGCTTTGATTAAGCCTATTCTTAATGCTTCTAAATCAAACCTGTGTGTTTGATTTTCACTTTGTTCAGAGGAGCACAGTAGCAGGATTTTATAGGACATCCCTACTACCTCCTACAACAAACCTGACACTAACCTCTCCACAGAAATAATTTGAAAACCAACACAATCATTAAAACACAATCATGTCCATGCATTTTGTTCATTGCAGCTCATAAATAAATGTCAAATAGATACACTAGATGAAAACCGGGATGAAACAGTATCAAAATGTTATTTCCACCTTCTTAATGCATTTAAAAGCATATATGCAATAGTGATCTGCTACTTATTGCATGAGGATTCTTCCTCTCTGCATTAACGAACAGCAAAGAGATGACAAACTTCTTATATGTCACATATGTGAATTAAGCTGTAACTCTACATTTTAACAGATATCTCTGAGGCTAGACTCTTACACCAGTGTCATCCACCACACAACTTTTTTCTTTTTTTTCTGTTCTCACAGACAGGCGTTCATTGTGCTGCTGCAGCCTACTCATGTCATTCTTACAGCTATGTCTGACCCAGCCCTTCCAACCCACTCTTTAGCAAAAATCAGCTTAAAGGTGCCATTAGCCTCTCTCAACCACAAATATACCTAAACCTGCTAGGCATGAGAAGCTGAGCAGTTTATTTTCCTTTTAGCCACAAATAATCCTAACAACCTGAAAGCCATGTTTTGAGGATGAGGTCAATGTATCACAGTATCTTAGCTTTCTGGAAGAGGTCTTCCTTTTTTTTTTTTTTTTTGTTTCTTTTTCTTTCAAGTATTACATCTTTTAAATTAAAATCAGTGTTGTGCAAATAATATCTCCAAAAAGTAAAATAAGGTGTGAAAAGTAGCCTTAAAAAAAGGGGGGAGGGCTCCCTGAGAACAAAGCAATAAAAAGTAATAACAGCAACAAGGTGATTCAATTGCACACTACAGCAACTCACTTGTAACACATTTTATAAAGCTGAGTCAAAGGTTATTGTTGGGTTGTACAGCTTTCCTCAGAAATAACCTTGTTGTTCAGTCTGAAACATGACAGCTGTTTCTGAATGAATGAACACCATTCTAAACTGTGTCCTTGGCTGCATTTATGGGCTTTCTACATATAGAAATATGTATAAGGCACTCTTCTCATCTTCCCTTCCCATCTGATAATCTGTTTGAAAGGTATGATCTTTGGGCTCTCACTGCCCTCCTCACATGCCAAGATCTCTGTGCATTTGGCCAGGCATTATAATAGTCTCCTTACTTCATCTGGAGTTTTTAGTTGTCCCCCCCCCATGTATTCCACATTAATTTTTCTGCCTGAGAATTTGAAATGCACCATCATTACACTTATGGCTATTCCCATCTCAGCCTTGTACTGTCGTTGCTTCTTTAAACCAAACTCTTTCACACACGTGGGTTACAAGGATATCTGTTCTTTCTACATGCACCCTGTGCTGCTCCTTCCTGTTGTCTCCATTTCATTGCTGTATTGGTAAATAATTCAGCCAGTGTCAAGTCTAGAACTGGTAAAATTAGTTATTTTTCCTCTGTCCAGGAAGTAAAATCTTCTGTGTGAACAACTTAATCCCTGTTAAAGAATGAAGGAAAGGGTGATGTCACCTAAGAAGCTAAGTGCTGATATCAATCAATCCTGTGACCTAATTACAGGCCCATTAAAATTGACACAGAATACAGAAAATAGAGATGTGGTCTGTGTATTGCATGTGTTTCCTTCCTGGTTTTCCCCTTTTCCCCTCAAGTTAATTGTGTGCTATCTATAGATGGGTAGAATGTTATCTGAAGAGCTGGCACTGATCTTCTTCAGCATTTGAAAATGGATCCATTAAAAGTAAGCAGAAAAATTCCACTGAGTGTGGGCCAGATCCAGGCACTGTAAATTTAGAGTATTTGGAAGAAATAAAATTCCCTATTTCCATTCAGACAGCCTTGCAGGTTAATTTAAACACTATTCCATTTGAACTTGAATCCTTTGAACTGTCTTTTTAAAATAATCTCATTTCGCTGTGAGAAAAATAACCATTCTCTCTCCTTCTGAAAAGGTATTCTTTCTTCATGAATGTTTTGAATGAGTTGCACTGCACTATCTGTTTCATAAATATTGTGTGAAAATAAAAACCAGGAATAAGCAGGAATAAAAGATCAAAGATAATCCAATACTTGCTTGGAAAAATAATTCATATTGATAGCAAACTAACAGGATTAGCAGAACACAAGTAATAAAATATTGGGTGAAAGCTAGCACTTGTGCATTTGTAAGTCCTCTTTTTCAAGTGAAATATTGACTTTTTCATATATTGTCAAATATGACAAGTATGAAAGCTGCATCCCCATGTGTTCCAACAGGAAAAAATAAATTGCTCTCTTCCTGGAATTCCACTGGAGAGGTTAAAAAACTGACAACATTGAGTGATACAGACCCAGGGAAAACTGGCAACAAACATCTGAATTGCAGTGTCCTTCTGGATCTGTTAGATTTTGAATATTCATATAAAGAAAATCAAATGCCATGCAAATACAAACAGCAGGTTAGCAGGCCCTGGAGTTAGCCAATTGTGATTGAACTCCAGAGTAAAAGGACCCCCGCTGATTGGATTGCATCGAATGCATGTTTTGCACTCAAGAAGCAAAACCACGTTTCCCTCAGCTGCTGCTCAAAACAGGACGGCTTCTGCAGCTGAACACACACCATGGCCTGCGCCACAACGCTGAGCATCAGAGGCTCCATGCTGGGCCATGGAGCCCTTGCACACAGGGCTCCTCTGTGGGACCTTCCCTCATATCCTAGAGCCACTTTGGCCCCAGTGTGGGGCATCCCTGCTGCCCCTGCCCGAGGAGATGCCTCCCAGCCTCTGCATCACAAGGCTGGCAGCTCAGTCACTTCCACCAGTGGAATCTGTCACTGCAGTCTCCTGAAGTAATAAACTCAGTGCTTTTAAAACTTCTGGATCCTCCGACTGCTACATTTCACATGCAACTCTGTCAGTGTACTGCTGCACCCTCAGACTAGGAAACATGAGCCACCAAATTCATACAGAAAAATCTGATGAGCAGTCAGAAGTTTTCCTTATTGCTTATATTCCTTATTTCCTTATTTCCCTCATACAGCTTATGTGGAAAAAAAAAAAAAACAAAAAAACAGGAAGATGCATACAAAATACTTATGTTGTGTGCTTTAAAAAACAAAACAAAACAAAAAAACAACACTGGTTGCATAAAAAAAAAAATGAAAGATTTCAGCTAAATCAGCTTCTAGTCAAAATGGGGCACAACAATGACTGATGTTTTGATCTTATGTTTAGAAGTTTATCTCAAAATCCTTCTAACATATTTGCATTACGTGCTTGAATATCTACTGTTTTCCAATACGAGTTCTGTATTCTAGTTGTTATGCAATTAAGATAAAGTTTCCTGATCAACATAATCAGCCTGAAGTGATCCCCAAATCATTTTTGTTCTCTGTCATACAGGTTGATAATTTCTCATCATCTGCTTCTGCCTTTTACATCATTAGCTCTAATGTAGTCAAATCCTTTCATAGCTAAGCAAACGGTTCATCTGTTTACATTTGTTTTTTAAGCCACAAATGTAAATTTTGAAAATAGTTTTTTTCAAGTATTACTTCAATTCTTAGAAATTACTGTAACAGTCATTTTTCTGCTTTATCAATTATTAGTAAATTACTAATTTTATCAATTAATAAATTACTAACTTTATCAATTACTAATAACTGATAAAGCAGAAAAATGTAGCAGTAATTGTCAGTAATATCAATTGTCAAAAATCATCTCACAAACAGGAGCCTAAGCATTCAGAGACTCTCTGAAAACCAGTTTTCAGAGAACATGTTCTCTGAAACAGACACCCATTTCTGAGTGTCTGGGACACTCTTGGACAGGGAAACATGATTTAGAGTATTACACATGGAATAAACTTATTAGCTACACAAAAAAAGTTTGAAAGTTTCAATTCATTTCAATAAGGTGTATCAAATGATTACAGAAGGCTGTTCTAAGAGCATCAGTATGAACTACTTTAGTTCTTTGCGCTGTTTGCTAAAAAAGGCCTATGCAATCTCTATTAAATGAGAACTTTGAATAACTATGAAAATCTTTTTTTTTAAAAGTCTAATTTGAAGACTCTGAAGAAGGACATGCATACCCACAGAATAAATAAATAAATAAATAACTACAGAACTACAGTCTCTCTTACCACAATTACTATATAACACAAAGGCTCTTACATGGGAAAGTCATAGTCCTCTCTGAGGACAAAAGAACTATCTTCACCATGGAAATTACCATTATCAAGCAATTCAAATTCACTTGGGTAACCTGACCGTAACTCGGTACTTTCAAGGGTCTAGAACATTTAACTGCAGATTAAATAAACCACTCGAAGTCCATTTGAAATCACAAGGTAACCTGGCCACCTCATAACTCTACAAAATGACAGAAACGTTGAACTGAACATGATTGAGTACTCCAGCATATTGAATGAGAAAGGGCAGATGTGTTTTGTTTTTGTTCTCCCTCAGATTATATATCATTTGCCTGGTGCTTTACAATTAATTCTCTGTCCACAACTGAAAATTAAGATTTGTATAAAAGCTTAAAAACTAATAGCCCAAACTGTATGGGGATGTTGAGGAACAAAGCTAGACAGAAATATATCACCTTCAAATATATATAGATCAAACACTTAAATATTGTACTTACTGTCTCACTTCAGCGGAGCAAGTAGAACAGGGTTCTTTTGATTTAAAGTATTTAAATGATTTAATATAAAAATATTGCCTTACCATGCTTCTGAAAGCTACATATATTTAACACTGATACTATGAGCTTCTGTACTTAAACTACAAATCAAACAATCTGTGAGACAAATTGTGCCCTGAGAAACAAGTATATATCTCAATGGGCGTCACAAAAAGACAACACAGATTGTTCATTTATCAAAAAGCATTGTTCTGAAATGTCGCTGGCATATATGTAGAGACTCATCTGAAGTTCAAAACCAATTTAAAACACTTTTTTTCTGATATAAAATTTAGTTGTGCTTCCAAATAAGAGAATATTAGAATATTAGAGAATGTTACACATATGAAAATACATTTGTTGATTTCTCTTTGGTCATTTATTACAGAACTTCAAATACTGCTTCTCTAATGAAATAAGATTTGCATAAAAAGAGGGGTACTTGTGGTTATAAGTGTCTGGAGGAAAAAAAAAAAAGATGTGAATATATTTGTTGTAAATAATACTATACTGAGATAGCTTAGAAAACTCAGTCTCCAAAGACTACAAACCTGTTATGAAGCACCTAAAAAGCAAAGCAAAAAAAAAGGAGCCTAGAGGTCAACTGCCTCAGACAGGTAGGTAGTTTTTAAAGGAGGCTGAAATAAGGCCATTGAGGGAAGAGGAAACTAAGTTTTTTATTTTTTTTTTTTATTTTTTTTAAATTTTTTTTTTTAAGCTGAAAAACTATTTTTAGTCAAAACATATGCATCATAGCAGAGGCTTGTATCATTTAGTAGTCCATGAGATGGAAGTTTTGGTTAGTGACGTAGCCATGTGTACTTTCAGTCAAGTGAAAAATTAAAACTGCACAGATCTGACAGAAACATGGACAAGACACAGTCTATGCTAGAGAAATACACCTTCAGTAAAAAGAAACAACATTCATGTGATATTGAAGGAATCAAAAACAGCTCAATGTTACAGTTGTGGAAAAACACCTCCTTTAAGAGAGAAAGTTGTCCTTTGAAACTAAATGTATTGAAGCAAAGCAAAAACTACAGTTGAAAAGGGTTCCAGAAAAGTTAATCTAGATATAAATATTTCCTGAATGTAATCAAAATAATTCTTTCTGGGCAACAGCATTTTTGGCTGTACGAAGAACGTTATTTCTTCTGTCTTTTTTTTCGGTTAAAGCTCCTGAACAAGGTAAGATAAGTAGACCTAAAATGAAATTAGCATCAGATCCATTTATTTAGTACTCCCCAGGCTTTGGTGGTACGTTTACAAATGTGGAATCCAACTTACTGACTCCTAAGAATTCTTGTAATTGATGAATTAAAACAGACGGTTTTGAACTTGCAGAAAGACAATGATGAATTTTCTTAGTATATCCTCCATTACTCAGTCTACATACTGCTGATTTCGTTGTCTCCCCTATTGAGTTATTTGTAATTTATTTCTATATCACACTTTTCATTGCATCTAGCTGACAGAAGTGTTTCTTGTACCTACTTAGATTACCTCAATCCATATTGCATACAAAATGGAAAGAGCATATAGTTTTTTCCACAACACTCTTATTTGGAGATTTTTCACAGTAACTACGGCACAGGGAAAAAGCTGTTAACTGTGAAATCAGAAAGAATATAGTCAATTGCAATCCAAACAACCTGCAGGTTCTATCTCATTTCCTAGATAGAAAGATAGTGTCTGATAAAAGAAAAATTTGCAACTAAATATTTCTCCATACTTATCCAAAAATAGTGTATTTTGGAGTTTCCTTTCAGATCAAGCTACATCTGGAGATGCAAGAAAATCACTAATGTTCAAATTACTTACCAGTACTCTTATACACAGAAGCAAGATGAACAAGCAATTAAAAGCATTTCTAAAACAAACATACCTCAAAGACATCGGTGTCTTAATTTTTCCAGAGAATTACTACATCCACTGCCTTTTTGTCTTCTGGTCTTGAATTTGTTGTGTAGCCTAGGAAAAATAAATCTCAGCTTATTTTCAAACTGAAAGCATAAGGCTACATCCAAGGAAGAAAAAAGGTAATAGCATTTCTGTTAATTCCTTTGTAATCCTACCTCATTATCTTAAGCAAGTAAATCTCAGAAAAGGATTGCCTTATTAAAAGAGAATTAGAAAACTGAATGTCATCTGTGCAGGGAGACATTCTCTTAAAATCCAATCCACAAGGAAGCTCATAAATAGGGCACTATATAAAAATAAACTTCCTATCAGGCAATCCTTAGCAGATTTTCAACAGATGTGTATACAACTATGATTTCACAAATTCCTAAAATAAAATGTGTCAACATAATTTACCACAAACTTTCAAGAGTCTAAAAAAAGTCTACTCATTTAGATTCTACTGAAAGAACAATATTATAATGATATGTGAAGTGTGTGAAGAGTGGCTATTGAATTGTCATTCCTTCCACCCTGTGTATAATCATGTGTGATTTCCCTAGGAGAATTAAGAAAAAAAAAAAAAGACTAATGTTTTTCTCTAATAAATTACCTAAAAATTCAAGAGGCATAGCCCCAAGGTGCATTAGACATTTTTAGAAGTGCACATGGAGTGTATAAGCAGCGTAGCAGTGCAGGCTGTAAAGAGAATTTAGGGACAACCCGCTATAGTTAATGTTATTATTGTTAGATCATAAGGTTTTCTCCAAAAAAAATGCTTATTACTTGTGAGCATCATTTTTTCAATATATTAGTTGGAAACAGAAAACATGGTTTATCTGACCTCTTAAAAAATTAAAAAGTTCCTTTTATTAAGAAGTGACCTATTTATTAACTTGTCTTAAAGGAAAATAACAGACATGTAGAAACCAATTGCCCTTTTCATTTTTAGTTTCTGTGGTATTGAACTTCTCTGTTTCACTTTACAAAGCAATTCGTAACCTCTGCTAAGGACTTACTATTTTAAATTGCTTTAAACATATGTACCAATGCAATCAAATTATTTTAAAGGATAAAAATAAATGAACCCAGTTCTGGAAGATGATTATGTCTTATGGAACCTTTATAAAATGTAGAAATAAAAAATGATGTTGGTATTCAAATCAAAGTAATAAAAAGTAGACAAATCTAAAACAGAAAAGAAAAACAACTGAAGATTTAATTGGAGTTTATTTCCATACCCACCAGCCAGCAATGTAGGAAGTTAGAAAGAAGTCACCCTCATTTCTAACAATACCCAGTTCTAAAGTCCTCTTTTTTTTTTTTTTCACCCTAGAAAAATACAAACAAACACAAACGCACACAATCTCTCACACACTAGTTTGAATACACAAAAGCCCACAAAGTTTAAAAAAAAAAAAAAAAAAAACACAACAAAAAGCATCCAGCATAACATGCAAGAAGTGGCATGATTATATGATCACATATGGCTGAGCTAGGAGGCTGTGTATTTCAAGTTTAGTGAATTAAAGTAACTGCACTGCTACCATTAAGGTCAAAACTTTATTTATAACAACACAGAAAAAAAAAAAAGTCAAAGTGGCTTTTACTTAAGGGTTTTGTGTTAGTTTAACTGATGATATAACAGAGTCCCGTACTATTTGTCAGATTGGTTCTTTGCATGGCAATTTTTGAGACTTAAAAGGCCAAAGCAGAAGTTTCTCTTCATCCAATAGCTGTTTCAATCTGGGTGCCATAAAATTTTCATGGTACTTTGAAAATATAACTGAAAAACGAGGAAAACTCTTACTTGAATGCCAGGTGTTTTAATCAACATTTAGCTGGAAACTGTCCACAAGAGTTCCTTTCTTTCATATTAATATTTTTCTTTTTGAGATACATTAAGTAGAAGCCTTGTTCCAAGAAACAACATTAAAGTCATCTGTAGCCTCTCACACAAGTTACTACACCTTTGTATTGATAGATTAAGTGGAGCATTTAATCAGATTTATTGATTTTATGGTGCTTTCAGAGACTTGAGAAGACATCTGATTCTATCAGTCAGACAATTCGGATGTTTTCTTCTCTTACTGTACCTTAAGAATCACAATTTCAGTACCACATGTATCCATATTTGTCAAACATGTAACAACTTACGTCATTTTTATGATATCAGGAATCAGGGGAATAACTGATTTGGTCTAGATACTTCAAGGTCCATACTTCCTACTAGGAAGATTTTGGTCTTGCAAACCGACAGTTTTCTTTCCTCAGTTGTTTTTTCCTGTAGTGCACTACTGCACTACAGGAATATACTCCACTACAGTGGTTGTAAAGAACCACTGATCAGTTTGTACTCTGTTATTCACATAACCTGAATTTTAGTGTTATCTCGAGACCTAGCTTCTTTAAGGAAAATTCCTGCCACAAATCCTGTACCAAAGAAAACAAAGAAAAAAAAAATATTTATGAAGCGTAGAACTGGGTCAGCGATGTTGTGTTATTAAGTATGGAAACATGAGTTCAAATCTTATCACTAAGGTGGAGACTGAATTTTCAGAAATCATATTTGCAGAGAGTTTCACGAAAAAAAAAGAAAAAAAAAGAAAAAAAAAAAAGAAAATGAGAATATCTTTCTTACAAAATTTCCACTCTGTTTTGTTAATGCCAACTGAGGCTCCTAAGGTAAAAAACATTACTACAAACAAAGGTACATTGATTAAACTTATACATTTAGAAAATAAAAAAAAGAGACACGGAATAAAGTCCATCAGACTGCGGGAGCACATTTTACTAATACTTTCATTATCTTGGCATTTTAAGGATTTACTCATGTCACCCACTTCTTCACTAAAGCTCAATTTGTTTAAAAAGACAAGAATGTGGGCTACTAGCACACATTTATGTTTGTCTCAGAGTAACTGAATGACAGTTTCTTGCTGTTGTTATAGTAGAGAAAAGAGAAGATAGAGCTCTAAAACAAGGATTTTTCTCTTGGTATTCCAGCCAACAGTGACGATGACTAAAGTTTTCAGCTTACATTTGGTTTACGTATAATCTATTACTTAGTCTCAGTGCAAAATATAATTGAAAAAGTTCACTTTCTGGAGAAAATAAACTAAATAATTCTGCTCCTAAATTCTTGATTTTCAACCACTTGCAAAGAATAAAGAAAAAGCTCCAGCAACAATGTAGAGACTGTTATATAATTGTCTTTAGCATTATTTAATTCTCTAAATAATCAAAAAATGCATCTTAAAAGTAAAAAATCTGGTTTGATTAAAAACAAGAATAAAAGTGAATGAAAACCCATTTAAACAACTGTTTCAAATAATAATAGAAAAAAAATCAAAACCATATGCTAACCAAGGCAAGGAAAGGCAAAGTTCTTTGGCACACTTACTGAGCCTAAATAAATTTATGGGATTATCTCCCGAACTATATCCTGTCTAAACTCACAAATCCGTGGAAGATTTTAAGCTGAAGAAGTATGAAGAAAACACTATGTAAACATAGCTGTGCAAAGCTGCCAAATTTATGCGCTTTTTCTTACCTGCCATGTTTTTTCTGTGTTTTTATATGAAGTAGATAACAAGCATGAATATTAATCAACTCACAGAAAAATGGATGTGTTTGGGTTCATGTCACAATGCATAATTAATATTGAAATATTTCAAGAAAAAATGAGATTTATGTTGCTTTAGGCTACCAGAATCATTTTTTCTTCATTTTTCCATTATAAGTTGTTCATTGTTAAGCAGACCTGAACTCGATGTTAAGGAACATGATGCCACTCAAAATCCTTCAATTTCCAAAGCTCCAGAATGTTGTAATTGATTCCTACCCTTTGTTTCTAGAAGAAAGAGTATATTAATACTGCTTGCTGAAGAACTCTGGTTCTTCTAGAATAGCTTAAGCAACATTTCATTTTTACATTTGTAAATGTTTCCAACAAACAAGAAATACTTCCTCACACCCAAATACACTGCAAGGCATCAGGCAACTGATATCTAAAACAGGCATGCTGTCAAGATTTAACTTTGCTGGACACTTTTTACCCAATACTTTTAATTAAGGCCATTATAATTCTCTGGGAAGGACATGACATTACAACATTTCTAGGATAAAAACCACCACACTTTAAATTAAGTTCATTAATTTACTTAACGATAGCAAACTAATGACACAGTTAAACTTAGGGACACATTTCTTACAGTGCTAGTTCCAGAGCATGGGTGACTATAAGTTGTAGTATGATCTGATACCTATCATTCCTGAGGAAGAGTCCTGCAAGTTAAATGACCTGTGAATTTTTTTTTTTTTTTAAAAACTTACTTTAGATTGATTAATTAAGGACATTTACTACATTGGACAAATCCCACTTGCATATCATTTGATCTTCATAAGGCATTATGAAGATCATGGGCATAGACCTCTATTTTAAAAAATGCCATTATTCCTGTTTCTACACTGAAAACTGATGCAGTGTTCAAATTTTGGCCTATACCTATTACTGAACCCTTGAATGTTGAATAGCCTCTCTTCAGTTTGAGGAAAAACATGAAATAAAAATAAATCAAAACCAAAGAAGTGCTCCTATGTCACCAATACACTATTTGAACCCAGTTCTGAATAAGTATTCCCAAGTTTATTTTAATACTTTTGCTTCTGGAAGCACTAGGAACATTCATAAAGATACTCAGAAAATACTGAAATTAACTACACTGATTAAGCTTTAAATACATCAGGTTACAGCCAAAAGGTTGGTGATTACAAGCACCACTATGTCACTGAAGTATACATGTTCTTCAAATCACTGTAAGAGGTTCTTGAAGACCAGGTATACAGAAGTCAAAGAGAAGAGACATCTGCAAATAAAGGGGACCAATAGAGTAAAAAACATTTTGAACAGTAATAAGTTATTAAACAAACAAACAAAAAAATACCGTACAGCCACATATACTCAAAATATCACTTTTTCATAAAGCTGAGTTTAAAAACAGATGATTCTTTTTTTTCCTGGGATGTTCTTTTCTTCTTGAATTAGGTCTGTTATAATCCTTTTGCTGTTGCCAAACAGGTAGCCTTGTTTTCTTCAGATTTCTGATTCTTTTCCTTATACTGGATTAAAATAAGACCTACATTATTAGGAATCAGTGTACCACCAGACTATCTTCCCTGAATAAAGAGTAATGCAGTTACTCAATGACAGAAGAACAAATCCAAGCCTCCATTTTAATTCAATTTTGGCACCAGTTCTGTCTCTAGTACCATTTCTATTTGTGGAGAAAGAAACTGTATTGATTTTTCTCCTGATGCAGTCTTTAAGAGGAGTGTAGATTTAGATTAGATATAAGAAAGAAATTATTTACTCAGAGGGTGGTGAGGGCGGTTGCCCAGAGAAGCTGCAGATGCCCCATCCCTGGAGGTGTCCAAGGCCAGATTAGATGGGGCCATAAGCAACTTGGTCTGACGAGAGGTGTCCCTACCCAGGGCAGGGGGTTGGAATCAGATGTCTTTAAGGTTCCTTCCAACCTCCCATGATTCTTCAATTCTTTTCACCGCTCTATACTGACTACACTGAGTTAGAAGTAGCAAGATTTTGCTTAGTCCATACATGCACAAGTACACGAGATC
Source organism: Anas acuta (assembly GCF_963932015.1). Lineage (NCBI taxonomy): Eukaryota > Metazoa > Chordata > Aves > Anseriformes > Anatidae > Anas > Anas acuta. The sequence continues at coordinate 72,720,111 of NC_088980.1, forward strand.
CATATCTAAGTCCATGAGTCTCCAAATCACTGAGAATGTAAATATTCTTTTTTTCGCCATACACAGCAAGACAAGGAGGACAAAGAAAAAATAAATTCTTAATAGTGATAAAACAGGATAATGGTCATGTTTATTCTTAGAAAAGTAGGCAAAGCGTGAGAGAAGCCTTAGAAATCTTTACTGAAGTGCTTAATAGTTTTAATTCACTGCTGAGATCTAATTTGGAAAGGATAAAATGCTAGGTTATCACTAGTTTTACAGATATCTGAACTTTTTGCATTATTTAAATTGTTCATGATTTCAACATGAGTGAAGTATGCTAAGTCCTATTCTCATTTAAATGCTTTACTTAAAAGAAATTCCACAACTGCTTACATCCACATTACCAAAACAATTTTTTTAACGGTCTATACAAGCATCTATCTGGAGTGAAGACTGGAAACATACCTTGAGCACAGACGATAGGCTTCAGGTATCTATAACAACTACAGACTTTACTAGAACAGTCACAATGTCATTTGCACTAGTAGTTACTCATGTATATACATTGGCACACAACATTTAGAGATCACATTAGAATTCCACTGGGAAAAGTGACCCTTCACTTACTAAAGCATTACATCTAATTTATGAGGAAGCCATAATAAATTAGGTAGCTAAATCTCTGGCTGAAAGAGATCATAGCTATGTGTTACCAATTAACCTTTCAATGCACAAAACCCCAAATGACTTCTAGTGATTTTGTTTTTAATTCATTGTCAATAGAATTCATTCATATTATACAACTCAGTAAGTGGTCTCACTTCACACACACACACACAAAAGAGTTTGTCATATAAAGAGATGGAGAAAATATATTTAATATTTTAAGTAGAATTATATTCCTATCATTTACTTTCAATTAACAAGTCTAAAGTGGGAGTTCCAGATTAAAAAAAAAAATGGAGGAGGAAGGAGGTGATAATCAAAATTATTAGTCAAAGTTCTGAATAAATGTGAAGTATATCAGAATGTTTCATGTCAATTTACATGTTGTATATGTTATAGATATATACACAGACACATCTACTATATACATGTATTACATAATGCATTTAGTAATTCAAAAGAAGAATATACATTATATACTATCAGAATGTCCTACGTCTTCTGATAACTACTTTTTCAAATTCAACATAGCTTGCTTTAAACAAACATGCATTTCCTGGCACAAAAATACTTTGTTGTTAAAATTCCAGGCAAGTCTAACAGTGCTTACTCTCAATTCAGAGTCTCAGATCTGTGGCTGCAGTGCCATTTTAATTTATATTACCAGAAGGACAAAACCAAACATCTAGCACCATGAGAAAACTAGACTTACTAAAGAGCAAATACTCAAGAAAGAGGAATACAGAATCACAGAATTGTATTAAACAGAAACAGGATAAAACAGAAACCAAAAGCATTATAAGTTTTCTTTAGAGAATGGTAGTGAAAGCAAAAAATGGTATGAGCTTATTTTCCTGTAAAACAATCAGAAGTGATTGTTGAGAGCTCCCTTTGGATATATAGAAGTAAAGGCTTCACTTTCCTTCAGCCTGCTTGAAGTCTGATCTTCACATAAAAGAGACATCCCAAGATAAAGGAAACGTAATATTTATAAGCCACCACTTAGAAGAATACTTCCAGGCTCACAGAAGTTTTCACAGCACATTCTAAATGGCATACCAGTATACAATCTTTTCTTCATAGACTATAATTGGGTCTCAGGCTGTTCAGGGAGGTTACAGAACAATTTTCTGCTTCCCCAAAATTGACTCTGTTGAAAGTAATCTGTGACTTCAGGATGAGGAAAGGATTTGAAACAACCAAAGGATTTGTGTTTATGGTGCTGACTGTAGCAATCTGTGTTGCTGAAGGAGAGCAAAGATGCCAGCTAGTCTGGGCTAGGAGCAAGAAGGAAAAGATGATGATATAATAACGCTTGCATTAGGAGAAACATTAGAGAAATGCTTAGTTTTCATTACACAGTTGAGTTTCAGCTGCAACTATAGTATTTGAATTAAAAAAAAGAAAAAAGTAAAAAAAAAAAAAATAAACAACTGAAAATACTACTTCATTAGTTGAAGTACAATTTGGATGTTAGAGAACAAGTGATTTAGCAAATTCTTATCACTGTACAGCTTAGGCAGATGTTGCTTCAGTTTTATTACCTATCAGGTGTGAACACATTTTACTTGCTTGCCTTTTATAGCTTTGTGAATATCCTGAACTGGTTCATTACTTGGTCAGATTGCTGGGGCCTGCATAAAAGCAGCAGCAGAAACGCAGTTCCTGGTAAAGGAAAATCTTAACCTGCTTTCAGCAACCTCTCAGAATGCCTGAACTGACATGTTAAATGTCACTATAAGATTACCATAAAGACTGTGTCTCCAGGATAGCTTGCTCATAAGTGCTGTTTTAATAATACATTCCTCTACACTTTTTTGAGACAGTACTAGAATCTATATTTAATACGGACACACAAGGTCTTATTTCCTCCTTATGTAGTTAAAGTGCTACATATGTTTGAACTTAATATAGGCCTCCTGGCATTTTTGCCTAACCTCATCCTGGACACTGGGACAGACAGACAGCAATAAGCTATAAAAATGCTCAAGTAACTTCTCAGAAATGGAAGCAGGCAGAATATTCTACACTGGTAGTACTGTTGTCATTTTATTTTAAACTCATTGGAAAATCAGCACAGCTGCTTAACAGATTAGGGGAAATGTAAGAAAGGTATGAAATGCTGTAGAAGTGTTGTCTCTTCAAAGGCCTTTCTTAGGACACTTTTGTGAGTCACTAATTTCTAAGGTAGCATTAGGAAAAAGATCTGAGGAATCATATGGTTCTCCTGAAATTTAACGTGGTAATCTGAAAAAAAAATAAAATAAAATAAAATCAGGAAATCTGCAATAACACCCTTCCATCCACACAGCTGAAAGCTTTCAGACAACACGCAGAGGAAGACAACTTTTGCTCTTATTAGTAATTCACCTTTGTTTAAATGCCCAACTTACTGCTTTTCAGACTGCGGGTAGCTAGTTCAATTCCCAATAAAGCAAGGCTTTATGTACATTCAAGAAGTACTTAAACTAAAGCAGCTGATTTAATGCTGCTGCCTGGATCATTAGTGTGCTAGCAGGGGACTCCCAAATCATTAGTTTAAGAACTGCTAGTCAGTTGTTGCTTAAAGAATTTTTGGAAGTGCTGCACCAGCATTCAAAGAACTTCAAAACATCAAGAACTTGTTCCGTACCTTGACAGTTACTTATATTTCTCAATTATTGTGACATTTTACACTCATTTTGAAGTGCAAGAACTGCACAACTTGATGAAGAAGTAAAACATCAAGCTTTCAGTATTCATTAAGTACTTTAATTGCAACACTTGCAGTTACCTAGATTGTTCTGTTATGGGCCGATTATGTGAAAGTTCCTGAGGGATACACAATATTGCAGTAAAGTAATGAATTAGCACCTCAATCAGACTACTAAATCCATTTTGTGAAGGACAAAAAGCACCTACAAGAAGGGCACAAAGCACAGCTAGTGACTGCCTTCTAAAAACAGTGTTTTTCCCATTTTAAGATTTTCTTTCTTGTTACCCATGTGAACACAAGTAATCCACACAAGCTGTTGTTCGTGTGAACACATCCATGCGGATTCTGCACCATGAACTCCCACACGTACATAGACAGCACTGCAGTAATCCTGAATGAAACTCTTGTGCTCTCAGCATGAGAGAAAAAAAAAAACAAAAAACTAATTTAGGCAGGTAACATGGTTTTAGCAGCCAGTTTTACTAAAAATATTATGTAAAATGAGAAAGATATTCAGGAAAAAGCATGACAACAAAAGTCATCACCACCTCCTACAATACACAGTGCCACTCCCCCAGTTCCAGACCCTGGACTCTCATTTAGGACCCTACTTGCTGATTCTCAGCAGGCTTCTGGGGAAGAGTTTCTCTTTCTCTTGATTTTCTACACTTTGGCATTAGACTTGATATGTCATCAACTTGGACCTAGGTAATAAATATTCCTGCATGTGAACATGCCTTACATCTTTTGCCCAAAAACAAAACAAAAAAAAGCTACTAACTTAGTTTTGGATGTTTCAATTGAACATGCTAGGGGTATGTAGGATCACTTTATTCTTTTCCACAAAAATAAATAAATAAATAAATAAATAAAGGCAGTGACAACAGTTTTTTTGCCTGAAAAAAAAAAAAATAGTCTGATTTTCTCTGTTGGGATGTATAATATAGAACAGACTTAAAACATCATTTCACTTCTTGTCACAACTTATTAAAATTTATAGAAAAGCTGTACATGTAGTCTTCATGGAGGTATTCACAAAAATTAACTATATTTTAAACAATCACTTTTTGAAAATAGGTATTTAAGTTGATATTTAAGTTAAGTAACTTACACATTCTGCTACTAGATCCAAATTGATCTGCCACTGCTGATATCTAAAATTCTCCATAAAATGTTTTGTGCTCACTGGAAGTTGGTCTTATATTTCTCAAAATAAAAGCACACAGGTTCCACTCACAGTAATTCCAAATAATTCTGCAAGGGTAATGACTGCAGAGAAATAACATTTGGTTTTCCCTTTCAATTAGCACTGTGAGTTGTCATAAGATGCTGCTGCTTATGATAGCTCCTGTCTTTTTCCTCTTGTGGTCCTGGTATAACACTAGCCAATAAGAACAGAAATTAGGCGAAGTATTGAACACAACTTTCTTGCTTGAGTACCTCTTCATTTCTATTGAAGCATAGAGAAATAATAGGCTAAGTTGTTGCTACTGTTTTACTCCATTTTTAATAACTAAGTGAGAAATTAATGGTGAAGAATACAGCAATATGAAGTAATTTTCATCTGAGGGAAGATGAGATGCTTTTTCCGTTAAAAACTGAAACGACAGTGAACAACATATGAAACACAGCCAAACTAGAACTCTCTCCACCTAAGAATCTGAAATGGAACTAAAAGTAAAGTTTCCAGTGTTTTATATACGTAAATATATATATATATATACACACACACACGTATATAAAGTCTCACTAAAGTATTTTGCAGCTGTTAAAAAGAAGATGAAAATAGATTTGTTAAAGTTTCACTAATGATTTAGATATCTTAGACTACATTATGGTATGTCCTGTCTGGGGATTCACACTGTCCTTCACATACTCGGCACAACAAAGATGGAAGCAGCTGATTTATCTGAATATTTCCATTGGCACTGAAGCAACGCAAAAGTTCTATACAGATCTGAAAGACAAGTAACTTAAACTGCAAAATTGTCAGATTCTTCTAATAACTTGTTTCCTTGTCATTGTAACACCTACATTTTGCACTGTTTATCTTAGTAAAACACTTTTTAAATATAATCATTTTAAGTACCTCAATTTGCTCATAACATTATTAGCATTAGCACATTCAAAGGATTTTGAGAACAGAACCTGAGAAGGGTTACGTTTACACAGACACTTTCAGTCTCCATAAAGCATCTTAACAGACAGTTGGGGGGGATTTATCTGCCCATCATTTCAACTTTGAAAATGTCTTCATCAGCTAGTCATCTGGACTCTTTACAGTCAGTTGAGGGAAACATTTTCTCAGTGCAGTTCATCTTATCCTGATCTAGATATCTGTAACACAGCAGACAGATTGCCTATTTCTTTCCAACAGCCATAAACCTATGACCAGCCTTGCCATCAAAAATAACTCTTGGGTAAGTATTCTGTCATGCAAGATCCTGAAGGCCTTTTAATGTTTGAGTTCTAGATTTTGATATGGAGCTCTGCCTCCAGGAGCTTCAGAACAACATTACAGCTGAAGTCCTGGTACAACAGATTAGAAGTTTCCAGAACTGAGTAGCTAAGAGGCATTCTCTTGCACATGCTTTATTCCAGCTGAAGTCAGTCGTGTTGTCTACATGTGGTTTGGCTTCCTTTCTCCACCAATATCACACACCCTGCCTCTAAATATCACAAATTCCTAGAGGTTTTCACAAGTGCTGCTTTCCCCCCCGCATCCCATCTGTGTCTCTCTAGCATTGTGCTCTATTTTTTCTGTTATTTGGAGTAAACTTAGAATAAGATGTATTCTGAATGGTTTTAAGAGCCTTATATGCATATTTAGAAGGTCTTTCAGAAGAAATAGTTTAACAGTCAGCTATTTTTAGATGGACATACAAACCTGGCCTGACCTGCAAACCTTGCTACAGAATTGGCAAACCAATTCTATACGTCTGATTTCTTCAAAAATTACTTGATGTGCCTGATGAAAACACAGTATGCTTTGATACCTGTACACTACCAGTCATCACTAAAAACACAGTATGAACAAGTCATTCCTCAAACAGGGAAAAAAGTTATTCTTTCTTCAGATTCGTGTTTGTTCCTGTTTTTATGACAATGACATCAGCTCCCTCACACCCCTGCTAAACAAAAGATCACACATGCTGCGCCTGCAGCTATTTGTGCACTGCAAGGATAGTTAGAGCAAACAGGATGACTTGCTGATTAGCTGCTGCAAACAGCAGGTGGGATGCTCAAGTTCTGTCCTGTCTGTCCTCCCCTCAAGGGAACACTAATGCAGCAATCCCATTCAAGCTGTTAACCATGTTGTCACACAACGTACAAACACAATGCCCCTTTAGACTTCCTTACTTATACCTTTGGTAGAAAATTGTAAACCAATTGAGAAGGAGGGACTGGCAGATATGGCCAGGCAGCTTCATTAAAACATATACAAAAAGCAGAACAGGCCAAGAACAACCTAAGCATGAAATGAAAGTACAAATTCTTTTTTTTTTTTTTTTTAAACATACCTTTACATAAATTAAGTTCTCAGATTAAATTGTAAGACAATACATACTGATGGACTATAATAGCTATGCAGATTCTGTTCCACTTCTCCAAGACTGTCTTGATTGACTATACTCAGCACAGAACTGTGCGTGAGAACTAGCTACAAATTTGTTGTTAGCACTATGCTTGCCATATGTGTAGAACTTTTTGCTTAAAGAAGCAATATGAGGTGTCAATACCATTTTAGCACACTTGAAAACAGAATGCAAATTTAAGGACTGACTGCATTCGTATGACCATATGGTCATAACTGGGGAATAGCTTCTCTTTCCCTTGATTTTCTATACTTTGGCATTAGACTTGATGTCATCAACTTGGACCTAGGTAATAAATATTCCTGCACGTGAACATGCCTTACATCTTTTGCCCAAAAACAAAACAAAAAAAAAGCCACTACCTTAGTTTTGGATGTTTCAATTGAATATGCTAGTGGTATGTAGGATCACTACTCTTTTCTGCAAAAATAAATAAATAAATGAAGGCAGTGACAACATTTTTTTTTTTTTTTGCCTACAGAGGGGCTATATGTTTTTTGTTTTTTTTTTTTTTTGTTTGTTTGTTTTTTTTTTCCAGAACATTAACTTGAAAATGCAAGCTTTATCCCCTCAGATTTTCATCTAATGTACTAGTGTTACTAATGTATTATTTTTATGAAATTGCACAAGCATAATGTTATAAATGAAGTCTCATCTCAATCTGAATTTTGTAATATTTATGAAACAAATATTTCTAAAAGGTATAAAAGGCAAGTAAACAGCACTGGGAGTGTGGGGAGTCTACGCTCCACCAACATGCACACACGAACATCAAACCTTCTAAATATACAGAACATTGCTTTACATACTAAACCCAAGTACGCCTATACATACATACAATCAGGAAAGGTAACAAACAATCCTTTAAGTTCCATGACTTAACAGTCTCCATTTTCCATTCCTTTTCAACAATATGTCTTGCTTTAAGTTGTCAAGCAACTCGGCCTTCGAGCCTTATGTATCCTGTTCTTTCCAGATCGAAGAAAAGCACATCCATCTCCTTTTCAAGGCCAATAGGCCTGGGTCAAAAGGCACGTCCAGATCAACAGGGGGCGTAACAGCAAAAGCCTTCGATGGCTGTAGCACCAGAGGGGCCCATGGTGTAGCAGTCGGATCAGTAAAGGAGCCCGCAGCTCCCTCACTATCTGGCAAGCCACACGTTTGTGATTGTGGCTCCACAGGGCTCTTTAAGGCCTCAGAGATTGCTCACCAGGTGCCAAGCAATCCCACTGCAACCTTGTCATTTTTAGTTGCAGAGTCCCACACCTTGACCTCAGTTTGGTCCCATATTTCAGGATCATAAACTGTCCAATTGTTAATAAGGAGAATAAGCTGTAAGGTTACCAGGACAGTCTTTGTTCCTAAGGACGTATGATTCCCCATAATGCGCAGCTGCTGACCAGCGAGAGGCAGTTGTGTGCACAGGTCCGCTTCTCTCAGCTCCAGCTTCTCTCCAGCTCCAGTGCGCCTGTTTCCAGCGACTTTCTGTACGAGCTTCTCTGAGCAGTTTGCTGAGTCTGGTCGAACCTACCTTCATGAGGCGATCAATGTGCCTGCTCCCGTGCTGGTCTCCATTCTGCCAGCCTGTTCCTTTTCATTCCTTCTTTCTGCTTCTTTATTGATGACATAACTTCATCACATCGTGTTGCCTTCCTTTTTTTTTTTTTCCTTTTTTTTTTTTTTCTCTTTATCTTGAGGGCAGGTTCCCCTCTTATACCCTTCTCTCCACAGCAGTTCCTTTCAAAACAACTTTTCATTGGTCAAACAACAACAGCAAACACCCAGAAACTTCCATGCCTTAACGGCTGGAGAACAAGAAACTGGAGACTGCATGGAGTCCCCTGAATCACCCTTCTTTGTTCCCTCTAAACTCTTTTATATTCCTGATGGCCTCGTTGTTAAGAGTCTAATGTTATCTCAGTCACGGGGTTTTCCAACCCCCATGGCCACATTCCCAAGTCTCCCCTTTCTTTATTAATATATTCTAAAAAAAAGTCTATTTTTCTAATTTAGAACTCATCATGATTATTCCTGTCGTTTCTTAAGTCATCAGTTTAAACTTGTTTTTCTCCATCTCCAACTTTAGCTGAATTTAATTCCTTTGTAAACATCTGCAGAAAAATTAAATCTCTTAAATAATGGAAGATGAATGTTGTGGAATGGCTCTCTCATTTTATACTCCAATGCACATAGTAAGAAACATATTCATTAGAAACTGAAAAGGAAAGAGTGAATTGTTCTTTCACTTGATTATTTTCAAAGTAATAGTCTTTATTTAAACCAACATCATGCGCACAGTCTTAAGAAACTGCAGTTATACTTGGTCTACAATCTTCAAGGAAGAAAATATCACCTTTTATTGATTTTCTTCTGCAGCAGTGTAGAGAACGATGGATCAAACGTAAAATTGGAGCTGCAAGCTTAAGTTTCTTATTAGAAACAAACAAATAAAATACTACTGTAATACTATTGCATTAGTACTACTATATTTTTACTTATTAACAACTGCATTATTGATACTATTGCATTACCCTATTATTGCAATACTACAATAGTTAAAATCTGAGAGACCATTAACATGAGAATCTCACTTCAAATAACCATTGAAACTAAATAGTTGACTGAGCAAAAGCTATGACTGAATTAAAAAAGAAGCATAGCAAGAAAATTCTTAATGAATGAAAATCATGTGGGAATGGAACATGTATAAATCCCCCCAAAATTAAATATGTTTTCAAGACTTGTTAGAAAGTTTCCTCAAAAAAAAAAAAAAAAAAAAACCAATTAAGAAAATAAATTTAAACTTTTGAAATTAACGCGAATGTTTCCAAAAGTAGCTTTCAAATTCACTTGTAGAATGTGTGCGAAGAACATCTCAATGAACTGTCATTTTAAAAGTGGCAAAAAGTTATCAATATACACATCTATTTCCCCAAAGATGTAATGTTATGAGTAAGAAGCAATGAACACTGCACTTTGTAACCACCAAACAGCCCACTTAATTCAGAAACTGGTGATATTTACTAGATGTCATTTCTCTAAGGCAGAAGTCCTACACTGGGGAAAAATGAAGGCAGCTCTGCATTTTCCTGTTCCTGCTATCTTCTGAAAAAATAAAAAATAAAAATCTGCTCTCTAAGCACTTCACAACTTCTTGTCATTACAGCAAATGTGAAACACTAGCTTATTTTCTTCTTCAAGTTCACAGCTCTTCTAAATGATACTGAAAGCTGTTTCCTCTCTCTGGGCTGATTAGTCAATCCACTGAAAACAAACAGGACAGCCTAGGTACCATTCCAATGTCATCATAAATAAGTACAGCTTGTCAAAAAGATCTTGATCTGCTTGATTACTTCGGTTAAGCAAGCTTTCTCTTCCTGTTCTAAACACACCAATGTCAACTTGCTTAATGTCCATATTATAGCATCCCTCACAATACTTCACTGCTACACAGTACTTCACAATCTTTAGCTGCTTCTCAGTTAGTCAATAGCAATGAACTCCCTTCTTTTTTGAAAGGGATATCTCCTATGCAGTTATCTTACAAGCTTAAAAATAAGCATTAAAAGAGCACTGAAATCTGTGCTAAAGTTTGAAGGTTTAGGGCAGTTCATAATAAATGCACAACAGATAAGTTAGATAGAAGGTAGACCTTCTATCTAACTTATCTATCTTCTATCTAACTTATCTAAGAGTGTTTAGACAACACTCTTCACTCAAGAAGTATCTAGCAAGCAATCTTATTTTAATATGATATCATTAAGCATGGAAAAGCAAACTTGCTAATGAGAAACACATGGATAATTTCCTGGGGAGAAATGAAGAAGAAAGTAAAATGAGAAGCACCACTGAATGAATGAAGTTTAAAAATGAAACAAACCAAAACCAAACAAAAAATTTTAAAGAGAAAACATAACCCCAGTTATATCTTGAAACCAATACAGAAAATTAGAAGACCTTTTTCCCCCAGAGATAGATTATGAGAAGGATAATGAACCTAATTACACCACCTTATCATTTTACCAACTATTCCATTTTCTAAGATAGTTGTGCATATTCACGGATAGCTCTAAATTTCAAATCTGTGGTGCAGGTAAGTAGAAGTATACAAGGTGTGAAGACTATACCCTCAATTAAGCTACAAATGATACACAGTTGGCAAATTAACAGCTGCAGCTGAAGTGGTACAGAACATGATTTTTCTTTGTCTTCCAGATGAATCATACTTGTAATCAAACCAGCTGCAGCAATTGTTGAGCTTTGTCAGCAGAGTCTTTATTTTGTAGTATACATGACTATAAACCCAAGCTTATAGTGTTTTCGTCAAGGAGTGTGTGTTCATATATGCTTGGCTGACATTAACACGAGTAAAATACAAGTACTAATTAACTAATTGAATAAAGTCACTGCCACATAAAATTCAGAAGAGTGTTAAACCCAGTAGTTCTACATTCTGAGGTCTCACGAAGGAAGCATTAATGTCTACGGTATACAAAGGACTGAAATTCAAATAACAACGTGACCTTTAAAAAAAAAAAAAAAAGATATGCAACATCTTCTCAAGAATGAGTATAACTTACTGATTAAATGTATGGCTGAGTCAGAGCAGAACTGATGGATTGCCTTCCCTGGATCATTATGTAAAAGGAAAAATAAAGGAAAAAAAAATAGTCTTCTAGGCAAGAAACTTTTTAGAAACATCCTCTGCTAGAAAATATCACTTAAAAAAATAATCAAATAAACTCGTAATTTTTTAATGGAGTGCCATTGCTTCTCATGGGCAGCAGCAGACTGCACCCACATAGCAGACTTCCTTCCCCCTACAACTCTAATGTGGAGCATTACTCAAATAATAGTAAAAATTATCATTATGTTTAGTGCTGCTGCTTTGCACAGTTTGAATCACTGGAATTTTGTAACCACTGAAGAACACTTCTTGAGAAATAGTTGATAATTAACACTTTATCATTTTATTCATGATTTTGAGACAAAAGGAAAAAAAATGCTAAAGCCTGCATTTGGAAAATATGTCTACTTTTCATTTCCAGTTACAACCAGGCTTCATTGGTAGATCCCAGCTCTTTACCTGCTTAAATAGAAACAGAAGTGGTTTCCGCATTGAGATGAACATTACTGTGCCAAAGCCCATTAGATACAATACAAGAACACAAGATTCATATATGTAAAAACTCTTCATACAGCCTCACGTAACAAATACTGGCTATATTCTATATCTATTGAACAATGAAGTTAGCTTCTAATTTTAGTTTTGAATAATTTATTTATCCTTTTAGAAGAAAAAAACCTATATATATATATATAGTTTACTGAAATTCTTAGACATTAAGATTGATTTAAAATGCAGCTTCAAAACAATTTCTAGAACTGGTACCACCACTTATTAAAATAGCCATTGCAGTTTTCCGTTTGCAGCTTTATTTAGTGTGTTTTCCACACACCTAAGTTTTTTATTCTTCTAATAAAAAATATCAAGGTTGAAAGAAATAACATGTCCTTAAAACTGTTACTTGGTCCCAATTTTTAACCTCTTTAATGTAATTTTTTTCCAGTTATTAAAACTAGTTACTTTAACAAATGCTTCATTCACAAAACTGTCTTTTTGCACATTAGCATTTCTTACATACATCCAAAGATACCAACAATCTACATCTGCAGAAGAGGTTAATCTAAAGACCAGCATATTTTTACCTGTTCATCATAGATGCCAACAACTGCTTATAATACACATCCAAAATCACACACAGCAAGCTGAGAACTAATGCAGAATTCTCCCAGAATGTTTGAGGCCACCACAGGGCAACCTCAAACCAGAAACATCCCTGTGTAGGACAAGGGGGAGGGGTGTTGCAACAGCTGCTGCTGTAACCCATCAGAAGGGGTTTCATTAACAGATTAATTCACATGAGGGCTAAACTACCACTAAAATCAATCTGAATTTAGACATAAAAAAAAAAAAAAAAACAACACACTTCTCAACCTAAACTAAATCCTTGATAAATGTATGAATAAAAATCTTTCTTACGCATTCAGATATTTTAAGGTGACATGACTATGAAAGAAATTTTCTTTCTATTGACAAGATGAATGTGACTTGCTTTCTTCCACTTTTGAAGTAATTCCCCTTTAACAGCTTACCACAGCTGAAGCTGTTTTTCTAAGCATAAGAAACAGAAAATTTCTATCTTTGTTAAAGGTAAGTAACCTGTGAACCAGAACAGGATTACCATTCCTACCACTTTATTAGGAGAAATTCCAAATAATTTCTTTATATATAACTTCTAAACTTCATTGCTTCTAGCTTCATCACATGTAGACTTTTTGAACATCTCCTAAATGATCTTCTCCCTTTCTTGGTAGCAATTTCTCATCAAAAAGATATTTTCTTATTCCAGCAGCTTTATTTTCTGAAAGAAGTGATAATGTAATTCTTTCAAATCAACAGTGTTGTGCAACTACAGTAACTAGTGTTAAATATTTCCTCTGCCTACATTTTATCTGCTTAATACAAAGAACAACCAAGTATTAACAAGTAAGAAATAGTGTATTTAAATGTTTCTGACTGTGTTCATAAAACAGAATCACAGGGATTTCAAAAGTTCTTGATTTATTTTGCAAAGGAAATGCCACTACTGTCAGAGAAGGAAAGCTCCATATTTTAGTTAGAGACACAAGATACCTAACAGAGACAGGGTCAAGACTTCAAAGACTGTTATTTATCAAACGTGTAAAATATCCATTGTCTTGTAACACTCTCCTTAGCCACTTATAACCTTTTACTATCTACATACAGTCAGCTGGAAAAGCCGGGAAATTTCTGAGCGAGCAGCAAAACTAAAGAAAATAACTAAAAGCTTTCCACTTCCTCCCATATGCAGACAACAGGAATTTCAAATATTGTCGAAGACAGCACTAAGTAATTGTGTGTATAAAGTAGCGTAGTGTAGTGACTATGGAAAATAAAGAATATGTTGAACATTTTGTTGAAATGACTAATCTTGTCTAAAGCCAATATAAGTTACTTTGATACACTACAAACTCTCTCTTGTGATCTACCATCAATCTTTTAAGATCCACTTTTATATCTCTGTTGGTACTGATGGCATCAAGCCATTGTATACTAGTAGAGACTTCATTTAGCAATCACATTATTTATTCTGATACATAATCTGAAATTCTACAGAAATGGGAGGGCTACACAAAAGCTGAGAGACAAACTCATTATGGAGAAATCAGATACCCCAATGAAGGTCATTCTTCACTTTGTTATTCTGATATAAATTGGCCAGAAAACTAGTAAACTTCTGAAGTGTTTTGAGACACATTTGGGACAGAAATACAAATGTGTCATTTGTTCTGTATACACAAGAACTACAGGTTACTGTAACTGGCTGTGTCCTCAGAGCACTCTTCCTTCTGCTGTGTTCACTATCAATTTTCATCTTATTCACAGCTTTCATTAGAGATTCTATATTAAAGAAAGGAGGAAGTATCCCAGCAAAGAAGTAAAAAAATCAATAACATCATACAGAACATTGGTGATCTCTCATCTAGAATATTTTGTACAGCTTTGGTCATTCTGCTCAATAAAGCTGCTTTTCAACTAAAGTAAGAGCAGAGAAAAGCTAGTAATATATTAATGGAATTACAGGGACTCTTTCATGCAAGAAAACTAAAGGAGTTGAACAAAATAATTACCAAGAAGAAAATGATTGTTCTCTAGAAATTCATTAGATGACACAGATTGGGGATGGAAAAGAATTATGCAAAGTAAAAGACAAGAAAGACAGTTAAATGTAGTTTTCCCTCTCTTAGCCCCAGTAGTTAAGAGACAAATCAGTGTATGATAAAGAACAGTCCAGAAAATCTACAGGCCATGAACCTCACTTTGGTGGAGAAAAAGTGGCTCAGAGGGAAACCTTATTGTGCTGTATATGTACCTTAATGGTAGGTATAGAGCACAGTAGGTATATACTCACCTATATAGTGATATACCTATTTATATAGAAGGGTATATACTAACCTATAGTGAGGTGGGGATGAGTTTCTTCTCCCAAGCACTAATTGACATGATGAAGAAATGGCCTTAAATTAAGCAGGGGTGCTTTAAGAAAAATTTATTCACTGAAACGGTTGTGAGGCATTGGGACGGGCTACACATGGAAGTGGTTTAGAGGCCTTCCAAAAACATGTAGATTTGGTGCTTAGTGACCTGATTTAGTGGTGGACTTGGCAATGCTAGGTTAAAAGTTGGACCACATGATCTTAGAGGTCTTTTCCAACCTAAATGATTCTATGATTCTAAAATGATTACAATTGATAGCATTGTAACTGAATTAGACTAAAATTAAACTAAAAATTACATTTTTGGCTTTGCATATAAGCTATCTGCTTTCTGCTATAGCTCAACAAGATTTTGACTGAAACCAATTGATGGGAATTCAAGCAAGACAATTTGTAACGTGGATGCAACAAATTAGTAATGATTTTATACTTATCATTTTCACTTTGCACTCCATTGTCTTCTTTCAGAGATAATAAGAATAATTAAACTATGTAATAACATGACAATACTGAAATGCTTTATCTGTATCTGATAATTTGTCCTTTTGTCTTATGTTACTTGCCTATATCAATGTTCTTCTAATGAAGACCCTTTTCTTCTGGTAAACTGAGGACATATTTGATTTGTGGTTTCTTGAAATAAGCAAATTAATTTAAATACTTTTAAATTTTGATCATTACTAACTGTCTTATTATACAGTCCCTCTTTTACATATTCCAAAGCTTTTCCAACTGCTTAGGGAACAAATATGTGCTTAAACTGGGAGGCTGGGATTTGGTTTGAAAACTGGCAGGAACTCATGACTTACACATGGGAGGAATACTGCTCAGCTGAATGGCAGTATCTTGAAAACTGGTAGAGGCATCCAAACATTGTTGAGTTCAGAAATTATCAGACATGCAGCAAGGAACCTCTGCCTGACAGAAGCAAGAAATTGCCAGTGAGGTGACTGGAACACTGTTGAGGACAGCTGTGGTCAACTGGACAGCTGTGGTCAGCTGGAGTTGCTGCACGTCCAAAGGGTCAGGCAACTTTCAGAAAAGCAGATTGGGGTCCAGGAGTTTCCCTTCCCTCTTCACCATTAGAATCTGAAACACCATTTTAACAAAGCTACATTTTTCACTGGGGAAGAATCCTATCTCCTCACACTAATTACAAACAAAACAACAAAAACAAAACAAACACACACACAAAAAATAAATAAATAAAAAAAGCCTTGGTAATATCTAACAGCCACAAAAAAAAAAAAAAAACAAACAAAACATACCGCTCAATTGAAATTACGAAAACACTCATGAAGATTCTTCCAGTCTTCCAGGCATATTTCAGTGTAAAGGGAAAAGCGTTCATAAAATTTCACAGCCTGAAGAAATGATTAATGTTTAGAAATCATTTCACTTTACTAAGACACAAATTGTGAATTCTGTGCTACATAATGAAGAGTTTCCATGTGAGAACTGGGCTGTTCAAATTATAGGACCATACAGCTCTGAGATCTCAGAAGCAAGAGCCAAAGGATGTGTCATTTCACTAGCCAATCCTTCAACAATGACAATTGTTGGCCTTAGTGGTGATACAGAACATCCAGCCTTACTCTCCCATCACCATGGAGAGAATCACAGAAACCCAGATGTTTAACAGGTGTTCATCTACATTCCTCTGAAACTGCATTTACAGTTAAACAGCAAAAATATGTAAGCCATGTAAAGTCATCGTGCTAAGGCTTTACATTTGCAAGGCCTTATTATAATTTATCTTCTTCAAATAGAGTGAAGCACCATTGAAACAGGTGCATAATAAAGTAGGTGTGATCTGTTATTTATAGCACACCAACACTGCAGTCCCTTGAAATCATAAGATAGAAACTTTCTTTAAAGCAGAATATCAGATGTTAATTATAGAATGAAATTACTGGTGAACGAAGAATTAAATAAAAGCGGGGGAGGGATGATGGGAGTGAAAAACAACTAACACTTTGCTTATACATTCAACTTAATTAAACTCCATTATTCCATAATCCAAGCACCTTCTAAATTGCTGACTTATAATCAAAATGTTTTTTTTTTTTTTTCTTTTAGATTGGCCTGTTATAGAAACTTCAGTAAAATTGCATCTAAAGGAAATTTAAGTTGTAAACATGTCTGCAACTTAAGTATCACTGCCTCTGAGAAGTTAAGGCTCTTTCAGTTATGTTGAACTGGGCAGCTAATTTTATTATATGTACACGTAGGCTGGAGATCTAAAAGCAGTTTGGCCTGCAACTTTGTTTTCCGTTGTCCAAATACAAATATATTTTTCCCGTTAGATGGCATTTGATTTCTTTCCTTCATGGAGGTGTTTCTTTCTTCCTCAGCTATTCCTTTCATAGCTTTAAAAATTTGGGTTCTAAAGTTTACATTTCTCCTCTGCCTTTTTAGCTTGTGTTGGCAATGTGCACACCTAAATTAAGCATGCCCCAAAACAGACAAATTATCTTTTAATTTCTACTTTTCAAGTATGTATTACAGAAAAAGGAGATTATATTATTGACTGGACCAGATGACAGTCTATCTTGCCTTCTTAATATGTTAATATTTATTACAATTAAAAAGGAAGACATTCTCAGTAATTCTTTGGATTTTACACATTGCAACAAGAACAGGTCATCATTTGCCATTATTTTCACAAACAACCATAGCTTTTAGAAAATAAAACACAAACTTTTAATTTAGAGAAGTTATCTTCAGTATAAATCAGAAAACAAAACAAATCAAAACATTTTGTGATTGTTTTTAACTGTGGTATGCCACAAGTTTAGTTTAGTTTTAGTTCCATATTCAGAACTCTCAAGAATATGGAGGTAATTAGAAAGGAAAGCTTGCAGGTTTGCAAGTTCATCTTTAATCTACCTTATCCTACCTGAAATGTCATAAGTAATAGGATGTTTTTATGACTAACAATATTCTCATTATTCTTCATTTATGGTTCCACTGAAATA
Organism: Anas acuta; assembly: GCF_963932015.1. Taxonomy (NCBI): domain Eukaryota; kingdom Metazoa; phylum Chordata; class Aves; order Anseriformes; family Anatidae; genus Anas; species Anas acuta. The sequence goes on from NC_088980.1 coordinate 72,738,110, forward strand.
GTCATCTTCATTTTTTTTCTTTAATGGAAACAATACTGCTTATCACATTTTCTCTGCTCCAGTGAATAGCCTTTTGATGTAAGTTAGTTCAGATGAAGGTTCTTCTTTTTAGTGGCTTGACTTTAGGATAATTTACTTTTATAATTATTACTTTTATTGAAGAATATTCAACCAGCACCTCTTTCATGCTGAAGTGTAACTGCAGGAGTAAAAAAGTAATATATAAAAAGCACATGAAAGGGGAAAACAAACAAACTTAACTGATGAAAATAGTGTCTGCTGAATGGGCATTCTGGCCATTCAGTGGTACATGTAAGATGTTTCAATAAAATGGAAGGTGAAGTACAGCTCAGTTGTGCTGCTGTGTTTGCAATAAGCTACTATTTCCTACATGCAGACTCATGTTCAACAAGATTTCTGATTTATATACAATATCTGTCCTCTGAGCAATACAATCAGGAATTATTCCAATGCTTTTCTGCTTTTGTTGCAATCTTTCAACTAGAATCACAACCTAACTGTAATAAAAATTATGAAGATAACATTCCAGGAACATAAGGGTTTCAAGACCCAGAGAAAGGTAGATTAATTTAGGCACAAGCCAGAAGTCCCAAACATATTTGATTGCTCTTCCCTTCGATGACTAAACAAATTTTTATGCTTTCATTGCGTGTGTCTTGGCACTTTACAAAAAGCTCTCAGAACTCACATATTTTTATTTGTCTGTTGTGATTTAGTGCTCAAGAATGATGTTTGGGAGAAAACCCATGCATTTTAATAGAAAAGTAGGTAGCAAAGTTAAGTTTTTGTATGCTTTGCTTGAAATTCACGGGAGAGTATTGTTACACACACATACACTCATGTTGACCTCTTATGAAAATGTTTACTTATGCAGAGTCCACATAGCCACATAGCACAGGCTAAACTGCTCTTCTGTTGGTAACACTGGCAGCAGGAATTTCAGTAAGTAGGGTACTCTGCTACCCAGTGAAAATCACTATAAAATAAAATTAACCACATATTCAGCAGAGAGAATTCAATCTCAGATACATGAGCCAGATATGTACGGAGGGGTATACATGCTCTGGATTTATTTACTCCCTATGACAGTGAGTATAGAGCATACAAGAGAAAAACACAACTATTCACACCTTAGGAAATGCTATGATACAGATTTCTACTTACGAGTTAATGGAAAAAAGAAAAAAAAAAAAAAAAGAAGTAATCTTGCTTTTTCTCTTAAATAAAAACATGGAATGAAAGAAAACATCCATTCGCTTTTATCTGGGTTACTCGCTTCTCTCTCTGTCAATGCTCACTTTAAGACGCAAGACCCTTCCAGCAGATTTATTTTCATTCAGTAACACCTTTCCAAATATGTTGCGTGGGAGTTCTGCAAAACTATACAGATATTTCTTCCTTGTTTTATCTTATTGAATGTTCATTCCTTCGAAATATTTATCTCAAAGCAAAAAGGGAAGTGTATACAAATTTGATAAGGTACTCATACAACACACATTTACGTCAAGAACTAAAAACTGCATTTTATGAGAAGCTAGAGTCCTAACTACTACATCTGTTATAAATATATCATTTTACCTCTTAAAATATTTATCAACTTCATAAAATTGTTTATTTATGCCTCTGTTCTATTAATGATACTAAAATTAGATCACCTAAGTAGCTGTGCAATATGCTAAACCATACACATCGAACCCTGGAATCTATAAAATGGGTTTGACAATCTCACAAGAGCAGGTTGGTTTCATACTGGTTTTATCCCAGTTTTATGAAGCATCAATTGAAGTAACTGAAACAATGAAGCCACTCTAGGAAACAAAAAATAATCCTGATACCACTAATATAATTTTCAGTGCCACAAGATGTTTTGGCAGCCGAAAGTAGGCATGGGTTCAAACTCATCAAGGCAAAGCTGGCAGTGACTATTAACATGACAGTCCTTTTATTTTATTTTATTTTATTCTATTTTTTAATTTTATTTTATTTTATTTTATTTTATTTTATTTTATTTTATTTTATTTTATTTTATTTTATTTTATTTTATTTTATTTTATTTTATTTTATTTTATTTTATTTTATTTATTTTATTTTATTTTATTTTATTTTTATTTTCTTAAAAACCCAAAAATATGTGGAGTTCAGAAGTTAGGAGGATGTATGAGGAATAACCCCCTTTTCGTACTCTTTTCTATAACCATTACCTACTTAGCACTGCTAGAGTTACATTCATTACCTATACATAACATTTCTTTGAGAGTGGTTGGCCTGTTTTACGCTGTAATCCTTCCTCTGTGTTTATGTCCTCTTACTTTCTTATAGATGTTATTCTGCAGAACCTTTCTTCTATGTGCCCAATTCATAGGGATAAAACCTGGCATTGCAATAATACATTTTAATTTGAGTTTCGAAGGGTATTTCCACACCAAAGGAACAGAGGCAGCTCTGCTACATTTTAACCCCACAAATGGGAGTCCAGAGTAGGGACACTTAAGTGTATATAAAACCCAGGTTAATATAAGTCATATTTGCACAACTATAGTTCCCATTACACAAGATAGATATGCTGAAACTATAGTTTAACCTTAAACAGACCTTAGATGCATATTTGTATATGCATTCACAGGTCTACATGTAAATAAATCATATTTTTAAATGAAGAAAAAAAAACAACAACAGCTTTTGACGGCTTAAATCAAAAATGTCTTTTTCCTCAGTGCAAAGTTAAAACTAATTACAAAAATTCGTTTTATCTAAGATTAAACCAATACTTATTATTTAAGAATATCTTCTCTGATTTTCAATATCCAGTTTTTCAATCGTTTTCAGGGACTTCCTTCTCTGTCCTAACCCCTTTTCTGAAGTAAAAGGGGGAGAGGTCATACACTGATGAATACAAGAAAAAAAAAAATCTTTAGCTGGACAAAAATAATCCCATATTTGCAAGTGAAAAGCTGTGCTGTCTGAAAGAAAGAAAGAAAGAAAGAAAGAAAGAAAGAAAGAAAGAAAGAAAGAAAGAAAGAAAGAAAGAAAGAAAGAAAGAAAGAAAAACAAAAAACTCCTTTTCTCTTAGGCAAAAAACTGACTGGCAACTAGTTTCAGAACAGCCATCCTCCTTCAGACCCATGAAACTCTGTGGACATAACTGCCAACACTCAAATCATATATTCCCACCCTCTGTGATAGAATAAATGACCTTATTAATCAAAGTAACTAATTATACCAATCAAATTTAAGTTCAGTCTCACGGGTAATTCAATTTTACTGCTTTGGTTTCGTAGCAGTTAAACATAGGCAGTGCTTTGAATGGAATTTTTCCATGGGAAGATAAACAGAAAATAAATTCACCCATTAAGCTGAAATTCCTTGTGAGAAGTTTTGCTTCTCAGTCATGATCTTCCCCTTATTTTACAGTTTTAAGACTAATAACATGACAGGTAAATCTTTTTTAACTTCTGAAGGATAGACAGTATGATTTCAGGAGACCGCTTCCACCTTTTCATTCTTGTCATTAATCAGTCATCAACCATGCTTAAACAAATGAAAGGGGAGACACTTGCACTTTTGTATAGATTATTCAGAACAACAGAGCCTTATGAAGGACAGACCACTTATTATCCAAGCTGCCAACATCTCATCCTACAGGAAAGCGGGAAAACAGCTGCATCCTGCATCCTACTCTACCAGAGATGTTGCAAAGAGGGACATGTTCACAAAGAATCAGCCTGTGACTCAGTCAAGGGATGTACCTTTTTTTTTTTTTTTTTTTTTTTTTTTTTTCCTGAGAAACATCATTTAATGCTTCTCAAGAACACTGAGAAGTTAGTCACAATCCAGATCTATAAAATCAGGATTACTAGTCCATAAAAACTGTTAACCTCAGATACCCTGTCATAGGTAGGCATTCTCATTATTAAAGTCAGCCAGTTACCAGAAGAAAATCCACAGATTTTGGAAGAAACACAGAACAGCTAATATTGCTGCTGGAATAATCTATATACTTTAGAATAGACATTCAGTGATGCTGTTAAAATGTCCCATTTTAGACAGGAAGTACCAACATTATTTGCATTTGCCAGACTAAATTGTCAGATCTGTCATCTATTAAAATCAAATTAGATTTGACAATCAGGATTTCAACTGCAAACTGATCTTTTGTACTTAATGTTACTAAGAGCCTGAGACACAAAGAACTATGTACTAGCACCATGAACATATTGTTTGCTCAGATGAATCATTTTCACATTGGTGTTTAATTGATGTAACTTTTGCTTCAGCTACACTGCAATTACCATGTCATGTTCCTGATAGAATAGATAGAATAGATAGAAGAAAAATAAAAATGTCTAAATTACTGTCTTTTTTTTTTTTTTTAAGGACAAAAGTTTAATTAACAGTTATAAAAACTCTCAGCCCAATAATGTGAAAAGCTATGTACACACATAGAGGTCTCAAATTTCAATATGGAAATACTAAAGCTTGATTACTGATGCCAAAAAATATGCAACATGCACAGAATACTGCTGCAAGCCCACAAGTAGAGATGAAAACCATTGTGTTGTGATGGTAGTGACAATGACAGAACTGGCAAACCCAACCATTTGCTGTGGGTTAGCCCCAGAAGGCAGCTCAGCACCACAAAGTCACTTGCTTACTCCTCTCCAATGAGATGAGGTGGAGAATCAGAAAATAACGGTGAGGAAACTCATGGGTTGAGATAAAGACAGGTTACAAAGTAAAGTAAAAGCTTTGTGAGAGAGCAATGCAAAATAAGGAATTATTTTGCTACTTCCCATTGGAAAGCAGATGTTCAGCCACAAGGCAAGGGACATCCCTCGAGCCAGCCTGGGCCAGCTGTCCTGGCTGTGTCTCCTCCCAACTTCTGGGGCACCCCAGCCTCCTCTTGTCAGGGCAGCATGAGGAGTTGAAAAGGCCTTGGCTCTGTGTGAGCTCTGCTCTGCAACAACTAAAACATTTGTGTTATCATATCTATTTTCATCAAAAATTCAAAACAGAGCACCATACGAGCTTCTGTGAAGAAAATTAACTGTGTCCCAGATAAAACCAGTCCACCATCTTCCTGAAGAAAGATTGTCATCTAAGATGAATTTTATTTCAGCAACACTTAAGGTGCAAGAGAATGGAAGCAGAAATCTATAAAGGGTAAAAGTTGATTACACCTCTTCGGTAATCAACACCAACTCTCTGTCAGTGGTGTGTTAACTTACAAATTTTACAGAACATCTACAAACAGTTTTGTTTCCTCACGAACACCACAATGTGCAGCCTAAATCATATAAGAAACGCAAGATGTACCTCTACAAGCATCTTTAGCAAATTACTTTCAAATACCCCACCTGCAATCACAGAAACATTTACTCTACAAATCATCTCAGGGGATTGGTTGGTCACTGACACAAAGAACTAAAACACTATGGTTCAAACTGAAAGAGACCCAGAATTTTATCATTAATGAAGGCAATACAATCAAACTAAATTAATCGGTTGTAACTAAGATGGAGTTTTTTTGCTAGATAAAGGTCATCCACAAGACTTGGAAGTCTGTATGGAATTCAAACCCCATCAAAGTGTCATTTTTTTATGGGTCTGTTGGCACATCCATATGCATCATCCCTATCTGCTCTAACCCGTGAACCATTCCAAAAGTTGTTAGAAGTAGCAGGCTCTTACTTTCAGCACTGTGGGGAGACATAAACATTAACTCTGAATATCACCTAGGATATTTTAGCTCTGGGGCTGTGAGGAGTATACTTTAACTGAGTCTCTCTTAACGCAGGCTGAAAGCTTTCATGCAGAGCTCCAACCTGATTCCTCCATTCTAATCCATCAAAGCCATCTTCAACTTTTTCTGTATGAACTCACGGGATCTCATTGGGACAATTCAGCTGGCTGGAAGGGTGTTCAGTTGTGCATACAGTACTTTGTTAATGATCAAGGTTAGGACTTCAAATAAGGCACTGTTTGTGTTTTGTTGTTGTTGTTGTTTGTTTGTTTTTTGTTTGTTTTTGGGGGGAGGTGGAAATAGCAATGGCAAAAACCTACCAATCAAAAAAAAAAACCAAAACTGCTCCTCCATGAATTTTACTTGTTGGGGGAAAAAAAAAGGGTAAAACAGAACAGAATATTCACTTGAAAGAATGAACTCTTCAGTGCCACTGTTTCAGTGATTCCTGAAGAACATAAATCCTTATACAAGACATGGATAAAAATATTTATGTTAAAGAAGTTCATTTTTTTTCTCTTCTACCATACTTCTCTCTCTCCTTCTCCCCTCCCTTTTAGTTACTTGGGAAAGCTAAGAAAACATAGATGTTAGAAAAAAGCCAGCAAGTCAAATCCAATAAAATATATACTTCTCTTGACTATGGATACTCTACAGATTTATCATCAGCTTTTAGAGAATATAGAACTTTTTAATCTAAACCTAAATACACTATGGAAAGTAAGAGTATCTTCAATCTCAGATATACACAGATTTTTCAGAAATTCAGGGCTTTGTGTTGCTTTGGAAGGCTACCAATGCATGCTTGAGGGCCTGAATATGTACTGATCTGTGTAAATACTGACCCAAGAGAACATCAACATTTTAAAATAGGATGGAATTAATTTCATGAAGCAGTAAGTTCCACAGTACTTCCATTGTCTGACATATTTAACCTTTATCTTGCATGCTACTACAGCATACTATCGCTCTGTGTGGTCATTTTAGGTGGCCTTCATTGCCTTCAATTTCTATTACTATTTATATCAGCAGCTACCTTCTTACAGGTATACATTTTTGAGCGACATTGTCACCACAGACAGCCCATCCCCTGATACCCTTCAGAGAAACTTATGGCTCAGTCCCCAGCATCATAACGATCTGTCCACTTTTCCTGCAGCAGGAGCCCATGCTTTAATGGCAGCTGCTCTGGAGCAAATTACACATGAATCTCAATTGCCTTGCAACAGCCTTTCCTTATTACAGCCCTCCATGCTACTAACCTGTACAACTCAGTGCAGAGAGCATTTTTGTGTGCCCTGCTAGTTTCACTTATTGACAATGGTAAGTTTAACTGGTCAAGGATCCCTCCTCAGTCTCAACTCTGATGACACATTGGTGGTCTGAAAATGTAAGAAAAGAGCACTTTAAAGTTACTTTGAATTAATTAATTAATTAATTAAAAAAAAAAAAAATAAACAAGGAACAATTTAGGTGAGGCAGGGTAACAGACCATGATGGTATAAGATGATTGATTAGCTGGGAGACAATTTAGTAAGCCCAGTGTGACTAAAAATTTGAGAAAGCAAAAGTTAAAATAATTTAAAAAGTGTTTTAAATTAAGTAGCTTTAAAGCAACAACTGATGTATTTTTAATTTATCAGAAAGACCAGGGTTTTGCAGCAATAGCAAGATGAAACACCCTACAGGAACTGGAAAGCCAAAATACTAAATTGGTTTTCCTCAGTGATGTCAGAAGCTGATTTTCAACTCTTCATTTTGCTGATAAAAAGAGGTTAGAAATGTCTATTGTTTTCCATCCACAGCCTAGGAAACAAGGCAATTTGAGACTCTGAACTCAGTGATTTTTCTTCCTATCACAAATGATCTATAAGTTTCATTACTCTATGATCTTTGATTCCTCAGGCAGAAGTCGTGTCATATAAAATAAGCCTCCTAGAAACTGAAACAAAACCAGACATGCACAGAATTCCAAACAAACAAACAAACCTTAGTACAAAGCCTTGTTTCAGTTTATCTTAGCTGTGTTCTGCCTGTAGAGTTACTACCCATTGTCAATTTGCCAGCAGGTGATGTATTCACTTGGTTCATTGTTAAGAGCAAGTACTTTTCCTATACAAACAAAAACTCACAATGAAGAACCAAGCAATCCAAACAACTGCATCTACCAACTTCAGTCGATTTCTCTCCACTGCTTTCCATGCTGAAAGCTCATTTTCATGTTCCTCATTTGTTCCTTAGACATTTTTCATCCCTGTAGGACAGGCATGACAACATAAAAGGAACTTCAAAATTTTTCCACAAAGAAAAATTGCAAAATAATAATTCTGGATTATAACCCTTCCCAGAGATCTGATGAAGAAGAGATCCCATTGCTCCTTTTAACAGATATGCTCAACTTGAAAGCATTTTCTGTCTTCATTACTGAAGTGTCATCATGAAAAAAAATGGAAATAGTTAACAACTCCAGCTGTTTATTACCTTTTAATTCACTATGGCCATGCTGACAAGTTGCTGTGATGGTTAGTGAAGTAGCTAATTTGATATTCTTTATAATTGTGGCTCTCTGGGGATTAATAAAAGAATTCAGTCACTATAAATGTGTTCATGGTTAAGTATAAAAACAGCAGCAGAGGTAAGCAGTGGTTGCTTCAAAGCTGGTTTTGATTTCACAGCCTTTGTCAGGTATCCTAACAAAGTCAACAGTTGCTTTCAAAGATGGGTACAAGAAAGTAATAATATTGAGGAAAGCTTTCTAAGTATTTGTATGATAATTTTAGACATATTTCCATTACACAACAAAATAGCTATGCAGAATTAGCAGTTTTGCTAGAACAGGAAGACAGTTTGAAGTAGGCCCACTGCAGTTAACTTTGTTTTGTTTTGTTTATTAAAGTACAATATGTTGTGATATAAAACAATCTATGACACAACAGGAACTGACTAGTATGTCTTGAGACTAAGACTCTTGCTGTCTGGTTACTGAAGTGACTTCAAAACCCAAGAATTATGTTTCAGTGGAGAAAAAGAAATAAAAAACAAAGAAAAAAAATATTTGAGATTCTGACCTTTTGGTATGAGTACAAAAATGAAACAACTTCAGAAACTAACAATAGGGTTTGAGATAGTAATTACTCCTGTAAAAGCCTCTGATTTCAAATAGCTGTCTGCCTGTTTTGGTAAGCCAATTTGAACTAGCATTTCCCTACCTATATTAATTATCTTAATCAATAGAATACATGTATTATGCTACATCTTTTCCCTCAGTCTTCCTTAGGAGAATTATTAGAAATGCTATAAAAAAAGTAAGAAGCCAGAAAAAAACAGTTAGATGGAAAGGACACACAATACAAGAACAAGAATATGAACAATGAAATTGATGAAATGCTGAAAAGACCAGGTTTGAATCATTCTTTGTGACTCAGAGTAGCAATCTTGAAACTCTGCCTTCCAGATTCCTGTCTTGATTACTGACTTGCTGTGTGTGCACACTTTCCATCTGCAACCTAAAAAAACTTTCCAACAAAACAAAATTTTTCATCTGTCTTTTCATATTTCTGAAAACCTTTTTTTTTCCTTTCTTTTTTTTTTTTTTTTGTCTCCCTTTGCCACCTGTTTTTCCATCAAAAACAGGGGAAAAGGGAGATGAAAAAACATTAGGCATAACCTAAAATACCAAAAGGCATTATTGTTTAAGACAATCAGTATTTGACTGAATTTAATGTTTCCTATTATAAATGCTTATGGATGTATTCTATCAGAAACAACAACAACAAAAACAAACAAACAAACACATGAAACAGCACATGCAATTTGAAACATTAAGTAAGCTGTTCTGTTACTTCAGTGCTTTGTCATATGAGTCAGTGTGCCTATGTTATTTCCAGTATGTTTTCAAGACAGAAAAGTACTTTTTCTGTCTAAAGTACTAATACACCTTGATGCACCCCTTCACACAGCACTGCCTGCAATAATGGAGGTGGCAGAGAAATTCAGGCCTAGTCCCACAGCCCTGGGGGCACGTGCCCAGGTCCAGACCTCCACGCCAGCCCCATAGCCAATCAGCCCCTGTCCCAGCAAGGCCTCAGGAGGCCCTGGTCCCATCTCCTGCAGTCCTGGCTCACAGACTGCATTTCCCAGAAAGAGCTTGGACCTGCTCTGAGGGCAGCTCTGCCTCCAGCCCTGTCTCCAACCTTTCATCCTGCTGCTCCCCCCCAATGGATCCTGGTCCTCTCCTGGCTGGGACCCTGGACAGGTCCTGTCACCACCCCCAGCCTGGCCCTTCGGTGATGGCCCCCAGCACCCAGCTCCTTCTCCCCTGTGCAGCAGCGCACCTCTTGCTGCTCCCTAGCACTTGGTTCTCCTTAATACATTATATTTCATTAAACCTGACATAAACAATGGACATCGCTAAAAAAATAAGACTTTTTGGTCATCAAAAGTTGTTGATGGGCTTATTACTGGTTTCTATTAACTCTCTCAGAGTGGTACGCGTTTAAGATCGATAGGATAAAGATTAAGACTATATTACATTTCCTTCAGTTGGTATATAGAAAATAAAAAAGAACATGGAAACAGGTGAAGAAATTAGAACTTAGTCCCTAAATTAAGATTGACCCTGAATTCCTGAATTCTACACAGGACATTGATATCAAGTCTAGATTTAACTCTCTATTTTAGCTGAAGCTGAAATCAAATGAATTTATGCTTCAGTAATTTATGCTTATTTCAAGGTGGTATTCTCGTGGTCTTCCTCTCAATCACTTGAGAAGTTTTCTTTTTAAACCTATTATTATTACATTTCCAGGAGGCTGTAAAAATGCCAATAATCAGTCAGAACAATATACGGTTATTACTCCAATTCCAACACTGTAATTAAAAAAAAATATATATGGTTCTTGCTGTCTATCAGAAGCTTCACGTTCACTTTACCCAGGCTTGACATGTTCACTGTGAATATACTGTTTCCTTTGTTTTTACACAATAAGAATGACCAGCAAAATCTATTCATAACTGTATTTAAATGCTATCATCACAAAATGCTTTTAAATGCTTGCTTCCATTTTTCACTTTATAATTATTTGAGGATCAGAATAAAATCCTTAGAACGTATAATGAAATAAATTCTCCTGGTGTTACTTTTATTGAAGAAAAGTATAGATTAATAGATATTTTACTTTCTTGTTCTTCTGTTTAATAAAATGTACTTATACAAAGGAGATTCTGAAAAAATGCTTCATTGCTATTATGTGAAGCACACGCATTATTCAGCTAACATCTGGGAAAATTAATTTAAAAAATAGAACACTCTCTGAGATGCATCATAAAACAATAAAGGTAGCATTTCCAAAGGACAGATTCTCATGTTACATGGACATTTTTCTCATGAAAATTGATTATACACTCACACAAGGTTTGCTCACACAAATTCAATTGTTCTTGCAGAGAATTCAAAAATATGCGTGCTTCAAAAGTTTACTCAGAGAAATGCAACAATACTTCATGTTTTCTCTCAAACTACAAAGCAGAGGCTCAGTGGATTTCCTGAACACAAAGCTAAACAAGCAAGACACTTCAGCATCCAACCATCCCCTTACACAAAAGAAATGCAGGTACAGCTAGAAGCAGGGGGCCTCCTTGTTTATTAACCAATGATCATAGATACAAACACCTTTCCCATGAGCAAACTACATGCATTCTAAATGAAGGATGAAGCAGAAACATGCTCAACTGCAGAGAAGCAAGGCAGTGCTGGTGAAGGAGAGAAACGGATAGAGAAGTTCATTAAGAGACAATACAAAGCTGGCCTATCTAGTACTTTGGAGAAGAAAAATCTTATGGCAGTGGGAACTGTGCTGTTGCTTGAACTGTGCCACCGAGAGACAGTCAGGTACATGTTAAATGCCAAGAATAAACCCTGAGATGTTAGCTGTCTTCCATCTTTTAATATAATTTGTCTACCACTCTTCTACTTAGTGAAAGGGAAGGACTAGACAAAAACACAAAACCATACACAAAGCAATATCAAACACAGTCAATGGTAAAAGTGGAAAAATTGAGACTTTATTACCTTTCAACTCAAATATTAATAGGTTGTAGTGGGTTTATGTGGCAAGGTTTTGGTAGCAGGGGGCCATAGGGGTGGTTTCTGTGAGAAAGATCTAGAAGCCGCCCCATGTTTGGGAAGGGCCCCATTGTTTTCCAGAGCTGAGCCAATAAGCGATATTGTTTTGCGCCTCTGTGAGAGCATATTTAAGACAGGGAAAAAAACGCTGCGCCACACAGCAGCCGGGAGAGTCAAGGGAGTGAGGAACAGCCTTGCAGGTGCCAAGGTCAGTGTAGAAGGAGGGGGAGAGGTGCTCCAGGCGCCGGAGCAGAAGTCCCGTGTGGCCTGTGGTGAGGACCATGGTGAAGCAGGCTGTCCCCCTGCAGCCCATGGAGTACCACGGTGGAGCAGGGTTCCACGCTGCAGCCCGTGGAGGAGACCACGGTGGAGCAGGTGGCCCTGCACCGATGGAGGCTGCCGCCTGTGGAAGACCCCTGCCCGAGCAGATTCCGGGCCGGACCTGTAGCCCGTGGAGAGGAGACCACGCAGGAGCAGGTGACCTGGCAGGAGCTGCTGCCCGTAGGGGAGCCAGGTTGGAGCAGTTTTCTCCTGAGGGATGGACCCCGTGGTATGGACCCATATCTGGAGCAGTTCTGGAAGAGCTGCTGCCTGTGGGAAGCCCATGCCGGATCAGTTTGTCAAGGACTGCATCCCGTGGGTGGGACCCCACAGCACAGGGGACAAGAGTGACCGAGAAGGAGCGGCAGAGAAGAAGTGCTGTAGACTGACCATAACCCCCATTCCCCCGTTCCCCTGCGCCGCTCGGGGGGAGGAGGTGGAAGAGGGTGGATGGGGGGGGAGGTGCTTTTGGTTTCTTTCCTTTGTTTCTCACTTCTCTAGCTTGTTAGTAATGAGCAATAAATCTTACTATCTGTCTTCTTATGCTGAGTCTGGTTTGCCCGTTACACTAATTATTGTGTGATTTTCTCGTCCTTATCTCAATCCTTGAGCCCTTTTCACATATTTTCTCCCCATTCCTCTTTGAGGAGGGGGAGTGAGAGAGCGGCTGTGGTGGAGCTCGGCTGCCCACTCGAGCAGAACGACGACATAGGTATTGAAACATAACATTTCCATCCAAAAGCTGATGGTCTCTATTAAACTCTCCATTCCACAACTCTACAGGAAATTTAAGAGAATTCTGTTTCCTGGTATAAAGGATACAAACCTTTTGGATCCATTTCTGACAGATGGTCCCTACATTTTATGCATGTGCATTGCTGTACACTCTCTTCTGACCCATGGGCCAGCATACTGGATAGTGCTGGATGGTCTGACTGCAGCCTACAAACCCAGTGCTCATATCAAGGTGCAGGCCAGTGACCACAGTGCTGTGCTACAGCTACCAGCAGGTTGATGAGGTGAGTTGCAGACTGAGTAGCCCCATGAAAGGAGTATTTCTCAACTATACACTTGTGATATGACTTCTTACATGTCTTATGAGGTCCTGCAAATCAACATATGAACACACAGTGACCCAGAGCTCTTACTACCCCATGGGTCAGATGCTCATCTGGCATGTGGCTATTGGGGCAGAAGAAGGTATATGGTCTGTGCTTACTGCATATGCTCTGGTTTCTTTTTTTTTTTTTTTTCCAAAGCAGTAAGAACTTAAACTCCAAACTAAATTCTGGATGCCAGAACCAAAAAGAGAGAGAGATGCCTCACAAATTGGACTGTGCAAAATTTTATCCATCACACTATTCATGTCCTTTTCAGTTCCACTTTGATACAATCAGACTTTCAGACGCTCAAAACCTGATGGTAATAACCAGCATTCAACTGAGCAGTACTCAGTACAACTCTGCATCTGTAAGTAAGGAGGTACAGTTCAGAAATGGTATTAAATGTATGAAAAGCTTAAAATAGGTAGTATCTGTAGTCTGGATTTGGTGGCTATAGGTACACTGAAGATTACCATACAAAGGCATACTGTCTTTCAACTGCTGTTGCTGAAGCCCTCTCTTCCACACTTCACAATCTACACTCTTATTTGCATGTTAGGAAAAGGCACTACTCTAACAAAATGCAATGGTTGATGTTTGTTCTTCTTTACAGCTAATGCACAATATTGATATTCTTATAAAATGAGATTTACAAATGTTAGCACATTTTTGATAGCTATGTCTAGTTCATGTTAAGTTAAAACACTAGAAAAGTTCAATAAATTGTAGCTAAAAATGTTTTAATTTCAGAAATACAGTTCTCTACATGGCCTTCATAATCACATTCTATTTCATCTGTATCCATCTGCAGCTCCACGAAATGTCATTAAATCCCAACTTTTTTCCAGTTTCAAGGCATAGGAATGTCTCGGGAACATTAAATATCTAAAAAGAAGCTTAAAATATACTGGGCATAGTTATTGGTTATTTTTTAATGTTCCTTGTGACCTGAAGAACTTCATTGCACAGAAGGTTCAGTAGGCTGTCCTTTACATTACCTAAATATTTGACTGCAGAGAAGAACCTCCTGAAGAAATGAAGTCTACCTCTGCTTCTCTGAAAGGAAAGGAGTTTCTTCCTACAGAATTGTAGGGGGTTGGAAGGGACCTCAAGAGATCATCAGGTCCGAGCCCCTTGCCAAAGCAGATTCCCTAGAGCAGGTTGCACGGCTAGGCTTGCTCTAGGGAACCTACTTTGTTTGCTTTGAGTTTTCTGTTCAGGGACATGTCCCTGCAAACAACATATAAAATTGACATCACTTCAGCCTCTTTCTTTTTCAGTAGAGTTTTGGGATTTCTTATTTTTTACACAAATTCACTCTTTTGCTGAAAAAAAGTTCTACAGCTACTTGATTCGTCTCCCCAGCATTACTTGTGGCTTTGGGCTTTTCAATTTTTATTATCCATTTAATTATTCCTTCATGCTTCCATGGTGGGCAGTAACAGATGTGTCCCCCTGATGCCGCACTAAGCAACCCTGGGCACCAGCAATGGCAATGTCCCAGCTGTGTCCCAGTGGATGCAGAGCTGGCCGTGGAGGTGCTGATGAGGTGTCACTGTCACAGGTGGCACAGGATGGGGGACACGAGGGTGCGCCAGCCTGGTGTGCACACAACGGGGAGCACGGGCTGAGAGGGGAGGGCAGCAGCAGGGGGACTGCACAGCAATGGGGGGCAATTGGGGGGCTTCTCTCTGCTTGTCTCTCCTCTTCCAGCCGCATGCATAGGCAGCGACGTGACTGAACTGGGGCACGCTCTCAGCCTCTCACCCTTTAGTGAGAGGCGCTCTCGGCCTCTTACCCTCAGAGCTCTGCAGAGCAAGGCAGCACAGCCCCACCCAGACCCCAGCACACTCCCACAGCCTGCTGGCACGTCTCCACAACCCTGCTCACATACCTGGGCACATTTTCCACTGCCCAGCCAAGGTCTGGGCTCCGCATCGCCTGCTGCCACCCCCAAGTAATGCACAAACCCTTGTCACAGCAGGCACAGATGGGGTGCCTGATGTCACAACGGGGCAGGGATAAGCTTGGCCCAGGAACACTGGGTCCCAACAGCCACACAAGCCTGTGATGGCTGCCTGTGCTGACAGGGAGGATGCTCAGCTGCCTGCTTCTGCTGCTCCAGCCTCAGCTCTGGATACAGACTCAACCAGAGGAATTCAGCTCCTGTCTCCTCCCTCCTTAGGCCCTCACCTCAAACAGCTCCTGTATTTGAAAAAAAAATTATTTGAAGGAATTACTGGGTTGAAGGTATGAGCTTATAAATGTATTAGAGGTTATAAATGTACTTCTGAATAAGATGGGAATATATATTTAACATCTTATTTATACACTATTTCATCTTCATGTTTCAGTAGCTTTCCAATAAATGGAAACAATTTTCCTAGAAAAAGAGAAATCAAGAGAAGAAGATTTCACAAGCTCAGTCCATAGCTGTCAATTTCTTGAACGTCAAATTGCATATGTAAATTTTAGAAGTTGCTGCATTCAGAAATGCACAATTTTGAAGAATGAGATTTCACTCCTCCTCCTTCCCCCCCTCTCCCTCCCAAGTGGAAAAGATGTATTTCTATAAAAATGAAAACACTGCACAACATAAACCAGATTTTAATGCAATATGATCGGATGCCTGCTGTGCTACCTTCTAAAATAACCTATTCTGAGTTATTGCTATTGGAATTGCATGTAAAAGCAAAGATGGTGCCTAGTGCTTAAGGTAGTCTGATAGTACCTTATTGATTGGTACTCTGATTATAGATGATCTACAATCATGTTACAAAGTAAATGCTGGATCTTTTTGAATTTAGATATCTGACTGAAACTACAAAACAAGAACAATTACTGATAATAAGATGTATTCTTAAAACAGAAATATTTCTTCCATCTTTAAAGCCTCATTCTTAGACTTAGACACTCTTAGACTTCTACCATGATGATCAACTTGTCAGTTCCCAAGCAAAAAATAAAGTTATACAAATACCCACTGAAAACTGTCAACATCCGGTGCATCTGTGTAAGACTACAGTAAAGAATTTTCACACCTTTCAGATGTGCCAGGTCTGTTCTACCAGGAATTTTTAATTCTGTTTATTAAAACTTCAATCTATTAAAAAACAACATAGCAAAAATCCATTTCATACAAGATACTATCTAGTAACACTAAATCTACTACTCATTTACACAATTTCCATAAAACATGGGATGTGAGACATGACATAAGGAAAAAAATTAGTAACACATCCAGTAGTGTTTTTCTCTATATATGAATAACACAGGATGGTTTCAGAAAGTAATGGTGAGGAGGAGCCTTTAATGCATCCAACAGCCACACACAGTTCTACAGCTGAAATCTCCTCCAGATAGAACCGATGAATTTGTCACTTTTTACACAAACACTGGCTAAACTTTTTTATTTTAACTCACGTACATGTTCTCATATAAACAAGTCATCTATGTAGAAATTTATTAGGTGTTATTAACTGTGATGGTGACTTACACAGACTATTTTACAACATGCCTAAAGAAATATTTACTTCCATTTGCTTGGAATTTGATGTATTTATTGAAAAGTACCCAATCTGAAAAGTGTAAACATGAGAGACGTTTGTTTTATTTTGTTGTTGGTATTGGGCTTTGTTTGTTTGTTTGATGTGGGTTTTCTAATATATTAACTTCAAAAACATGGATACAGTCTCTACATATTCTCACAGTATTTAACATGTCAATCATTTCTAATGTAAAATTTTCCTAATATTAAAAGTCTTCATTTAAAAATTGACAAGAAAAAGATAACTGATACTCCATTGCAAAATTGTCTCTGGGAACATTTCTTCTAATGAACAAATATAGCTTCTGATATCTGGAAAATATATATATATTTTTTTTCTGAACTGCAAAGTAGTATGACTTTGTAGGGGCATGCCTCGTTTCTTTGCACTCAGTACTGACAAAGTGAATTATCTTCTGCAATTCTAAAACTGTTTTGGCAGATGGGGAAAAACGACTGAAAACTTTAGTTACATGATATTTGAGATCAAGTGATGAGTTATCTTTATTGTACTTCTCTGTATTGTACAGTACAGAAACTGAACAACTAACTGTAAACAAGTACTCATTCTAAGTCTTGAGTTATTAATAAAAGGAATAATTTCTCACAAAGTTAAATACATCTCTGGTAATTTGATTGCAATTTTTTTTTTCAGGTATTCACATATTCTCTATGCTTTTACTGCTCTCTTGAAATCTTCAGCTATATTCCAAAAGAAAACAGTCTCTAATATTTTAAAACTTGTGTTGGAAGCATCAGTGATGCGAAAGTAAAATATACTCTTTCTCAACCAAATCTGTCATAATTTCTGTAACTAAAAGAGGAGCTTACATGCTGTTGGTAACACACAAAGCTGTTCCCCCCACATCTACCATCACCAGAAAAATCTTCATAGGTGAATGTCAGAGAACAACACTAGTTGTTTTGCCATCTTATTCAAACAATAGGTTTCAGTGACTGTGAATCTCACTATAGTACAGTTTTATTGCTTCTGAAAAAGATAACTTAGCGTTTTCCATGTTTTCATGTTTTAGAAATAATTTCAGCTGTCACTATTTACTATCTTAAAATATATGCCAGAATTATTTTTATTATCTATTCTTGTCTTTAGAGTCCACAAAGTAGACTTTTTTTCTGGATAAAGCACAGAAAAAGCCTTATATAGAAGTTACTGCTTTTTCAGCTGATCTGTACAAAGTCTTTTTTCCACTCATTTCAGAAAATACGAAGTTTCTTACTGTTACATTTTATGGGACAAAAGGAGAAGGAAGAAAGAGAAGTCAGATGGAAATGAAAAGACAGGAATGTTTCACCTTGGAATGCAACTCAACCAACTACAATTAAATACATTTTGGACTCAGCTTTAGTTCAGATCACAGTGTTTAGCATCTGTTATGTGACATGACAACATAAAACATACTGTATGTATTTATCACACATGCTTAACTTTGAAAAATGTGCAAAAATAAAAAGGCTGATCATAAAAATCAATCCTAATTACCCTTATTACACTGGAAAACACATTTGAAATTATTTTTTCATGTAATTTAATGGTTGAATACACTTCAGCTTGAGGTTTCTGATGACAAAAGTGCTACTTTGTAAGCACTGTTTGAGCTCTGAAACACAAGATGATCTAAACATCAATAAGTGATTCTTGGGAAACAGCAAAGGCAGCTCAGAAGTCCTCAAAAGTCCTTCAGAACAGGAAAAAAACAAACAAACAAAACAAACAAACAAAAAAAAAACAAACATTATCTTCCTCTCCTACTTCTAGTTCTTTGCATGACTAGCTATCTTTTTCATTTTATAAGTAATGTGACCAGTTTAGGATATGCATCAATCTCTACCCAATTTTGGAGAGAGTCTTTCACTCACACCTTCTTTGAAACTTTCACCAAGTCCCAGTCTTAAGCTCTGTGGAGCTCATTTCTTTTTTAGTTCTACTGCATGGTTTTAACTTCTTCCTACTACATTCTCCTCAGTACCTGAAAAACATTCTGATCACGTAGCAGTGATACAGGATAGCATCACTGATGTGCTGCTGAGCATAAAAGAAGAATTTGCAAAGAAAATCTGATAAGACCTTCACCTAGAAACTTCCAGGGTCTTGTAGTAAGAGCTGTCTTACTACCCACATTTCAAATTCCAATCATGCACTCACTATTCACTGAGCTTGGTGTCCTTATATAGGAAGTTATTTGTTGGCTACATAAGTATTAATCTTCCAGAAGTTATTTTCCTGGTATGCCATGTCCTTCCAAGGGAGAAAAAGCAAAAGAGGCACTCAGAAAAAAAATAAAAAAAATTAGGAGGCAAAGATTACAAAATGAAGTAACTGCCACAATTTTATTTCAGATGTTAAAATTGGGGTGTGGGATTTTTTTTCTTTTTGTTTGTTTTATTGTTGTTTAGAAATGCAAAATAAGAACATTCTTTCTCTCTCTTTTTCACTTCATGAATTGCACATTCTGTTAAAAAGTAAGTTACTTTATGCAGAAAACAATTTAGCAATAACAATTAATCAATATAGTTTTCCCTTATTTGTGTAACAAATGAATTAAGTAAGGATTGTCTTCAAAATTAAAGGACATCTAGTAGAAAAGGGCTTAATGACCATCTCAGGTACCATGGAAAGAAGTATTTTCTCAGCAGATTCTAGGGTTAGGGTGAAATGAAAAAGTGAGTCTGGATAACTTGATTCACTAGTAGAAGAAAACAAAAAATCATCCAGGACTTGAATCATTTCATCTTCTCATATATAAAATCTTACCCTGATGTTCTCATTAAAAGAACTTTCCAGTTTCCCAATTTTCCTTCTTTCCAACTTCACCTGTCCTATTGACTGCATTTAGAGAGATCTGTATCATTTCCCAATTATGTCTGATACTCATAACTCTTTTTCTTCTGTCAATCTTGGCCAATACAAATGATTTCTTCCTTTACAAAGGCCAGCAGAGCAGATATGCTCACCTTACTATATCCTATCTCATTTATGTCCAGGTTTTGTTACTATTGATTTTGTACTCTTCTATGTCAGCTGGGATTGTAACAGCTCCTTGCTGAATATCCCTGCTTCTCACAACAAGAACTGACAGCTAAAAGATATGTAACTCTTGGAGGACTGAAATTATAGCAAGAGACTATTTTATGCTGGAAGAAACATGAATACAAAAGGAAAAGCTGGCCCTTTAAGTAAGTATTTACGTTCGTTATAATGTCAAAAATATCTCAAAGACAGCCTTATTACATTATGTTGGTACTGAGACAGATTCAGTTGTATATGATATTAGTACACAGCATGTGTATGGTGCAATTCTTTTACAGTTCCCTCTTAATATGCAAATTATTTCTTTTCAAATACAGTAGAGTAGGACACTTGTCACATTAACAAAACTAATGTTCCATAACAGATGAGCAGGTAATGAGATCAGATTACTAGACATGTATCCATATATTAGTCACATTAACATTTAAAGCAATAGATTATTTTTTTTCTTGTTTTAAGACTTTGCATGTTAAAATACGCACTAAATACCACTGAAAGTAATGGTAGGTTATAATGCATCTCAGTCAGTGTGGACATCTTGTTTATAAAATTCTTCTTTCAGCTATTTACTAAAATCTTTCAACAGACAGGAATAAAGACACAAAGAAAATCATTATTATTACTGCATTACTTCTGCTTATTTGAAGTAGGAATGGTATCAACATTAGCTGGAAATGTGCACTTGCAGCCCAGAAGGCCAACCATATCCTGGTCTGCAGCAAGCAAACCATGGCCAGCAGGGTGAGGGAAGTGATTCTCCACCTCTGCTCTGCTCTCATGCAACCCCACCTGGTGCCCTGTGTTCACCTCTGGGGCCCCCAGCACAAGAAGGACAAGAGTGACATGGACCTGTTGGAGCGAGTCCAGAGGAGAGACACAAGGCTGATCAGAGGGCTGGAGTACCTCTCTATGAAGATAGGCTGAGGGAGTTGGGGTTGTTCAGCCTGGAGAAGAGAAGGCTCTGGGGAGATCTTAGAGCGGCCTTCCACTACCTAAAGGGGGCCTACAGGAAAGCTGGGAAGGGACTCTGTCAGGGAGTGTAGCGACAGGACAAGGGGGAATGGCTTTAAACTAAAAGAAGATAGGTTTAGATTAGATATTAGGAATAAATTCTTCACGCAGATGGCGGTAAGGCACTGGAACAGGCTGCTCAGAGAAGCTGTGGGTGCCCCATCCCTGGAGGTGTTCCAGGCCAGGTTGGATGGGACTTTGAGCAACCTGGTCTCGTGGGAGGTGTCAGGGGGTTGGAACAAGATGGTCTTTAAGGTCCCTTCCAATCCTTAACCATTCTGTGATTCTTTGATCTTTTTTCTCAGTTGTCACCAGTAATAAAAAGTAATCACTTAAAGAACTAGCTTCTGTGCTCAGTGAAAGTTATTTTGAATTAATTTCTATTAAAGAAGTATTAGTTTAGCCATATTTCAGGTAATATTTATTTATATGTACTTGTTGATTCTCATGTGCATGATCCTTTGTTATTTTTAATAGTATATCCCCATGTACTTTCCTAAGTGGAAGGCTGGATATCACATTCAGGTAAATTGGGAAAGTCTATGGAGCCCAATAGAAAATTAAAGAACCCTTTATTTACAAAAATATGATAACAGTTTTGGTGTAAAGGTAGCTTCCTTCATGCACATAAAGCTTGAAAGGAAATCTTATGTTCCTCTGTGAAACTGTTTCAGGCTTATTCTATGAAGGTGAAATCCTTTAAAGCCAAATGAGCTACATTTTATGTTTTTAGAGGTAAGAATATGATGATGTATGCAATTGCATTAAGATGTACACTATTTGGAGAGAGAAGCAAAATTACATCATTGTGTTTCATGAAAAAGGTTCAGATTATGAAAGCTGAATCAGACACAGGTAGTTCCCCTTTTCAGAAAAATCAGTAAGGTATCAGAAATCAGCAAGATGTTCTCAGATTCAAAATATCACAAAAGCTCTCAATTTAGTAATCTAAAATGAAGTGCTCTAGCATCTTCTTGTTCTTCTCCAAATATTTGTCAGTACATTCCTCCCAACAAGCCTTACACATTCTATTGAAATCAATAACTTTTACTTCCAAAATTTTTAATGTATTTTTAAGATACAAAAGGAAAGAAAGTTCAACTTCTACTTACCTTCTCAGATACGTATAGAATTACATCTCAAGACCTCATTTTTAAATAGTTTGCATGTGCCTTAACATGAATAAAGAAATTAAATATGTTTTCAAAAGCAGGTGACTGACTCAGACAAGGAAAAAAAAAAAATTAGAGGCAGATGGAAAACTTCTGAAATACATGGTGTCCATTCGTATCTTTAGAAAATGTATCTGAACATGTAGTTAGTCCATGGCTAACTCCTGAAAACCAAACCCTACACACCTCTATAATACTTAGATGATCAAAGAACCACTGAAAAACTTAGCTTTTGGAATTTTTTTTTGGTATGAATTATTTCTATATATGTACCAGTACTCATAAATCTATATACAGGGTCATACCTACTGTTTCTATGGATTTAAATGTTAAAATTCTCTATACACAAAATTCCCTAGACCCACTTCAGTGGATCTATTCCAATGCAAACTGCACATAATTTGACTCTCCAAAACCTTTACAACACAATCATTACATTTCAGCCAGTATGACATTCTGCATCCAAAATGGCAACTTGAAATTTTGTAAGTCTATAATATCAGATATCTACTTCTTCTATATTGGTACTTAACTGAGAGATTGATTTCCTAATTATATTGGAAGAAATATTAAACAAACTTAAATACTGGCTATAGGAATAAAATAGGATAAAGCCAAAGCCACATTAATTGATTAAGACAGAGGACATGAAAAGCAGGATTTATTTAGCAGCATGGAAGGAAAACAAACCTATTTGGTCATGAATCCTTGTCTGCTCTATTGATTACAAACCTTAGTCTTCAAATTAATTGAGCTATTTTCCTTTATTTCTCCTATTTAAAGCTGCTTTACAACCTTACTCTTAATTTTAAACTTTTTTTTTTTTTTTTTAATTTTTGTCCAGTTCAGGATTTTTTCTTATCTGCATTTCTTCTTACACTTAAGATATGAAAGAAGAGCAATTAGTTTTACTCTTTGCCATCATTTTTATAGGGTTTAGTAACTGAAGTTTCAGTTGAAAAGAATTTCTGTTTATCTGATTACCATATTTAAAACTTCAACTCTCCTAAATACAGGCCCATTAACACATTACTTGGATAGATAGGTAAATAATGTCTTTCTTCACCTTTATCTGCTGATAAAACTTCTTTAGGAAAAAAAAAAAGTGTTTTTTTAAAAGGCAGGACTTATATTTTATTCTATTTTATTACACATCAGTCGCTTCAAGTCTGAAAGTCCATTTTCACATCATATCTCAAGACACATTTCTAGCCAAAATGCCTCAAAATTTAGTGTCAGCATTTGTTCATACGTTGTTTTGGAGACAAGGTAAGTAAATAAAATATTAATGAACTCCTAAATAAGGAACAACACTATTAACTTCTCTCCAGCCAAATATTTCTTCTTTAAGCTTAAAATTTTGCCTCACCTTTAGCCACTTCTTTCTAACACTAAGCCATTACCCATTTTTTCACTAATTATTTCCTATAGTGCATTTTATCACTGCTGAAGTAGACAAGTCTTTGGAATTTCCTTTCTCTAGATAATTGGTTGTCAGAGAGGAAGTCAACCTTCTGTACATCCTCACTATATTTAAGCTGAAATAGAAATTATGTCAAGCTACCCATCAATACTTCTTTCTCTTGCTGCCAATTATATCCGATTTTTTTTTTAATTTATATTCATATTTAGGGACATCTTAAAAATCTTAAACATTACGAACAGGTATTTCTGAACAGTTTACAACTAGCATTTTGTTCTCAGAGCCTTGCTAACTTAGTCACACAAAGACACTATACTATTAAGCATAAAATAAAGTTCAATACTGAATATCTGCTACATCTAACAAGAAATTACTAGAAAAGAGCTGAAGTTACTTCCCAGTCTGTTGTAGTTGGATACAAATATCTTGAAAGGCTTTAAAAGAAAAAAAAAATCCTCATCTTTGTTGCAGTTATGTAAATGAGAATCAAAATCATGTTCAACTCAAAAGTAAAATGTTTAATGACATACATTTGTTTCAATCTACAAGCTAACTTTGTAAGTGTTACATAAAGCACATTTGGGCTTGCTTAGGGACCATTCAATAGTGATTATCAGGCAGTAATTCAATACTGCATTAAAGCTTGGCACAGCCACAAGGGACATAGGACATAGAAAGAGTAAAAATTCTGCAGAGATAATAGATAATTTGTCGGAATATGTATCCATTTGGATTCCCTTAGAAGTTTCCCAGTTGACGGTCAACCCACCGAGTTCAAAAACAACACAACTTAAATTGGAAGATGAAAGCAAACAAATAGAAGCTGATAGATCAAAGTAAAGTGTTGTCTTCACTCAATTTTGCTTTTCATCCTTGTTATACTTTACAGATCTTGCTGAACAGCAAAAAGTGTGCTTTTTTTTTTTTTTTTGTAAAAGACAGTATTAAAATACCTTCCACTAAACTTAGAGCTAAATAAAGCTTTTTCAAACAAAACAAAATAAGATAAACTAACCTGTGTCAAACAGTAATTACTTTCTAAAATATGCATGAATTTTGCGGATTTTTTCTCAATTTGGGGCAAAGGCCTGAATAATTTTTGGCATAGCACAAAGTCAAGAGAAATTAATTCACTGGTCTATGAAAAAAAAAATAAATGTATTAACAAGTATGTTAAAATACTTTATATGTACCACACCATTACTAGAGAAACCCACAAAATAATGTTAGTTCTTTAAATTATCAAAAAAATAAAAATTAAAAAAAAAAAACAACAACAAACAATACTCCACTACTGGCTTTCCCATTCATTATTTTAAACATTTCAACTTTAACTGCCAAAATGTCTGATTTCAGTTGTGAAGTGGCCAAGCAAAATGTCTACAGTAGAAAGCATTAACCTAATCAACTTGGCAAAAGACAACTTGTAAAGCACTTAAAACAGCATTTTCAGTTTCAAAACTGCTACCTTTCACAGCATATGCAGTGGTTTTACATTAAAAGACACATTTGCTCGTTTTCATGCCATAGTCACAAGTATTTGGAATTCAAACGGTTAAGAAATTGCCTGCAAGGACCAGAATCAGCAGGCACACAGTACTGCCACTCAAAGAAAGTAACATTGACAGGACAGATTTATTTCAATACAAAAATGGACTAAAAATTAAAACCAACCACCAAACAAAAACTAATGAACAACCACCTAGAAAAATAGGCACTAAATCTCTATCTGTCAGTTTTGGGAAGTGGTTCAAGTAAGACCAAAATCTAATTTACTTGATTTTGCCAAGAAAACCCACAACCAACAAAAGATTTAGAAAAATTGAAATGCTTTCTATCAATAATAAAGAAGTATAGCTAACCCCTTCCAGTTAAGTGCCAAACTGTAAAACGATGAGAAGGCTAAAACAACATAAATTCTTGTATACAATTCAAGCATATACGTTATTACTACTTTGAGTCACAAGTCAT
Organism: Anas acuta; assembly: GCF_963932015.1. Lineage (NCBI taxonomy): Eukaryota > Metazoa > Chordata > Aves > Anseriformes > Anatidae > Anas > Anas acuta. The sequence goes on from NC_088980.1 coordinate 72,763,592, forward strand.
TATAAAATAACATAAAAAGCATGAATTTTGATATGTGAAGACAAATAAATACTTGACAAATAAAATGATATATGATGTTCACCACCACTGAGTGCAAGAAGCTTGAAAGTATGTAATTATTTCTTTATCATAATAAATTACCTTTCTAGCAGATAATTACAGGCTTGATCATATACATGAAACAACAAACAAAAAAAGCCGTAGTGAACAGAAATTCCATAAACTGAAGAAATGGAGACTATTACAATAACACAAAGTTCATCTCTCTTAACCAATTAACTGTACTGTTTGCAAAATATCACCTTCATGACAGAGACATTTAAATACAAAACAGATTCTAATGACACTTCTTTTCAGCCATGGACTTGCTATATCAACACAATATATATATCTCAGGCAACTTCCTAGTATCTGCCTCACCTTTAAAATAGAACTGAGTGTCTACCAGAAACACCTTGCCTGGAATTTTGTGCTGTAAGAACTGCAAAGGCTCATGTTTCAAGTATTTATTTAATGTGGTCATGAAAACCTTCTTTAATACTCCCAATGCATATTTAACAAATAACTAGTCCCAGTCACTTTGTCCTTAATGTAGAGTCTATTACTGCTTCTATATAACAATGGCTTTCAAAACTGTTTGAAAAACCTATGAAATTGGTTTTAGAACTCTGACAGTTATAAATCAATTCTACAGCTTTTATAAAGCCACTGACCCATTGCAGCCAACTCTCCTCTGTATGTTGCAATCTCATATTGAAATAACATGTTGTATGTCGAGATGACTATCTCCAGTCTCACAGTATAAACTGAATCAGTTTCTGATTTTTTTTTTTTATGATAAAAGTAATCTCAATAATTCAATACTCATAAAAAGATAACTTGATGTGGATGGGAATGGGGAATGTGTTTACTAATGAAAGAATATTACTGCTAGTCTTCTGTTTTAAAGTCAAAGTAGGTTTTAGTGGTGATTTTTTTTTTTTGGCTATACACCTGCAATCTCTACATATCCAGTAATAGTGAGTGCATACATATGAGAAGAGAGAACACCGAATACTGAGGGTTCATTGTGTAGTTGATTTTTGTTTGTAATAAGCCTAACATTTCAGAATCATATTGAAAGATTCACATTTGCCATAAATAAAGGGCATGACTCAAATCTAGCAATGAACTAAAAGTAGAAATCATAAAAGAATAAAACATTAAATGTAAAGAAGAAAGCAGAGATGTACCAAAAGCCTATTTTCTTACTTTCTTCAGTTTTCTCATTACTAGTCTTTACAGACAACTTCTGAATAACAACAACAAAACATGCACACACACACACACACACACAAAACACCCTGCCCTTTTCTTTCCTTCCCTCCCTTTCCTCCCTTCCCCCAGAAAATTCATAAATTTTATGTAATTTGGGGACTTACAGCCATTCATAGTTTGTCTAAATTTAGTTGAGCTGGCATTTTTTCACTCCATCCACCTGTTTTTCATCTACCATCCACACTGGTATTTTTGGCTAATAGTATGCAACAAAGAAACTGTGAAATATGACTAAAAACAGAATTTCACAAAGGAAAAAAAATAAATGACTAGAGCCATTTGCTTCAAATTCACAAAATAAACTCTCAGCCAAAGTTATGTACTAAAGATACCCTCAACTCTTTTGATTTTTAAAAAGCAGTGAATATTCAGCACTTCACAAGATTGAGTAATCTGAAATGAATGAAGTTTTTGACATTTTATTGGTGTCTATACAGCTCAAAAGGAAGAAAAGGATCCAATTCTGAAAAATGGCATGTTAAGAGTTCCAAATTTATGCAATAAAAAAAAAAATAATTAAAAAAAAAGATGCCATTTAAAACTGATGCAAAGCAAATCACCTCACCAAAGAGCAACACCCCATCCCAAGTTAAGAGCTGAGACATAAAACTAAGAATGAAACTAGATTTGCCTCAGAACATGTCACACATTTCAGTGACAAAAAGTCAATAAATGATAAATGTGTTCATATGCCAAAGATCTTTCTGAGAACACAATTTTGTGATATTCTGACTACAGAGAGTTTGTAAACATTCAGTAAAAAGAGGAAAGGCAAAACAAAATCTCTCCCCACCCACATCCCATAGGAAGGTTTTTGACTATTTAAGAATATGCATAAAAGATATCACAGCATCAAGGAACCTCGGTTGCACCATAGCATTTTTCAAGAAGTGTCACTATCAGGAATAACATTAATATTTATGAAAAGGAATAAATAGTTAGATAAATAATTAAAAGAGCTAACTTTTAAGGAATATAAGTACTTTTTCAAGCCACACAGTGCTTAGTGTCCTAGAGAACAACCTTAAGAAAAAAAGAAAACAATGTGACATGAATTTTTATTTTTATTTATTTATTTATTTATTAAGAATAACTTAAGACTAAAAAGCTACCTGGTGGTGTTAATGTAAGCTTCTGATGCAACCTTTATTTAGGAGTGTCTGCCACTATAACTATAAAAATCTGCTGATTTAAAGAGTGACAACATTCAGTTCACAAATTTGTTTTTTTATGTGCTTCAACTATTTTTAACTATCACAAGCAAGAATGGAAGCAACCCATAAAATGGATTTCACTGATACAGTGGAAGCAACCTATAAAATGGATTTCACTGATACAGAAGTAGTCTGGTTTAGAAGGGGAAGATACTGACATCTTTTACAGTTTATCTCATTACTCAATTTTTTCACAGAGTTTAGCTAACCCACTCTATCTATGTTAAGTTCATTTCTATAGTCTGCTTGCCTGGTAACTGCACAAACTTCTTTGATAGTATGAATCAGTGTGATGAGTTGCTAGATGTTTTTTTTTATGCAAAACAGAAACATTTTCAAAGTATCAGAATAAGTTCATTCTGTCCACATTAATAATACTTATGTAATTTTATTGCATCACTGAATGACACCTACTGAATGCTAATGGTATATATATATTATGTGCCACTGTTGTACCTCCTTTTGGTCTTATTTTAAAATGTCTGTTTTTAAATGAACACATCAGATGTTTTTTGTCTCACAATGCCTTTCAAGCCTATATAAATTATACAAAAACATCTATGTTAAATAAAATGTCTACAAAGTTGTATTGAATTTTGTCAGCAGAAGAAGAAAAAAAAAATAACAGAAAAAATAAATGTAAAAACTGCCTGAGAAGCCAAAGTAAGTTCTAGGGAGACATATTTGTGGTCAGAGTGAAGCTGAGATGTTCTACCATGAACAATTATCACAGTTCATCACATAGCTCTGCAGTTTATCACCTGATAGTTGATAAATTATGTGATGAATTATACAGCTGTGTAAATAAACTGCACAGATGCTTTGAGAAGCTTAGTACCAACAGAAAATCATTGATTAGATTGCCAGCTTCAGGAGTGAACTGAAGGACATTTTGAAAACTCTCTGAGTTAATTAACTATTTCAGACAGAGTGACTTAATTTGTGATTTAGAATCAACATTACCAATGGTAGAAAAAGATGAAGGAACATTTTCTCTCTCTCTCTCCCACTTTTTTTTTTTTTTTTTTTTTTTTTTTTCCTCAGCTAAATAGCCTGGAACCCTGGATCACTCTAGAAGAATATGTCTCAAGACAGTACTACCTGTGGTTTCATGTTGCCCTAGTTCATGTCAGGTTTGTAAGTTAAGGACAGAAATTAGATTTTGAAGTTTTACAGATCTGCAAAAGACAAGCATGGTAACAATACAACAGCATGGTAACAATACAACAGATATGCTCTGGTAGAAGAACTATATCATGAAAAAACAATAAAAAAAATGATTGATTACGTAAATGCAGATTGAAGTTGAAGCTTTTTACATTTCACTGCCTATGAGACAAAGTAGTGTCTTTAAAATAAGTTTATTCAGGGTTTAAAAAAAAAAAGAAAAAAAGTTTTATTTTAAATCCTGTTTAAAAAGAAAATGCCCAAATAAGCCTAACACTTACAATCCATTACAAAAGTCAGTGAAATGGTGAGAAGGAAGATGCATTCATTAAATCTCAAAAAAACATGACTGGAAAATAATTTAATAAGTATTACAGCCAATGTCCCCTGCTGGGTAAGGCAAAGCAGGACAAGTAAGCCTACTTGATAGACTTCGGTCTCCAGCAAGGAAGATTCTGGCCAATTTCTAGATAATGTGGTTTAATGTTCTTTATTATCACACTTAGCTTTCCCTACTGTCAAATCTTACTGTTTTCCCTTGAAAATTGAGTTCATTGTTTTTCATTCTGTTTCCAGTAGACATAGAAAAAAACTGATCGTTATTAATTTTACAGAAGCATTTCACAGAGGGTTGCTATGTACCACCATGCTGTGACTGTGAGCACATGTACAGGCAGTCAGTTGTGCCAAGAGCAGAAATACTAATTCTATAGCCACATTTCAAATAATCCTTATGATGTCCTTCATTCCGTGTCTCTTCCTTAAAATGCAGCTTTGCCAGCATTTTCTTAGCAGTTGATAGTTTGTAAATGTCATTCTCACTGTGTTCAACTGTTTGCTCTCCAATTTGCTTTCAACCATTTGAAGTATAATTCTGTTTCATATAAATGTTATCAGCCTATGTTGCCTATATTCCCACCAGCTTTCTTCACTCAAACTTAAGCAGTTAATGTGGGCCAAAGAAATCCCCAACCCAGAAAGTGTGTGTGATTGCCACATTTCTTTCCTCCTAAAGTTAAAATAAACAATCTGCAGTGCAAGATCTTAGTTCTAACAGGTATAGTCATGACGTCTGCAGCCCTTGATACTTCCTTTCTATATAGCACATAATATCCGTTACTTTTGCTCTTTTACTACTGGTCTTAAGTTTGTTACAGAAACTATAAAACATCATTGTTGAAGAGCCTTTTATATTCTCTGATGGTGTGTCAATGACCTAGCAACTTTGTTAAATTGAACTTTTAATACGTCTGTTGACAATTGCAATGAAGTCCATTCTGTTACTAACTTCATTATTATTTACTGCTACTTAGTGTGTGATTTATATTTACTCCAGATCATTGCTTTTACTTAGATGCCACTTTAAGCCCGCATGTGCTGCCACATCAGTACAAGTGGGCTTTAATGTGAATGTTCTTTCATGATTATTTAAATGTATTCATTAAAAAAAAATAATAATAAAATAAACACATAAATAAATTTGATAAAAGCCAGATACACTTCGAAAACAAATGTAAGCCTTTTATGTTCTGTTAAACTGTTCCTACAAATCATTTCAGAACAACTGAAAGGGGAAGTATCTCTGTACTGATTAATATTTATGGCTGTTTTTGCTACTAATTCTTATCTTGCTTTAGAGAAGCTCTACAAGACTGCAAAGTCCCGACCCAAACTAAAGTGCATCAATGAGTAACTGCACCCAAAGACCAAGTTATGTTTAGCCATAGTAGTAAGGAAATAAACATAACCTGTCATTGTTTTATTACTGAAAATAGTTTGCTAACTTAAGTATAGAAAAAGAGGTGAAAATAAAATGTTGCTCTTTTGATAACATGCTTTTCTTGTATGTTATAGTACATTTTATCTGAAATTACAATCAACCAGTAGCCAATAGCAGTAATCTGCAGCCCCAGACAAACTTCCACCCTATCCATAGAGACATTTTCTACATACTCAGCAAATTTTTTTTTTCTTTGATATCTTCCAAAACCCAATGTTCCTTCATTGTTTTGAAAGGAGTTCTATGTGGCTTCCTATATTTAAGATGATAGTGCTTTACACTGAGCACATTTTAATTATATTAAGTAAATATGTAACTTCTGTAATTGCTTTTTTTTTTTTTTTTTTTTTTTTTTTTTTTTTTTTTTTAAACAATGGCACATTATGGGTCAAATCTAATTTACAGATTCTGTGGGAATACTAGAATCTTTAATATTGTAAATACAGAGGTCTGGTTATGCAATTTTACTAGGCCGAAATTTAAGCTTAATTTCAACAATCTAGTAGTGCTTTGGCACACCTTTTATGACAGTCCATATAACTAGACTGGCTAATCAAGCAAGATTACTGTCTATGGAACAAGAGTATGAATTCAAGAGCAGCTTTACAAGATAATGAGAAAATGGTTAACTGACAGGGAAACTGTAATGGGTAAGGTGCTATTCTTACTCCCCCCCCCCCCCCAAAAAAAAAAAAAAAGATATATATATATATATATATATATATATATATATATATCTACATAAACAAACAGCATAAAGATAAATGTATAATCAGAAACTACTTTTCAGGTGCATGGGAGTGGGGCTAACTGACTAATTACCAAAAGGCAGAAGAGTCATCCCTTTGTGGAGCCATGAATATTACAGCTTATGATGCAAGTCCCAAGAATATATGCCTTTGGGACTTAGTGCAGTTAGTTTAAGAGTCAAATAGGACCGGAAATAGTGGGACAATGATCTTTTGGAAAGCTGAATGAGAACCACAGCTCAGAAGGTATGCTGCTACGTGTGACTGTTCATTATCTGATGTCAACAAACTCTTTTCAAACGGATTAAATTAAAATTACACTGTATGCAAACATTTTCTCATCTTCTGCAGATAATGGAAGACAAGAACATACATCAAGTGCAAAAATATGTTGCATTTATGTGTCCTTGATTTAAAAGTAAACTAATAAAAAAAATCTGAAAGATATTAAACCATTTTTGTAGTATTCCTCTTACAACCCTTAACATCCACAGACTACATCCACAGACTAAATGACTAATAATGACTGAATTTTGTTTCAGAAAATTACAACTGGATGATCATCGGAAGGTCAAAGGAGCAAGAGGAGAAAGTTCTGAATTTTAAGCTAATAAGATTTGTGAACTCACAGAAGAACCTACTGATTTGAAATGGTTAAAAAAATAAATAAATCAGACTTAGATAAGTCTGATAAGTACTTATAAGTACTACTCTGCGCTGGTGCGGCCTCACCTCGAGTACTGTGTGCAGTTCTGGGCACCACAGTATAAAAAGGACGTGAAACTGTTGGAGAGTGTCCAGAGGAGGGCTACGAAGATGGTGAAAGGCCTGGAGGGGAAGACGTACGAGGAACGGCTGAGGGCACTGGGCCTGTTCAGCCTGGAGAAGAGGAGGCTGAGGGGAGACCTCATCGCAGTCTACAACTTCCTTGTAAGGGGGTGTCGAGAGGCAGGAGACCTTTTCTCCATTAACACCAGCGACAGGACCCGCGGGAACGGGGTTAAGCTGAGGCAGGGGAAGTTTAGGCTTGACATCAGGAGGGGGTTCTTCACAGAGAGGGTGGTTGCACACTGGAACAGGCTCCCCAGGGAAGTGGTCACTGCACCGAGCCTGTCTGAATTTAAGAAGAGATTGGACTGTGCACTTAGTCACATGGTGTGAACTTTTGGGTAGACCTGTGCGATGTCAAGAGTTGGACTTGATGATCCTTAAGGGTCCCTTCCAACTCAGGATATTCTATGATTCTATGATTCTATGATATAAGAATCATAGAAATAATGGTACAAAAAACATTACCTTTGACCCTGGCAGCTGATTTTTCTGTCCACTATATAGTCTGTTTTGTCAATCTATGTCTTGATGATTTGGTTATAAGTATACTGTGGGAGAGCACCCTGAAAGCCTTGTCAAAGAAAAAAACACAGCTCTCACCTTGCTCAAAGAGCCAATCAGCTCACTGTGGAAGGCAGATGGGTGGGTAAGGCCTGCTAGCTTTTTCAGCCACAAGCTGTTCCTTCCTGAAAATGTTTCTGAGATGGTTTCTTTTGGAACCTTGCCAGGTACTGAGGGAAGGCTGAATACCTCCTTCTTGGTCTTTTTGAAGGGAAGTGTGATGCTTGCCTTTCTCTAGGCTTCAGGAACTTCTGATGATTACCATGACCCTTCAAAGATCATGACCTTTTCAAAGCAAGAGGCCCTGCAATGACATAGCTCAGCTCCTTTAACACCTTCAAAGCATCCTGACTTGGACTTGGGTAAGTCCAATTAGTTTAAATTGTCCCTGGGATGAACTTTCTTTACTACACTCCTCCAGACTAAGCTGCCAGCACCACCAATAACCTAGAAAGCCAGAGGGAAGACCCTATTGGTAAGAACTGAAACAAAGGCAGCACTGACTAGCTCAGACTTTTCCCTATCATACTGCAAGCACTTACTGCAGAAATTATTTTCATGTTCTATTGTTGGAAAAATGAAACATCCAAGGCAATGGTATCCTGATGAAAATGGGTATAACACTAAGTTCATCACTGCAGATTTGCTTAGTCTAAATTTGTCCCTATCAACTAGCTTCTTCTATCTGCAGAGAGTATTTTGAAGAGCTATAAAAACCCTAAAGTAATCCATAATTAGCATCTAAATGGGAAGCCATAAGCAAAATTTGCAGACTAATGCTAACATGATCGATGCTTTTGTTTCATACATTTTATCCTGTAAATTAATTAAAAATAATTAATGTAAAGAAAGTATATGACACTTCCAATGAAGACTTTCAGCTATATACAGTGTTCTCTTTCATTATGTTGCTTTAATTATTTTTTTCCAACACTTTTCAGAATTTGCATGTAAACTGACTACCTCTGAATTGCACTTTTTGTCCTCTGCATTAAGTTTTCTAATTTTCAATGATTTACAAAGCATGTTAATTAAAATTGTCTAATGTTACTGTGTAGACAATGTAACCTGTTTACCTTCTCAGAAAATTAACTGAACTGCAGTATCTGTATCACCGAAAATAATTACCATTCTCAACAGAGGCAACACATGCAGAAAATACAAAATGATGAATGGAGCATATTTGTGATACAACACTGTAATTACTTTACTTAGAAAAACATTACACAAAGATTTACTTTTTCCTCCTGAATTAAATGTCCAAATGAAATTGTTTTACTTTACCACTCCATTAATTTTGGTAATTATACCCTTTTAAAAAATCCTTCAATATTCTTATTTGATTCTGAACATTCAGTAAGGCTTGCTACCTAAGCATTACATTAGCAAACTAACATAAAGGCCAACTATGAACTAGAAAATGTTAAGACCCTTGACTGCATTAAGCTTCTCCCAGACCTTAACATTATTTTATGTTAGTTATGCTCAGCTAAACATACCGACATTTTGACTGTTACTTTGATAGTTCCCAACAACAAGACTAATCCAGATAATTAAAAAAGCAACACAAAAAAAAACAAGCCCTTAGCTTCATCCTCTAGTACAGCAGACACTTGTAGAAAAAAAATCTGTCATTGTTCTCAAGTAATATTGCTGATGAAGCATGGAAAAGGAGATAGTCATATAAAAACTATTTGGAATTCTATGTTTAATAGAGTTGGTGAAGAAGAAAAAAGAATAGGGAAGGCTGTTTTATTATATATATTTGAGATTACTCCCAGCAGTACACTTTTCAATTGTAGAAAACTGTACAAGCAACATGTTTTTAAGAAAAAACATGAATGACCAATTTGGTGCTAAATACTGCAAATAATACTAAGTTTTCCTTTGGGTAGACAACATGACAAAGTCTATAACTCTGGAGTTCTGATATATCATTTTTAATAATGTTTTTGCTGTGTTTCTCATATAAATTAAACATTAATGTTTCCAAATTCCATTGCTAGAAGACAAGAGATTATGAATATTCACACATTATTCTCATATAACCATGAATATACAACATTAAATCATGAATGGTGAACATGAATATTTATGGTCTGCGTGGAATTAACCATGAAAATTAATGATATATCAACCCACCCACCTTGATGATTCTAGCATTGCCATATGCTGAAGAAGTATCCACATTTCATTACCGATTTTAGCAGTAAAGTACTTACTCTTTCAGACTGAAATGGGAGATATTTCCCATTCCAGCAAAGAGATGGCATGCTTTTTCAGGTGTTAAGATGGGTCAGACTGTTCCCTCCTCCTCCAGTCCTCTTCTCATCACATTTGATGGTTGGACCAGATGATCTTGGAGGTCGGTCTTTTCCAACCTTAATGATCCTACGATTCTATGATTTTTCTCCATTTCCAGAAACCAAAAACATAGAATCATAGAATCATAGAATATCCTGAGTTGGAAGGGACCCTTAAGGATCATCAAGTCCAACTCTTGACACCGCACAGGTCTACCCAAAAGTTCAGACCATGTGACTAAGCGCACAGTCCAATCTCTTCTTAAATTCAGTCAGGCTCGGTGCAGTGACCACTTCCCTGGGGAGCCTGTTCCAGTGTGCAACCACTCTCTCTGTGAAGAACTTCCTCCTGATGTCAAGCCTAAACTTCCCCTGCCTCAGCTTAACCCCGTTCCCGCGGGTCCTGTCGCTGGTGTTAATGGAGAAAAGGTCTCCTGCCTCTCGACACCCCCTTACAAGGAAGTTGTAGACTGCGATGAGGTCTCCCCTCAGCCTCCTCTTCTCCAGGCTGAACAGGCCCAGTGCCCTCAGCCGTTCCTCGTACGTCTTCCCCTCCAGGCCTTTCACCATCTTCGTAGCCCTCCTCTGGACACTCTCCAACAGTTTCACGTCCTTTTTATACTGTGGTGCCCAGAACTGCACACAGTACTCGAGGTGAGGCCGCACCAGCGCAGAGTAGAGCGGGACAATCACCTCCCTTGACCTACTAGCGATGCCGTGCTTGATGCACCCCAGGACACGGTTGGCCCTCCTGGCTGCCAGGGCACACCTGTTCACCTTTCTTTCAGGTAGGAAAATGGCAAAATCCACTAACCTGTCTCAAGGGAAAAATCAATCCAATGTACCACCCAAAGCCATATTCTAGGTTTCTTGACTGTCCTGTTTTTCTATTTGTACAGCTCAGGGTTAGTGCTGCACTCTGTTTCCATTTGTAGTGGGTTAACCTTGTGGAAGGAACAAAGTCCCACCCAACAACTCACTCATTGCCCCCTCCTCAGCAAGATGGGGAGAAAATATGATCAGAAGGCCCATAGGTCAGGACCTTGAGATCTCATATTAATTACCATCACGGTCAAAACAGACTCCACTTGGGGAAAATTTATTTAATTTACCATGGATTAGATTTGATTTATATACTAAGAACCAAAGACAAACACTAGAACAGCACCTTTCCTCTCTTGTCTACCAAACAAGCACAACTTCTCTTCCAACACTTCTACCTAACTGTGAGCAGTGCAAGAGCCTGATGGGAGATACGGTTAGTACATACTGGTCTCTGGGCTGCTCCATTCCTCTGCCACTTTTCACTGCTCTGACATCGGCTCTCACTTTTAGAAAAAAATAAAATGTGCTCCAGCACAGGCTCTCCACAGTCTGTATTTTTTTCCATCTGCTCCAGCATGGCCTCCTGCCCAGGGGCCACAGGGGGTCTTTGCTCCAGTGCCTGGAGACCCTCCTGCCCTTCTCCTCCTCTCTCCACGGTGCTGGCAGGGCTGTTTATCCCTCTTTCTTTCTTTGTGCTGGCTGCCAGGCAGCGCTGTGCCCTCCTTTCTTCCTCAAGCTGTCCCTGAGGAAAGGTGCCTCCATCTTGGCTGCTGGACCCAGCTGTGCCCTGCCGTGGGGCCATTGGAGCCAGCATGGGGCAGCCCCGGCATCGCCACACGCAGCAACAACACAGACACCTGCACCCATGGATGCCCACACCCCATACAGTGATATGGCAGTAACATAAAAAGATATGAAAAAAACAATAAAAAGTACCATTTTTTGCGTGTTCAAATTTTCACAAAAACTGAAGACTGAACCAAAAATACTATTAAAATAAAAAAAGTGATTAATGAATTCATATTTGATGTTCTGCATTTCTGTCTAAAGAAATTTAAGGGGTCAACTTGAGATGGAAAACCCTACAAATCATGAAACTGTCAATGACATTCTTAGCGTGCATGTAAGAGTTGTCTTTTCTTACACTGAGGATAAATGTTTCTATTTTTTATCCTATTGGTTAAAACAGCTTTAAAAGGTTAACTAAGTGAGACTTTAAGCTTCTATGAGAAAAACTGCTGACTAAAAACCCTACTGAAATTAATGTGCATTTGTTCCAGTCTTTTAACACTGAGACATTTTTGGACATTTATGCACATTCCAGATCTTTGCTGGAGGCTTCAGGAATAGAAAAGGATAAGGACACATTGGGGCAGTATGGGGCAATCATTCAAAGTCTATAACCAAAGCACAATTTTCCACTGAAAACAATTCAAATCTGAATGATCCATTGCAGATTCTTACAAAACACAGGAAGAGAACATCAAACATCACATAAAAACACAGAAAGTATTAAAAGAAAGAAAACATAATACTCGCACACTGTCCAAAATCAAACATCTTTACAATTCTGACTCCAGTGCCCTCTGTAGCCCCTGTCATGGGTGGTTATGTACCCATTCTGCTTTGGTGATTTAAATGGTCTGTAACTCTTTCACAGCAACTGGACTGCCAGTAGTCAGTTACCAGCAACATTTATACAAGGTGTCTATCTCTTGTTGAGACAACCTTAATAAAATAGGTGTAATTCTGCAGCCTCAATTTCTAGACAAAGAACTCCAGTGTTAATAATAGTGCCAGCATACAAAACTGAAAATTCTCTACAGTAAAGCACAAGAAAAAAAAATAATGAAAAAATAGAAGAAAACAGAAATCTAGACAATTAACTATCAACATGTCCATCAACACTTTGGAGAACTGCATTTTTCTGAAGAAGCAGAATGGATATGCAGGTACTGCTGATACGCATGGTTAATATTTGAGGCTACGTATCACAGAAAGAATGCACAGCCTGTGCTAAAGAGGTATGTCCATCTTACACCATTATGTATTCCCACTTACATTGATCTACAACCCAATCTAATAATGGTTGATATATACATTAAAAAAATAAATCTAAGTTTATAGACTGCTGTTTTTCAGATGCTACTCTGAATTTAGCTAGGTAAATAAAGAAAAAATAATTAAGAAAGGCACTACTAGGCCAGACCAGACTTCTATCTACACTAACACTGTCTTCCTTAGACATTCCACAGCTATATTTTGCAGTCATTTTACTATGCACCCCTATTGTTACAGACATGTCAATGGGTAGTTCTCACATCTACCTCTTCCAGTATTCATTCACAGAACTACTGTCCAGCAACTTACCTACCCCAGATGATGGGTTAGAGCCATCTAGAACCTTCTGCAGAAACCAAAGTCCTGTTCCCCACTCTCAGCACCCCTTTTCTCAAGTGCCCCACTGATGTAGTATTGTGGTATTTTGTGACTAACACTTCCTCTTTCACCTTATCCACAGCTTTCATGACTTTGCAAATGATGATCATATCCTCTTTCTACCTTACCTTTTCCAAACAGCATCACTCCATACTGAAAAGTCACTTTGTAAGGCAATTTGATCCCCTTGATCATTTTAGTGCTCAAACTCAACCACACAGATGCAGACCAGAACTGCACACAGTAGTTATGACATCAGATTACCAAAATCTAAAGTAGAGGCATTTTGTAGTTTAGCCCCAGCAAGCAGCTATGTGCCACACACCTACTAGCTTACTCTCCCCAGGTGGGATGGAGGAAACAATCGGAAAGGTAAAAGTGCAAGAACTCGTGGTTTGAGATAAGGACTCTTGACTAGGTAAAGCAAAACTTGCATAACCAAGCAAAGCAAAATCAGCAATCCATTTGCTACTTCCCATTTGCAGGCAGGTGCTCAGCCACTTCCAGGAAAGCAGGGCTCATCACATGTAGCAATTTCTTCAGAAGACAAACACCATCACTCCCAATATCCCACCTTTTCTTCTTCTTTCCCCCAGCTGTTATAGCTGAACATGACACTACATGGTGTGGGACATCCCTTGGCCAGCCAGGGCCAGCTGTCCTGGCTGTATCCCTTCCCAGCTCCTGTTTTCATTGTTTTCTTCAATGTTTTCATTTGTGTGTTATCACCCCTATTTTCATCAAAAATCGAAAACACTGCATCATGTGAGCCTCTACAAAGAAAATTAACTCTATCCCAACCAAAACCATGACAAGGCAAAATGATGTTGTCTTGCTCCTCGTGATGTTTCTTCGTCCCTTATAAACTTCCTGATGATTTTATTTTTATTTTTATTTTTATTTTTTTCATATTTTAATTTTATTTTTATTTCATTTAATTTATTCCTATTCAAATGTAAGGGTAACCTTCAAGATTAAGTATGTAAAATCTTAAGTATGTAAAATCACTCAGATAAAGCAGTATGAAACAGTTTTGGCCAAAATGTGTTGTTTTACATCACAGAAGCCCTGATGCATTGTATAAGTAAAACAGCATATTACATACTACCCCTACACATATTTTATCTTTATTTTTGTGATGTTAGCCTACAGCATTTAAAAATCTGAAAAATGAACTTTCCTTTAGTTGGTACAAATTTTAACAACAATTTTTTAATGAATTTTTCATGTTACTACAGGGATGAAAGTAAATATTCATCTGCTGTTTCCCACATGGAGGAAAAAGTTGACTTAAATCATTCATAGCAGGTGAGAGTCCAGCAGTGATTGCTTCTTTCTTATCTTGAGCAAAAAGGGAGTTCTGTGTTTAGTCACTATGTAAATGTAAATGTTTGCTCTTAATAGTATGATGCAGCAATGTAGATGTTGCTGATATAAGTAACTTTAAGTGTATTTCATTTTTAAAAAATCATATTTTTGAACCTAATATCAGTCTCCTCTGAACTGTTTTTCCATACAATCAACCCTGCAGCATCCAAAACCGTATCACCTGAGCTATACGTACGTCACTGTGATTTCAATTTCAACAGGCAAGGAACAAGCTTTTAAATTCCTGGTCCAAGGGTGCCAGTTCAAATAGCGATCTATTTTGTTCTCCTTCAGATACGTTATACTAAGGAACTGGATTTCTGTTCGCAGATTTACAGAGGTCCCAGTTTACAGATTTACCAGAGCCTTTGGTGACTTGTTACTGTTCATTTACTTTCAACCCCTGTTGTTTAGAGACGGCCTTTGCATAAAATCTATGAAAGCCTCTTAATATCTACCCAAATTTGACTCAGGTGTAAATACTCTGAAAAATAATTTCTCACTGAAGGTCAGGAGATCAAACCAGCATTCCACCCTTACTTGGCACATGCAAACCTTTTGGATAACATATTAAGCACAGTAAGTATGAGCCATGCCCATAATAAATCATGGCTGTAAACATCCACATGCTCCAAATCCTCCACACTCTCAATCATCTAGCCTTGATCTAGCAGCAGGCTGGAAAACAATTAGCTGTGTTAGTAAAGATCTGAACCTAAGCTAACAGAGCCTTCCCAAAAGCTAAAGCCTGTTGAAGATCCCTTGCAAAAGCTGCACTGGGATTTATTTAGTGGAGCTTCATAATAAAACTAAGTCCAGGAAGATTTGCTTTTCAGTAGTATTAATGATTTGCTGCTGTTTTCTGTATATTGTGGAGGAGAAGAATCCATGTTAATTGAATACACTGGTGGGATGAAACACTGGACTTGGAAAACAGGGAAATAATCAAACAAGACTAGGAAATCAAACAAGGTGAGGAAAAAAATCAAGCAGAAATCTGAAGGGAAAGACTGGAATTCACTAGAAGAATAACATGGGATCTCAGAAACACCATTTTTTTTGGAAGAAGGCGTGTGGCACCTCTAAAAAAACATCTTTATGAAAAGCCAAAATACTGCGCAGCAATAAGGAATGAAAAGGGAAAAATAAATAAATAAATAAAATGTGAGAAACAGCCCTGAAAGCAGCAAGGAGAGAGCGGGAGGGGAAGGAGGTTCTTCAGGCACTGACACACAACTTCCACTGCAACCCATGGAGAAACCATGGTGCACAGTGGAGCAGATAACCACACTGCAGCCCCTGGAGGGTCCCATTCTGGAGGGGCCCCATTTCATCCACAATGAAACCCATGCGAAACATCTATGCAGGATCAGGGACAAAGTGCGAGAAGAAACGAGCAAAGTGTGAGGCAGAGAGGAGCTGTTATGGACTGGCCCATCCCTCATAATCCATTCCCCAGTGCTGCCTATGGGACAGAGAGGACATAGAAGACTCAGGAGTTAAGGAGTGAAGTTTAGACTGGGAAAACAGGGAGTGGGTGAGGAGAATGTGTTAATTTGTCATTGTTTCTCACCATCCAACTCTTTTAATTGGCAATAAACTAAATTATTTTTTCCCAAGTCAAATCTGTTTTGCCCATGACAGTAACTGGTAAGTGATATTCCTGTCTTTATCTCAACCCATGAGATTTTCCACCTTATGTCCTCCCCATCTCCTGTTGCGGAGGGGCAGTGAGAATGCAGCTGGGTGAGTGTCTGGCAGCCAGCCAAGGTCAACCAACCATGTTGATGAATGACTGTAACTGGCAAACAGTGGAGACCGGTGACAGCAACAGGATATTCTGAACTACCTGGTCTGCAGGATAGAAGCATACAATTTATATTTTAGTACAAAAATGTGAGAATTTATACCGTGAAAATATTCAGAAGACTGGAACACAATTCTGAAAAGCACTGCCTTGTAGTCCCAGACTAGTATGAAGCGTTACTCAGAAGATATAGTGTGACTGCTGGACCTGTGAACAAGGGGTGTTTTGTAGGAATGGTTGTCCAGCCACTGTAAGTGGTGCCACTGCAACTGCTATGATAATAAATTCTAGTGTCTAAAGGTGAATTCTAATAAATAATCACTCCAGACCAAATATATATATATATATATTATATATATCTCTCACTAAAGGGCTGAAAAATATAATGTACCTTAAGGAGAGGGAAGCTTAGGAAACAGTCAGGTTTCTTGTGGCACTATTTAGTGGACATCTCTGATGGAAGTATATACTGGGAGAAAGTCACTTCTGAGTCAAGCAGAGGTCATGTTTAGGCTTTGTAAAATAAATCTTATCTGTAGTTCAAACAAGATTTATAAAATGAGTGTCAAGCTAATATTCCAATCAAAGTACATTTAAAGTCAGTGATTTAGACATATTCAGAGATGCTAGTAATACCAGCTTAATTATTAAACTGAGTATTGAATAATAATTATTTAAGACTTCATAAAAGAAATACATATTTGCTCCCTTCATATTTTAGATTTTTGGAAAGCATCACAGAATCATCTGATCTCTCAGACTTCACTGAAAAGAACAAGGCCCAGAGAACAATGTAGCTGGAAAAGCACATCTCTCACAGGGTTCAACAGAACTCACAGTCTGATAGTAACAGTACTTTTATCCATACTTAAATACAGTGGCCTTCCAGATGAAAGAAAAAGAGCAGAAATATCTCACCTCTTTGCACCCTCCCTCAACTGACAAGGTGGAGGGCTACATGTACACACTTGTGCATATCTTCTCTAAATGAAACTTTTCCTCAACACAGCAAAGTCTGTGAGCATATTCAGTCTTACAGAAGCACCAAATTCTTGACAGCAGTCTCCTACTCAATCCACAGGGACAAGAAATACATTTTAAAAAGAAAAAAGGCAGAAGAGAGGAAACAAAAAAGAGTGCAATTGGGCTTGATGGTGAAAGTGATGCATTGTACAGAGTTTTAGTTATTGGAGTGTTAACTCTGCTGTGCAGGAAACTATTACCACCAGAAATGTGTTCTACATTTAAAGATTTCAGTTTCTGAATTATTCTGTTATGTTATTTAAAAAGAAATTTTAGAAAATGGAAGCAAAACCTGGACAACCAGTCATCTCATTACATAGATATATAGAGTGATGGCACTGGCAGTCTGTTCCATGTATCCTAGTTTTTGATTTATCTTGATTTGAGTAATTCCAGTTATTGAATATGCTTATTGGTGCTGATTTAAGCACACATAACCATTATCTTCTTCCTTCAGAACCAAACTTTTTTACCAGTGAAACTGGTTACTCAAACACTACATCTGTCAGACATCAATATTCCCTTTCTTTGCAGATGCTACAAGCCAGGTGCAAATTGTCAATGTAATACTCAACTGCACAATACAAATTGCAAAGAAAACCAGCTTTAAAAAAAAAAAAAAAAGAAAAAAAAAAAAAAGCAGAGTATTCTTGGAGTAATTCTTTCAGCAAACAAGTAAAGCCTAGGTCTTAAGAAGTCATACAATTTCAGCTTTTTGCAAGACAATTCATGCAGTTACACCTAGCTCCTCAGGTGATGCAAATCAGCATCATATTTTCATTGTACATTATTATACTATTCAAGGCACTAAAGTATTATGGTGGTGCAAAAGATAACAAACTTCAAGTGAAAGTTAATACATTATTTCTGGCTGTCTTCACACCCTGTTGTTCTTATAGCAGAAGGTTGAAAACTAATGAAACAAGAGCCATTTTATCTTAAAAAAAATCATTATTACTGTAGAAAATTTCTGAGATACTTACATGAAGAAAGGTTTTTATATGTGTATGTGTAGCTCTGTATCATAATTCCAACAGTATTAACTGATCAGAAATGAAACAGTATTTAATAATAGCATAACTATCAACGTTTTGTTTCGCCCACAGATCAATTTCAGAGATTCCTCCAATAAATTACTATCAATAAACACATGAACACATCTGTACGGTCGTTTCAGATTCTTCACCACATGTACAATGCCAACTGTGGTTTGTCACAGTGACTTGTACCTGGCATGAGGGTTACTAAAGGAACCAGGGGCATTGCTCTGTAGCTGGTGACTGTTTGCTTCTAGGTTAAAATCTTGTATCACTGCCCTGTCTCTGTTATGAGACCCTCTAAGGAGGGTGACATTATGCTTTGTGGCTGGAGACACCTGTTTGAGGAGAGGCATCACATATGAGCTCACAGCTAAGCAAGCCGACTCACCTGTTTCCACAGAGGATCAGTGCCTCCCACCGATCAGGTTAAGTAAAAATAAATAAATAAAATACAAATAAATCTAGGTTGCTGCCATTCGCAGTTTGTGCTTGTTCAGGCCCTAAACTTTGACCAGTTATTCACAGCATGTTAAGGAAGATAAAGATAGAACTCATTTTGAACTTTTATCATAGCATGACTTTTAAAATTATAATAAGGATATGAAGAAATCAGCATTTCAAGCAACGAATAAGCTAAGACGCTTCTGAGGTTAAACGCTTCTCTCAATGTACAGACAGAGGGCAGAATTAGTCACTGGTGGCTTCCTGGAAACAAAAGGAATTATACCTGGAATGACAACATACTTCATCTCTTCATATCTTTTATTGATTTTGTTTTAGGGTTTTCTTTTATGTTTTTGGAATAATGTTTTTGAGCAGACTCCAGAACACTGTTGAAATCTTTTTGGAAAAATCTCTGACCTCCCCTCACATGCCCCTATCCTACTCCCTGCCGACCCCACCCCCCCCCAAAAAAAAAAAGTAAAAGATACCAAGTAGATTCTTAGTCACAGCTGACTGTTTTACTCTATGCAGCATAAAATAGCAAAACAGCATAATTCTTTCTTCCCAATAGTTAATGTACTGGAAATGAACTTAAAGAAATGAATTGGATTGACCAAATGAAGAGTTTTATTATTACAATGTGGACAATAATAAGGATCATAACAGCAATCAATCATGGTAATCTATGATCTGACTGGAATCATTATTTGGAAGAAAAAGGTCTAACAAATATTTCTTAACAATAGAAAATAAGACACACAAAATAAATCTTCATTCTTCAGCAAACTATTTGCAGCTGCAAACAGTACACCAAGGGAGTGGTTCTTTTATGCTAAATAAGGTGGTTATAATATAAAAGATAGTAACTAACCTGACTGTGAAAAGATGCCTTAGATTTTATCTTTTACCCTTAATACTCTGTGTATTAACAGAAACACCAGCAAAAAAGGCCCACTGAATAGTCTCATCATTTGCAGAGATTAAAAGAAATGTATCAAAGTCTACTATTTTCCATGTAACCAAACATATTAAAGGATGGAGAGGATTAGAGAAAACTACCCATAAAATAAAAAAATAGGAACATACATACTCAAGTGTAGGAGTTCATGAGATAAGAGGGAGTATAGCAGCATTGACAGATAATAAAATTTAGGTTACCCATAGTGATTAAGACTTGTTATTTGTCAAGATAGCAGTTAAAACAACAAGAAAATTATTAAAAAATAAAATCTTGCATACAGGTGCCTGCCTGAAGCCAGGCATATTACAGCCAGGCACATCAACTGATTGGCATTGTTATAGTGATTGCCAAAGACTTTGTAAATTAAATTACAAGTGATCATAAATAATTAGTTCAATTCAAACTCTGAAAAAAAAAAAAAGATAAAGATATAACTTTGGTTTTGTTAAAACCAACCCAACAAAAAAAAAAAAAAAAACAAACAAAAAACTACGTCTTTTTACTAAGCAAAGGAATTACAAATGTATTACAGCCTCAATAAAAGCTACATTCTGTATTATCAGACCAAACTATAATTCAATTTTAGTTTTATTTTCTATAAAAATACATTTTCTGACACTATGAGAAAAACCTACATACTAATTACACAGACTCATTAACTTCAATTTTTGTCTTTGATTTCTACCTTTGACACTCCAGCTGCATGTCTTCCAATTAAGTACATGGAGCTTATATACATAAGAAAGTTGTGCAAGAAAGATTTTACATAAACTATAATTTTTGTTGTTCACCACTCCTATTGTGTTACTTAAGAGAAGTTTCCTACTTTCTAAATTTATGCATCCAGGATTTCACAATAGCTACTGAGGCCATAGTCTTTATAGCTGTAAGAAAGAGGAAAAATGGTAATCTATTTCTTCAGCAATTTTCACTTTTAATCATGTGAATCAAAATAGCTCTAAAGAAAAGTTAAAGTACTATGTTTCAGTTGCTACTTACAATGTAACTCAAAATAAATAGTACTTTATACATTTAATACTTTACTTCTATTCTTCCATGTTGTTGTCTGGCCTACGTCCATTCTTTCAAGTCAGTATTTCAGCAGCTATATGCTCTCTCCAAACACTAACAAGTTTTCTGACTTGAGCTCTTCATCATTGCATTATATTAAACAGAATATACCATTTTGAAACAGAAACTAATAACAACAAATCAGCACTTTTTAAAAACAAACAAACAAACAAAAACCCTTCAGTTGCTCTAAACTATAAAAGATTCAGACTGACAATTCATGATATTTCTAAAATAAGAGATTGTAAGGAACCTCTGGATGCCATCTGGTCCAACCCCCCTGCTCAAGCATGGATACCTAGAGCAGGTTGCCCAAGACCATGGACAGATGGCTTTTGAATGCTATCTCCAAGGTCTCCAGATAGCATAGTCTCCACAACCTCTGTGGGGAACCAGTGCCACTGCTCCAAGTAAAGAAGTGTTTTCTCATATTTAGGTGGAACCTCCCATGTTCCAGTTTGTGCCCATTGCCTCTTGTCCTTGCACAGGGCACCACTGAAAAGAGCCTGGCTCTGCGTTCTTTCCACCCAACACGTCCTGGAGGGCAGGTGAGTCAGCCACTGCACCCAAGTTTGGTGTCATCTGTGAATTTACTGGGGGTGCACTCTACTCTACTTATCAGATCATTAATGAAGATTAATGAAGATTAATGAAGATCATTAATGAAGATTAATGAAGATGTTAAACAGGACTGAATCTAGTACTAACCCTTAGGGTACTTGTTAGTGGCCTCCAAAATGTGTAAAAATACCTGAGGGAAGGGTATGGGAAGGATGGGAAAGAATATGGAACCAGACTCATGCCAGTAGTGTCCATTGACCCTCCGAAAGTTAACAGGCCCAAACTGAAAAAATTACTATTATCAATTCCATAAAAAATCACAAAAACATAACAACAACAACAACAAAATTAATGCATGCAACATCAACTTTTGAGCAATCTTTCTCTCTATATATGTGGTATACCTAAATTTGTATGTGTGAAAAATCATTACGATTTGGGGGATATCAATTTAAGAAGCTGATACTCTAATATGGAAGCACAGTTTTAGACCCACCACCACTAACCTACATAATTCTCAGGCCAATAAGTGAGTGGATTATATTACTGCAGTAGAAGTTTTAATGAAAATGCTTATGAAACCAGGCTATGATCCATATTTAAGGTTATTAAACTGACAACAGTAAAACTTCAGGTTTATTGCAACATTATCTGCTAATATTTCCTTCAACACAAAAAAGAAACTAGATTGCCTGATGGAGGCTCCTGGTATTTCCTGACTGCCAATATAATGAAGACCACAGGGACATGAATGCAGTTTTGCAATCATTTTTTTTTTTTTTTTTTTTTTTCTGGGAAACAAAAGAATTGGGAGTTCTGCCCTATTAGTAACAGCAGGAAAATGTAACTCTGTCCTACTGATGTCAAAGATGTCACTGCCTCTCCACCAGGAAAACTGCCTCAGGTGTCTGCAGCATGGAGGACACTTTGCCATCAGAGACAAATAAAAGCTTCTGAAGATTAAGAACATATGAAAATGTAAGTGTAATAAATAAAAACAAAAAACATACACTTTAAAAGATTTGGGAAAAATGCTACTGCCTCATGAAAATCTATCTGCTAGGGAAGACAGACAATGTTAATGAAGATCTCAAGCACACAGTCCGTCTCCACCATACATATTTCTTTCCATGTATTAGATATATGGGAGCTATTGGTGCACTTTGCAATTTTGTCTCCACAATTCTCAGGAAGACCAGAAATTACAGTAGGTTCAGACAGCATAACCCATGGCCACCCCTAACCAGAATTAGGACACTTACTGTCACCTGGCTGTTTGCATGTTGATGTTTTAGGAAAACATAGCTCCTGGGAACAGCACAATTACTCCGAGCTAAGTGCAGGATGCCATGTAATTAGTCTCCTCTCCACCTTGCTCCACAGCCACTGCTGAAATAAAAGATCAACACTCAAGAATGGAAGCCTCTTAACTGTACAGTAGAAGTAGTGCTGGTCAGAAAGGAGGTGGAAAAATACACCTGAGAGCACAGAACACCCCCCTCAGCAGCAGCTTGTAGTTATCTCAGTTTAAAGGGAAAATAGACTTAGAAACAAACTGAACATTCTGTATCTGTAGACAGTATTCAATTTTATCTGTAGACAGTAGTCCACTTTCTGTTTTATTTGGGACATCATTACTATTACACTTGTTCATGAAGGAAAGATGCGGGAAAATATAATTTTAACAGCTTTTGAAACAGCTGACTGACATTAAATGTTGTGTTATACAGAAATTTGTCACAGAAAGACCAGGAAATTGAAAAAAGGAGACATTTAGACTAATGCTATTCACTAATCCTAGTTAATTAATGAGAAATGCATGCATTTCAGAAAGGATATGAACTGATGTTAGAAGTTTGCAAGACAACCCACAATCCATTTGCAGTTCCTCAGCAGTTCCATCAATTTTTTGAAACTGTCATGATTTTATAGAAGAAAAAAAAAGTATATAAAACTTATATAAAAACTTATATAAAAAACTTATTAAAAACTTATATAAAACAAATAACTTCTTAAATAACTTGTTCCTATTATCTGCTATTTAAGTGCAGCATTCAATACTGATGTCCACAAGCACTTGAAATAAAGAAAATCTTCAATTTAAAACATATGTTTTTAAATAAAGCCTGCCTCTTTAACTGTTTTTTTTTTTTTTTTTAACTACTATTAGTTCATACATTCAGGCAACTAGAAACCCAGAGTTCTTCTTTTACGTACAAGTGAGATGACCCTAGGATCTGGAATTTTTTAAATGTCAGGTTGACCGAGTTGATTATTTCTTGAAAGTTGTTAGAAATCCCAGAACAGCAGTGCTAAGACAAGTATTTACTTTACAATGAACAGCAGATATAATTCCAAATGATTTCACACACAAAATCTGTTTTGTTTTGTGTAACACCTTGGAAGTACACAAAGAAATGCTCTGTATACATACTGTATATGTATGGAGAATCAAAGCAAATCCTTTAAAATTAATTGTATAGAAACACAAACAATCTATATAGCAATTATTACCAAGTTCACTGGTTCATTCTGCAGATGGCACATAACAAGGCCAAAGAATACTTTCCATTCTCTGGAAATCAAGAACCAGCAAAATTTATCCACTATTCCATAACTACCGCACATTAATGAGACAACCAGGCAGTTACACAGGAATTACATTGCTGACAATCATATTAACAAATAATTAATATTAATGTACGAGTAATTTACTGTGTTTTAAGACTATCAAAGGAAATGCCATGAAGCCTGTTAGATGGCAAATATTTTCCCCTAGAACTGGCATAATGTCAAAAGATTTTTAATTTTTTATTTTATTATTCAAAGACGTCTTTACAATTGGAATGTAAAGGAAAAAATGCCAATTGATGACAAATTACGTAATAAAGAAATGGTAACATATATTATAAAATGTTATCATATAATATAAAATTAGAGGTTGACTAAGAGAAAGGAAATACATGTTGCAGCACGGTGCATAACCAGAATCATGAAACATGGTATGTTTAAGTAATCTTCTCTGGCTGGTACTAGGAATAGCCATTTGCAATAACAAAATTAATTTCTTACTTTTTTTTACAGCTGTGCAAAACAACAGATTTTAAGTATTGGGAACCAGAGTGTCTAAATTCTTTCTAGCATAGATTGATTCACATAGAGAAATGTGAAAAAAAAAAAAAAAGCTTTTTTTTTTTTCATTGTAGAAGGATTTATTTTTATTCACTTCTGTTTTGATATATTTATTTGCAATAATTGTATATCATTTTAGCACTGAATTTGGGAATGCAATATCTGTTTAGGATTTATTTTACTTCAGAGATCACTTAGCATTTGCTCTTTAGAAAAGCAGGAAATGTTTCCAACATACATCATTCTATGATACTGAAAAGTTAACAGTATCACCAAATTCCATAAATTAATAAAGAAACCATACAAGAAAATGCACACCAAAGTACGAAAGTCTGATGACAACGTTGGGTCAGTTACTCAAGATAATTATGACATGCTCTGACTGCAGAGAAGTGCAGACAGATCATATAAAACTCCATGACAAGCAATAAAATATCAAATGAAACTGAATGCAGATAAATGTAAAAATGCAGGCAGAAAAGAAATAAAGTTAAAAAGAAAAGAAAAAAGTTTTGCAAATAAAATGTTGGATTGCAAGGTGCCAATTAACCATTTAGAACCAAGATCATAAGCTGGTATTGACTTTTTTATGAAATAGCCAGTTTTCAGTTTAAGAATAATCCCCCAAGTTAATCAAATATTAAGACATACTAGCATGATTTAGAGAAAAAAGCAGCATTTTTGTGATGTCACAATATGAATGCTGGGTTCATGGAAATTTTTAATACTGTGGGCATTTCTGATCCCCTCTATTTCAAAAAATGTAGTAGAATAACACAGAAAAATGACAAAGATTATCAAAGTTTTATACAAATTTACACAGAGTGTTCAACCTGGAGAAAAGTGAAATGAGACAGATACACCATGCTGTGTGACTCATCTATGGCATGGAGAAGATAGATAGATTGATTACTCATCATCTCCCAAGTATAACATGAGATTCCAAACAAATAAAAGCAGGTAGTACTTGAAGTTGGCCTACAAAATGCTGCAGATATGTAAAATTTACATACATGTAGATTCAGAAGGAAAAATAGACAAGATGATGGAAGAGAGATCCACTGATGGTTACAACATACACAGATGCTGCATCCAGCACCTGAAAACTACTAAAGACTGAGAGCATATTAGGAAAAGTATCATTAGACCTGTCCCATTCATATACTTCTCTAAGCATTTGCTTATAGGAAGTTCTGGATGTGGGACACTGAACTGCCAGAACCTCACGGTGTTAAATCACAAGAAAGCATCGTTTTTTCAGGCTAAACAAGTAACATCTGATGATTTGTAAAAAAAATTACATTTTTGATCATCTTTAGCATATGCCAAAAACTAAGCTTTGGAAAAAAGGCATTCCACTTTCAGTCCACCTAATTCATAAATCACTTTACAAAGTTAATAATCTCTTTCTCCTGTCTCTTCTCTTCATCATTTACTCAAACACTATTTCTCACTTTACTTTTGTATGTTTATAATTTATTGTTAATATGTGAAATATCCTGTATACTCAGAATTCCTTGTATTACTGTAATCTACAGGAAATATAGAAGCATAACATAATCCCATGCATTTTACTGTTCATCCAAGGTTTAAAATAATAACTGATGGACTGATGTGCATCTCCTGATTTTTCACAGGATGTATTCAGTAACTATTAGACACATGGAGGTCAGTAATTTTTCCCCCTCTTTTGTGTAGCAAAATAAATGCTTTAGTATTCAGTGTGCCTGCATGCACATGTATTCATGATGTTGTTGAAACTGTTTAATCTAATTTCAGACTTCAATAAATCTGATGTAACTATACATACAGCTACAACTTATATTTCCTGGAACAAAATATTAAATATTTCCATGGTTCTATTATGATCTTCTTTCATTAAAATCTAAGCACTTCAAAGTCAATTGTAGACTGGAAGTGGAGTATATAGTAATACACAAAAAAGCTTCCCTCTGTGAAGCTTTAAAATGGTGCAATAAATGGTCACATAATTTTTAAATTATAGTAAATGACAAGATATGGAAAGTTTAAACAGAGATATTAGTAGTATACTTGTGTAAAACAACACCGATTTTCATAGTCTGCATTCTGGAGCTAAGCATAAATATTAATTCAGAACAAAGAGTTATTTACAGACAAACTTTGCCACAGATAAAAATTTTAGTAGTTTTCATCGGCAAACACATTTTTGCTGAATGAATGTACCAGGTCTGAAAACCTGAATAGAAATTCAAGCTATATTATTGTAAATTATTTATGAATCTTAGTTATTTAAAAAACAGAAGGAAATTTGCATGCATGGCAGTTATAGTTTATGCAAGAGGGACAAACAAAACTAACTTCCATAATTTTTTGATCAACTCAAATCCCATTTATCTTCCATGCTCATTTGTCTCTCCTTATATCACTTTATTTCAAACCAGATCAGGCACCTAGGACTCTAGATGCAAAGGCGTATTTCAACACTGAATACTATGTCACAATGTACTTTGGTAGAGAACAGAGGTTAATTCATGAGGAGCAGAATTAATGGGGCTTACTTTTCTACAGATCTGTGTTCCACGTTTCCACAGTTCTCTCCCCTTTGCAGTTCTCCCCAGCACCCCAATGCCTGCCCCCAGACCCTTCCAGCCATGCCTTTTGCCCCTACCCAGGCTCCCAGCAGAAGGCAATTTGGTGGCTCTCTGCCTGCTGGCTGTCTGCACAGGTTTCAGGATGAGCAGGATTGTTAGCAGCTATGTTCATGCTGCACATCCCAGGGACATGGATGTGTCTCACTCATCTGTTCCCACAGATTTGCCCCAAAATGCTTATTAATGTAAAAGGTCCCCTGATGTACTTATCTGAATAATCCAACAAGCTTCTCAGCTACTTGTGGATGCTGTTTCCCATGGTTGGGTTTTCAGTTTTTTGCTGAAAAGTATGGAAGTGGGGAGAACAGTCTAAAAAAGTAGTATCGTTACAATCACATGGGTATTTTCAGACGATTCAGGTAAAATGAGACAGAACTATGGACTTCAGAAAGAAAATAATTAAAACAATCATCACAAATACTCTTATGAAATCAGAACAGTGAATTTTGTACCAACAATTGTTAAGTGTATGAGTCAGCTCGTACATGCAAAAACATTTTATGGGAAATAAATACATATGGGCAGCCATCTGAAATAATTGGCTATCATTTTGGGTATCCAATGTACATCAAATCAGTAGGCGTTAGGATTAAAAAGAAACACTGTAAGCCTGGCTATGCTTAGTTTAATCATACAATAATTCACCTCTGTTTGCAGAGTAGATGAGTGAATGACTTCAAGTAACTGGACTACTCATCTATGTTAATGGACACTATATCAGATGCCAGCTATGATACTTAAAATGTCAACATCATTAACCTTGTTAATTCTTCCACTGGAAAAGAAAGGGTAGAAAAAAGTATGGATCATATTAAAAAGATACCACATGAGCTACTCACAGCTTACTTCTTAAGGACTGCTTTTATAGTATATGGTGAGAATGAAGCAGGGAAAACATTCCAATCAACCTAGTGCTTTATTTTCAAGCTATAAAATATTACTACATCACTGAAAGTTAAAATAAATTTGTGTCCAGAATGTTCTCATATCTAATTACAAGTCTTAACAATTAATGTGTCCATTATGGGGGGATGGGGCAGGGGAATGGAATGAAAGGTTTAAGGAGAGATAAAGACAGGAAGACACAGTCAATAAAAAGTCTATTCATCATGAAGAAGAGTTCATGATTTCTCCTTTGTGCTTTCATCAACACCATCTCACTGTACATATGCACAGACACACAGTCTTGCTTACATGACAATATACATGTGCTTTCCTGAATTCACTTGTACATAAAATATCATGTTCCTAATATGCAATAACAGATAGCAGCAGAGTGAAACTATTAGCTTTTCTTGTTATAAAGGTGCTTAAACGAAAATGTATTTTAAAATATGATTAAGCGCATAGATGAGAAGGATTAGCAATAGTATGCAGACCAAACTAAGCCAGGGAAAATCAGCACCTTGACACAACAGACTTATCAATTGTTTTCTCATAGTTAAAAATGTTCTCATATTTCTACTACGATTTAATTCAGCATTAATCTTAATTCAATTTCATTTTAGTTGAATATTTTATTTGGCAGCATTGACAACAGTCCGTTGTATTACTGTATAATGGCTGTATATGCTGTACCATAAGCAAACATGCAGCTTTTGGCATTCTTTAAGTATTTTTGTCTTCAGTTATTTACCATTCTCTTTAATGTGAATTTATGCTCTTTGTAACTTAGACTTCAATCTTCAGTTATACAGTGTGTTTTTAAATTATACCAGTATTGTTTTAGTTTTAATAGGTGCTTTACCTGTTAATTAGTTTGAGGCTTAATACATAAGGAGTAATATAACCACATTTTATGTTCGATGTAACATAATGAAGAATAATATAAGAATTACAAAATTACAAAATAAATTATTTCTAGATGTAAAGCATGCTCAGTTGACCACCCTCTCCATTGATTACTTGGCCACTACTCTTTGTTCTGTAATAGATAAAATGAAGCAATGACATTTATGTTAGAGTTTTGCCTAATAAAACTGATACAAAGATGTGTCAGTCTTACATCAAATGTAAAACTACATTCTGAACTGCTCTGTTATGAAATAGTCAGCTTTGTAAAACAGCATTTAATTAACATATTATGAATAAAGCAAATAAATAATACTACAAACATTTTTTCTTCTTCTTCTTTTTTTTTTTTTTTTTTTTAAATGAAATTGTCTGAAAGGATATGCGGAAGGAGAAAGCATCTGCTCCCTTAAGGGTATCTGATCAACGACCGTTTCAATATAAAAAGAGATGATAAGAAAGTAATAAACAAGAATATACAGATATACATATGACCAAAAAACAGTAAGTACTAAAACTGGCCAGTCACACTAATGGATGGGCTAGCATGGAACTGCAGGCAAACCAGGGCTTTGCAAGCAGTAAGCACGCAAACCTAATGGTGCAGGATGCTGGTGGAGCTTGGTGGCTCTATGCCAGCTGATGCCAAGCACACAGCCCCTGTGCCTGGTCTGGCTGCTGCAGGAGGGGACACTGGTTGGCTGTACCTTCACCGGACTGTAAGTGGGGTTGGGGGGTACTTCCTGTCCAGCTTAAAGCTGGATGAGACAGTGAGCAGAGGTCTGGAGTCCAGAAATGGCTGGAAGGAAGGGTGGGCAGGAAGCCTGTGCTGGTATGGTGGGGGCTCCAGCAATGTGCAGGAGGAGCTTGGGTTGCCAGCTGCTGGAGGAGGTGGCCACAGCTAGCACCAGCTAACATTGCTAATTAGCCTTTAACTAGTGTGATGTCTCTCTTGAATTCAATCTGCTTCTCTGTCAGTATTTTTCAAGTTTTTGTTCTTTTCTTTTCTGTTCTTTTCCTTTCTTTTCTTTTTTTTTTTTTTTTTTTCCCTGTGCTCACATTTGCTGTCATGTCATCTGCAAAGCATCTGACTGTGGTGACCCATAACGTAACATCAGAAAGCCAGTCTTCATTAAATTTACGTTTCAAATCCACACTGATGTCAAGCAATTCCTCATGAGATATATTTCCTATGAGAATAAATACCTGCTATGTGTTCATTTTACAAGATCTATGAAAAGATGTTTGTAGGAAACAAAATGAAATGAAAATTTAAAACATGCTGTGACTACGGTAACAGTCTAAAAAAAAGCATAGGGCTGTGAGAAACGACATCTTTAGTACAGGTCCCTAACAAACTTACAAATGAAGAGAATTAAAAGTAAAAATCAGAAAAAGCCCATTCTGAAGCTGAGGATGCTTTTGTCCCTTCTCAGAAACGAATGTCAAAAGAGTGCAATTAAATTTTATGCTACTGTGACAGCACTGCATGAACAGTACACATGTTTGTTTGAAGGAAGATTTGAAGTCTCTCATTCTACTGAAAGAGATTTACTAATATGGACCCTCTGAAATTCTCAAATTATACATGCTGTTATACTATTTTCACAGTTAATTTTTCCACAGCTTGTCAGCTTCAAATTGTTTTGCAAGTGTAAATATATTTTGCTATGATACTTTCTTTTGTCCCTTATAACAGACTTTAACAAGGACCCTTCTGTTTGCCAGGGTGTCTGCATGGTGCAGATAACCCAGAAGTTACCTGGAACCTGCAGTGTCACCCAGTACATGTTTTGCTAACTGAACTTATTGGGGATACTTAAGATCCATAAAAATCTGTTCAATTACAAGCATCTGCTAAGCTGGCAAGAATTGCAAATATTTTCCAATTTAAACTGTACAGTTTAAGGAGTCAAAAATGTTTAAAGATATACACTCAATTAAGATCATATTTCCTAATCAAATGCTCACAAACAAAATCACTAATGTGCCAACATATTTAAGATTGCTGGAAAATGGGACTAAAATATGAATAGAATAAGCTTCATTCTGACATGAACAATTTCTTCTTCAAAACCAAACAGAACACAAACAGTAATTTTGAACTGAATGTATTTCACTCAAACCAAATAAAATATTTATTTCATACTGTTTTTTTTTTTTTATTTTTCCATAATTTTAATCTCAAAATATGATTTTAGATGCTACATCTTGTAATTCTGAAGGTGAAGTAATGAAATGATATGACTTGACAATAATTTTTTGCTCAGTACTTTTTAAAAGACTCAGCCCAAATCATGATTCTTTTTTTATCAATCTGAAACCACATTTTTGGCATATAAACTAATCATCTAAAATGCTCTACCCTATTGTGCTTGCAACCCCTGCAATCATAATAGTTTAATAAGTACTGACACTAAAGAAACAGTGTAAGTCCTAAGCTAGGTTCAGGGCAACAAGATTTGTGAATTTACAGGTACCTGTAACTTTATTACACTGGCATGTCATTGTTTATTTGTGTTAGATTTAGTTAACTGGAAGATATTGAACCACATCAGCTACAAAATGGGTTGTGAAAGGAACTGGGTATACTGGAGTGAGTCCCACAAAAGAGCACAAAGATGATGAAGGGACTGGAGCACCCAACATATATGGAGATGCTGAGCAAGCTGGGACTGTTCAGCCTGGAGAAGGTTCAGAGGAATCATATCAGTGTGTGCAAATACATGATGGATAGGGGGAGGAGGTAAAGAAGATGGAGCCACACTCTTCTAGCTAATGCCCAACAAAAAGACAAGAGGCAAGGGGCATACACTGACACACTGAAACACATTCAATTTAAACATAAGAAAGCATTTATTTTATTATTTTTTTTTTCCCAGTGAGGGGGTCTAACACCAGAAGAGGTTGCCTGGACAGTCCATGGAGTCTGCATCATAGGAGATATGCAAAACCCAAGTAGTCTCGGTCCTGGGCAATGTGCTTTAGCTGACCCTGTTTGAGCAGGAAGGTGTTGCACTAGGCAATCTCCTGAGGTCCCCTCCAACCCCAGTCACTCTGATTCTGTGAAATGTAGTAAAAGAAGAGGGCATAGCACAGGATACCTCTTACTAGAATGGAATGAGCTTCAGAGCTAATTAAATGAATTAATAAAGATAATTCTTTCTATAAGGAATCCAGATACGGTAAACATGAGATTAAGACAAATGTAGAGAAGACTTTTAGACAAATAAGTGGCCATACTGAATGTAAAAATAGGAAAGAAGATGGTGAAAAACAAACAACAACAAAAAACAATGCCAGCATAAACAATGAAAGGAGGCACTGTTATTTTTGTATATTATTTTTTGTATAAAATGTTGTATTTTGTATGAGAATATCCAGACTACTATTGTCCTTACAATAAGCTGAAGCCAGCAAAAAGATACCTACTTAAGCTAATGATGAATTTGTCCTGAATCTAAAAGACAACTTGCAAGAACATCTACATTTATTTTTTTTTTTTAAAGAGAAGATGAAAGTTTTTAACTGGATCCTGAAGGTAACTGGAAGGAGACTAGAACTGCTTGAGAATGCAGATGAAAATAGCACTCCTCTGCAACACACATGGAGAAACAGAGCTCTGCATGTGTTTGCATCTAGAACAGTGGAACTAGGAAGGATACGATGATGACATAGTAGAAACTGGAAAGTCTTAAAAAACTGCAGAAGACCAGTCTTAAAAGACTTAAATGATTTGTAGCCTCTCCATGGACAGCACAGATACTAAACACATAGGCTCCCCATCAATATTGAAATTCAAGTCTGAATCCCATCAATATTGAAATTCAAGTCTGAATCCCAGGTAATTCCCTTCTCTGGATGACTGTCCTGGGATAAGCATGCAATGCGCCAGGTTATCAGCAGACAGGAATCAGCTAGCAGAAGCAATGTTGCAATGCTTGCCTCTATCAAGTGCACAACAAAACTTAGAGACAATGGCTGTTAATATACTACTGGAGTTCCAAACAAAAGTTGTTTTCAAAATTGAAAGTGACAGAGCCTGGCAAGAGATCTCTTTTACTTCTGTGAGGAGAAAAGAATGAGAATGCACATATTTTAGAAGGGAAAGACAGAAATTAATTGTTCTTTGTCAAAAAAATAAAAAAAAATGAATTATCATAAAGTTGCTAATACTCACACAATACATCTCTCTCACCTTTATACTCCAAGCCCACTCATAGTCATTGGTTTTCCCAACAGTAAGAAAGTAAAACCATATCATTAATCTCTCAGGATGCTCAAACCCAAATTATTAAATACAAGATCAACAAACAAACAAACAAAAACAAAATAAAAACAGGCATCTGCAAATACTCTGGCACAGTGCAACTTATCTATCATGTGTTCACAGATGCAGGCTTAATCTTCAGGTTATATTTATTACAGTTAGCTATAGATGTAAAAGTTCTGAAGAGTGCTACAATAAATAAGAAAATAAATAAATAGATGTTTATCTATGACCACAATGTGCTTCATTCTGTGTCATTGTGCAGAACTTTTCATCCATGAGTAATCTACAGTGCCAAGAAGAATCAACATTAGGTCTATTGATCTCAGAGGAAGAAAAAAAAAATCTCATGTAAATTCCAGAATTTCTAACCAGCAATATCCTCTGCAAGAAAAATCATGAAATGTAAGCTGCCAGTTTTAAGCAGCTGCAAAAAATATCTAGGAGTCCTACTAATTCATAATTATTTTAATTCACCAACTTACAAACAATCTTTATCTGCATTATTGACATTTCTCAAACTAATGCTCCATCACACTGTGAGAATCCTGCATTTTGCCTGATGCAGTGACAATAACCAGTAGGAGGTTTTCAAAACTAAAGTTAGCACTGCATACACTGTTCATTAAAATGGTGTAATAATTAAAGCTTTTATTTCTTATTAATATTGTGGTGTAATTCAATTTCATTTTTCCCTGCATGCTACTTCCACATTTGTTAAAATAATCTTTATCATTACAGAGGACAAAACCAGTCAAGAGTTTTTAATGAAAACATTTAGAAATCACAAGTCCTGAAATATCCTTCTAGACTTTTTTTCTGGAAAATCAATGTTCTCATCTGAAACTCAGTGTGTGTTGCACTTAAGATGATCCAATCAGCTTGCAAACAAAGCAGTCCTTCAGACATGATCTTAATGTTATTTTCCACATTCAGTAAAAACTTCTGAGAATAATTTAACTCTAATCCAACCATCTATTTATATAGAAAAAAACCTCCCACAGTTTTTATACCGTGCCCGTCACTAATATACAGGATCATCAGAACTTAAAAATTTGAAGACAGAAATTTGAATACATGAATATTAACTGTATGGAAGTGGACAAAGGTTGGTAGAAATCCATGCTATGCATCTCAGACAATGACGCACACCACTGAAATCTTACAGATTTTGAGCAGCTTCCACTGTTTTAAACAATTTTCCATCCTGCTAAAGAAAGAAAAAAATAAATAAAGGAAAGAAGAACAACCCACAAACCAAAAATGTCAGGGACACTATCTTTCCATGAACTTTTCACCAGACTAACAAAAAAAATAATTGCTGACATATTTCGTTGTCCTGGTTTCAGTTAGGACAGAGTTAATTTTCTTCCTAGTAGCTTGTAGTTTTGGCCATGTTTTGGCTTAGGTTGAGAAGAGTGCTGATAACATGTTGATGTTTTAATTGTTGCAGAGCAGTGCTTACACCAAGCCAAGGACGTTTCAGCTTCTCACTCTGTCCTGCCAAATGGCAGGCTGAGGGTGCAGCAGGAGCTGGGAGGGGACAGACCCAGGACAGCTGACCCAAACTAGCCAAAGGGGTATTCCATACCATCTGACGTCATGCTGAACAATATATAGGGGTGGCTAGCCGGGGGAGTGGGGCCAGACTGCTCAGGATTAGGCTGGACATCGGCAGGTGGTGAGCATTGTGTATCACTTGTTTTGTACACGTTATTATTAGTAGTACTATTATCATTATTATTATTATTATTGTTGTTGTTGTTGTTGTTATTTTTCTATCTTAATAAATTGTCTTTATCTCAACTCACAGGCTTCACTTTCCCATTTCTCTCACCCATCCCAGAGAGGGAGGGGGGAGGGTGAGCGAACGGCTGTGTGGTGTTTAGCTGCGGGCTGGCTTCAACTACGACATTCGTAAACTGAATTTCACACTTAAGTATTCTTATAATAATAAAATAGTACTAATTTGATCATGTACACAAGACTTAACTGTCAGGTGCTGAATTTTATTTAGTTCCTTTTCAACACACATATGGCCATTAACTCCTAAGGGCATCTCATCAAAAGTCTTTAGGACTATGAAGTGAAAGATGTACAACTGGATTGACCAGAACAAAACATTTGAAGACACCTTTATAACTGGGCTTAATGGATTTTGTTGTTACCGGTGGTGGTTTTGCATATTTGAATATGTCTCTCTGAAAGTAGAATTTGAAACATAAGGACATTGACTTAAGTGAGTCTGGAAGTAGTTCCTTAATGCCTTGCTTGTTTTGCAACTAATGTGCATAGAAAATGGAAAGAAAAACAAAACTTAAGGATTTGCCCTTACCAAAAAGAACTGGTTGTTGTTGTTGTTGTTGTTGTTGTTGTTGTTTTATCTGAAAGTTGCAATCAGTGAAGTTTAGATCACGTGTCAGAAGTATTATGAACATGCTAAAATGCTCATTTCAAGAGACACTGAAAAAACTGTTTTGTTGTTTTGTTTGTTTGTTTTGTTTTGTTTTGCTTTGCTTTTTTCATTTTGAAAGAGATGAATAAAAATAAGCTTGGCAGTTACATAAATTAGTGATCAGTGAATACAATACAGTTCTGTTCATTAAAGTGGTGTAATAGTTCTTCTTGCCTCATAGCTCAAGGGAAAACAGACATTTGGTTCAAGTTCATTAAAATGTAATTGTTGGATGTTTTGTTTTGTTTGTTCTTTTCTCACATGTATGTATATATTTTCTCTGTCTTAATTACTACAAAACAAAGGAATTCACACACAAGAGTATTCTGCATCTCTATATCCTAAGACATTAAATGTAGTACCACCAGTTTTAGTGGTGGTACAGATTCTGTGCTGTAATTGTCATATACATACTTTCCAGAAAGCATGAGTAAAGTCTCTCTCTCTATACATATATATTTAGTAAAAGATTTGCCTGAATATTTCTGCTACATCACTGAAATTCAGAACATCTTCTACTTAAAGTTGTGACTGACTTCAAATGCTGAGGAAATTAGATAAGATATTAACACTTAATACCTGTTCCAACTTACAGATTTTGCTTAGCTGCATGAACGATTTATTTGGGATTACAGTCAATAGAAAGCTAACTCTGATTTCTCTCTACTTCTCTGTTTTCCATAGAGTTTGTTAACTACCACTGGATCATTTTATATATAGATATCATAATGCTTGAATGTCCAGTGCCATCAAAATCAGCTAAGATTAAAAGAAAATGGTACAGTTGTTATGGAATAAGAACATTGTGTGTGGAGTTAATTTGAGAGGTTTAATCAGTAAAAACTCCATATGTAATCAAGCCCTTAAGATTTGATTATCTGGCCTACTATAATTGATTTGATCATAGTCTAATCCTGCTTCTAATATATTTAAATTTTATTTTATTTACATTGTTTCTTTTAAGTTTGGTAATGCATAATCTTAGTTTTCATGTTTGTTTACACTATTGCTGTTTACCAGTTTTTATTCCAGCATTCTATCTTGATGATTTTCAGGTGGTTAAATTACTTGCTCTTTCCTATACTGACACCTATTTATTATGGAAAGATTTTGCAGTTAGGCAATTCAAACTCTGCCATCATATACACATTTTGTTACTTCTCCAACTTTCTAACCAAGTAACTATTGTTAAAAT
Organism: Anas acuta; assembly: GCF_963932015.1. NCBI lineage: Eukaryota > Metazoa > Chordata > Aves > Anseriformes > Anatidae > Anas > Anas acuta. Next base: position 72,800,529 of record NC_088980.1, read on the forward strand.
AGCTTGGTTATAAAGATCTTGATAATGAAAGATAGTTCTAATAGGGAATGAAAAAGCTACACCAAGAAATTTATTGTTTAGAGATGTTACATGTAACAAATATCTTCCGCTGAGGAATCAAAATTATTCAAATATTAAAAACATTCCCTATTTTACACAGATCACAGAATCACAGAAGGGTTGAGGTTGGAAAAGACCTCTGGAGGTCATCTTGTTCAAGCCCCCTGCTCAAGCAGGGTCACCTGGAGCAGGTTGCTCAGCACCACATTCAGATGACTTTTGAAGATCTTCAATGAGGGGCACTCGACAAACCACTCTGGGCAAACTGTGCCAGTGCTCTGTCACCCACACACTAAAAAACTTTTTCCTTGAGTTCAGATAGAACCTCTTGTGAACAAGAAAACAATGATGTGTCAATATATTGCTTAGACTGGATTTCTCATTTGTTCCAAAACCAAATTAGACAGTAGAAGTTAAATTAATTTACAAATTACCAAATTACAGGGAATTTTCCCCAGAAGGTCCAAGCATGATGACCACAGCAGATGATAATCTATGCTCATGCTATTCAAAACAGCTTTATTGTCAATCTTCTAAAATTGGGAAGTCTATTTAACTACTCAAAATGTAAACTTAAACAACGTAAAAACCTATCTGAAACAAATTAATCCTTCTATTAGCATTTTTTTTTCCTGAGAGAATTCCCAAACCAAGCTCAGACTACTCTAGTCACAGATACTTCAGACTGTAACAGCTCGTACTAAAATGGCTTTCAACGGTTCTCTTGTCATATGAACAGGTGAAGATTGATCACAAACAACAGCACTAAGCAAAATTCAGAAGCACAAGAATTGTTTTAGCAGTCATCAAGCTTCCATTCTGTGATGAACAGAACTGTGTAGGATAAACAACTCTGTCCCAGGAAGGATCTTTCTATCATTTGTTATACAGCCACAGTTGTTCTTTATGTTTGCTTAAATCCAATAATAAAGTATCTGAATCCTTTGTAAAGCTATTTCTTTCAATGCCTTAGTGCCACAAATCCAGCAGAACAATGTATTCTTTATGGTTAGAAACAGTATAAGTCACTTTGTTCTTTTAATTCTACAAGCAATGCATCCTACAGAAGAAAAGCAGTCTTGTTCCTTTTACTTTTTTTTTATTATTATTATTTTTTTAAAGATGTGTAGATGAAGGTTCTTGAGATACTAAGATCATCACTCCCATGGAAAGGAAAGGAAAGGAAAGGAAAGGAAAGGAAAGGAAAGGAAAGGAAAGGAAAGGAAAGGAAAGGAAAGGAAAGGAAAGGAAAGGAAAGGAAAGGAAAGGAAAGGAAAGGAAAGGAAAGGAAAGGAAAGGAAAGGAAAGGAAAGGAAAGGAAAGGAAAGGAAAGGAAAGGAAAGGAAAGGAAAGGAAAGGAAAGGAAAGGAAAGGAAAGGAAAGGAAAGGAAAGGAAAGGAAAGGAAAGGAAAGGAAAGGAAAGGAAAGGAAAGGAAAGGAAAGGAAAAGGATTACTTAACCAATCTAAAAGCCTTCTGTGATGGAGTGACTAGCTGGGTAGATGAGGCAGGAGAGCAGTGGATGTAGTCTACCTTGACTTCACCAAGGCTTCCAACACTGTTTTCCATAACATCCTCACAACAAGCCCAGGAAGTGTGGGATGGATGAGTTGACAGTGAGGTAGGTTGAGAAACAGCTGCATGGCAGAGCTCAGGGGGCTGTGGTGAGTCTAGTTGGTGACCTGTAGCTAGCAGTGTCCCCCAGAGGACAGTAGTAGGTCCATTCCTGTTGATCTTACTCATCAATTACCATGGATGATGGAACAGCAAGCACCCTTAGTAAGTTTGCTAATGTGGCTAATACTCCAGAGGGTTGTGCTGCCATTCATAGGGACCTCGACAGGCTGGAGAGGTGAGAGAAAATGAATCTCATGACATTAAACATAGGCAAGGGCAGAATCCTGCACCTATGGTGGAATAAACGCAACCACCAGTACAGGCTGGGGCTGACCTGCTGGAAGATAGCCCTGTGAAGGACCTGGGAATCCTGGTAGACAGCAGGTTAACCATGAGCCAGCAATGCAATCTTGTGGCCAATGGTATCCTGGGTGCATTAGGAAGAGCACTGCAGTTTGAGGGAAGTGATCCTGCCCTTCTACAGAGCCCTGGTGAGGCCACACCTGTAGTACTGTGTCCAGTTCTGGGCTCCCCAGTAAAAGAGGGACATGGAACTCCTGAAGCAAGTCCAGCAAGGGCTACCAAGATTATTAGGGGGTTGGAGCATCTTTCGCACAAGGAGAGGCTGAGAGAGCTGGGCTTGGAGAAGAGAGGCAGTCCCTTCCAGCCTCAACCATTCTGTGATTCTGTGAAAGTATTTGCCTGCTTCTATGCCTTTTACAGTCAGGGTAAAACAAAGCACCATTAACAAAGTGTAGCACAAGTATGCCTGGCAGAGCTGTAGGACAGTGACTAGTAAGTGTGAGATAAAACCTGTGAATAGTGATGTCTGGAAGTTTTAAAGACTGAAATATTTAATGATAGCAGTGAGTTTTCCCATTTACTCTACCAAAGATGGCTTCACTAATATCAGTAATGTGAATAAACACTTTGAAATTTGTGCTACTTGCTAAAGAGTCAATATGTCTCCAAGATAAATGTTATCCACTAAAATATTCACATTGAGAAGGAGATATCAGCCTACACTTAATATCTGCATGACTGAATTTCATAAGATAATTTGCATGTTTCAAGGACACCCACTCCATATCCAATAATCCTGATTAGGAGAATTAAAGTTATTTGAAACTCTGGTACAAAAGAAATTCCAACCTATTAATTATATCAAAAATGACCTTGTTATTACAGATATATTCAATGTCCTCTGTGACATTCAGATAAAGCTTGCTGAACTGTGTATTAAGCACAACAGTTTTCCAAACCATAGTCATAAATCCGTACCTGTTTATGTATTTACTGATTTATATGCTAGATGAAACAAAGTGCTTATTACTTCCAAAAGCGCTATGTGTAAATACACTCAGATGAGAATGCATTAATGGTGGACCATATCTAGTTTGTGAAAATCAACAAGGGAGAAACAAAACATGTTGTTTTTAAAACTCTATGAAAAAGTTGTCAGTCCCAACTGAATTCTTCAAAAATAGAGGGAGAAGCACCTCAAAACAAGGAAGACAAGACCAAAGCATACCACTGGTAGGACAGTGAAGGTAAATAAGGCTATGACCTTACATAGACAAATCAGAGTACAAAGTTTTGAAGCGGTATAGCAATACAGAAAAAGATTTATTTATTGGGGGAGAATATTTTTATTATAATATCTATTTTAAGATGGCACATTTGCAGTGGATGCTTCAGAGAAGGTGACTAGCATCAACACACTCAACAGAAAAAACATGTACAAGAAATAAGATATTTGAAAGGTATAACACACACCTGCATGGCTGAAGTATTCCTTTATTTCAATTTATAATAGGGGACCAAGAGGCAGAATAAAAATTTAAATATTCCACTAGTCTCAAAATCAATCTTTGTTGATACAACTTCTTATTGAAGCATCCAATGTTCAGTGAATATTACTAATCTCCCTGTCTGATTCTCTTTAGCATGCAGAACAAAAGGATTGCTTTTAGAAATATCACCATTTCCTAACAATGTGCAGTAGATATGGACATATATATAGATAACTATACAAGGGCTTTAAGTTCTAATGAAATTAGTGGAGATACTTTCTGATGCAGCAAAGCTCCATCATAGTTGTTGACATTAGTTTTGTTATTCATTTCAGTAATGGTCTATTTGCAAAAGATGCATTACTATGCCCAGATTATAGATTTTAGACTAAAACTAACAACAGTTTCATGCATGTATGTTAGTTTACCTTTTTAAGAGAAGAGTAAGAATATTGTGCCTACATTTCTGCTAGTTTTATGTTACAAAGCAGACAGCAGGAAGCAACTGAGCCTTATGATGGAATTTAACACCTATGACTGGAAAGAGCTCTTTGCTCTTCTAGCCCGTGTCTTTGTTTCCAAATTATTTTGCGTAGTCTCTTCAACTACCTGATTAAACTTTACCTTAAAGTGCTCAGGTTTTCTTTCCTTCATTACTCTAAAAATACAGTCACACTAAAGACACAGAAGGGAGTAACAACATAAATGAATTTAATACAACCATAGCAAACAGATCTGCACAATAAAAATAATTTATATATATATGAAAATGAACATCTGCAGCAGATTTAGATCCCTAGACAACATGCATACAGACATGTACATTAGTGCACATATACATATTTGTATATTTGTATATTTTTGTATATATATATATAGAATCATGAACAAACATACAAATGCATACATGTAGTGTTAATGTGGAGCTACCTTTTCCCACAATCTGAAGCAACATAAAAGGTCTGTATCCTCCCACAGCCTGCTTCTCAAATATAATCCATGTCTGTTTTCTGGCTATGCTCTGCTAACATTTGTTCCAAGAAAAAGGCTTTGGCTACATAAATTTGTACCTTTTCTCACATAGGTGTAAGCAATTTGTACTGTGCTTGACCTTGCCTTTTGCTTTTCTTTTTCCTCTCCTCTCCTCTCCTCTCCTCTCCTCTCCTCTCCTCTCCTCTCCTCTCCTCTCCTCTCCTCTCCTCTCCTCTCCTCTCCTCTCCTCTCCTCTCCTCTCCTCTCCTCTCCTCTCCTCTCCTCTCCTCTCCTCTCCTCTCCTCTCCTCTCCTCTCCTCTCCTCTCCTCTCCTCTCCTCTCCTCTCCTCTCCTCTCCTCTCCTCTCCTCTCCTCTCCTCTCCTCTCCTCTCCTCTCCTCTCCTCTCCTCTCCTCTCCTCTCCTCTCCTCTCCGTTCCTCTTTTCCTTTGCTCTTTCTATTGTCATATACTAGAGTCTCCCCTATGGTCTCCCTTATGGTCCTTCTCTCTCTAAGTTCTTCCCTTCTGTGTATGTTCTTGGACAACATTAAGGAATAACACATTTTTTTTCAATCGTTTTCATTTACTTCTTTTTTTTTTTTTTTTCCCAGTCAATACCCATATTTTCTTATTGTCGATCTATAAAAGCTGTACAATGTCTCTATGTATCTTCGTCTTGCCCTTCCCTCCCCCCCCTTTTTTTTTTCTACCTGTTAGTATTTGCCTATTTGCCTAGGTGAGGTCTAACATTTCTAACTGATAACGGTAAACATAATCAGTAAATACTTCTTATGTCTTCAACAGTACACCTTATAGATCACAGAATCCCTGCAATACATTGTCTAAGCTTTAAGCTACAACCAAATTATTCATTATCAATGTCATTTGTGGAGAGAGGGCTCACTGCTGCTTCCTCAAGGGCAAAACCCAACAAAAGGAGTGCAGAAAATGCTGGGCTAACTATATTAAGACTTTCTGCATATACATGGCCACCAATGTTTTGGCAATCATTATATTTATAAATAAAATTCAAAATAAAAATTTAAATTAAATTATACAGAAAAAAAAAAAGACGTAATCACTGCATGCTGGCTTGTAATACCATCCCAACACAAAGTAGAGATCCTGTACTAGAAAGGATAAGGATATTTTCACTGACCAGCCTTGCTTTCTGGGGTTGTACTAAATAGAACCTCACATCTGATCAACTCTGTATCAGGGGGTCCAAAGCTTAAATCCACATCAGAGTTTTACTGATTTTTTTAAGCTCTGGTACAAGATTATTTATATTTTTAGCAATCCATTCTTACAGCTCACTTTGTTCTGCCTTATACAGAAAATATACTAAAATAAAAACAATCAAACTTTGTTCTCCTATTCTTGCTGTGCTTGTAAGATATATGCCTGGTAACTGTTAGGTAATTTTGTTCCTTGCCTTAGAGTAAATTATAGCCTCCTTCTGCTGCTGAGCTGCCTGGTCCCTGCAGTGTGGATGATGATTCTCTATTTGCTATTATAATATACAATGTGGGGAAGCATTCAGAGAACTCTTAGGAAATGCAATTTATTTTTCAACAAAGTTCGTAGCTTTTGTTAGTGTGGCTGAAAACAGACAGAAACATGATTTTACCATTGTTGAAAAGACTGATGTAGGATGTCTGCGATGTGCCAACCATAACAAAAATTCCAACTTACCGGAAACACACATGAGGAGATAGACTGGGATTCTGGACCGCTTCAAGAATGCAATTTTTACACCCCATTGGAAGAGCAGTCCATTTACTGGCTAGTAACAGGAACTTTACTCTTTCTTTACAACAGCCACAAGGCAATATCACACACATGTTCACATACTCAACCCTGGAAAAATAATGCAGCAGCAAGATCAGGTTATTTCCCATGATATTCGTCTGTAAAAGAAAAGAGAAGCAAAAGCTCCATTCTGAAATGTTCCTTTTCATTACAACAAAAATGTACCCTTCCCCAAACATGGAAGACATCTTCTCTACATATGTTTTGTTTCCTATTGTCATGAATGCAATAGAAATGCATATATAATACTATATAAATACACATTTTTGAAAATAAATCAAACGTGAGAAAAATGATATTATGGCTTTAAAGTATCTCTGAAAGGATTATCCTGGAGAACTGTTGACACTTCAGTGTAAATACTGGTAGTTCAATTATTATGTTAAAATTTGCATGTGTAAACAGAAAATTCATTTAAATGAGATAATGTTTACATTGACTACATTTAATTATTTAAAAGAAAATTGTACCAGAAGGTTTTCTTTTTAGATAGCTCTGATACAAGTCTTACGTGTCAGAACAGCAGACAAAATATACATTAGAAGATAAAAAGGGGGTGACATATTTGTTTTCGCACTATAATGCATCACAGCAGCTGAAATGGTAGATTAACTAAAGCTGAATTTTTAAACCACATCATAATTGAAGTGAAATTATTAAAAAGTTGAAGGAATAAAAAAGATTATTTTTCTTCAGGCAAATGATGTGACAGACATTTTTATCAGCCTGTATAGTACAGAAATGCCTTCTTTTCCCATATATATTGTATATATTACCATATATACATTATATATTTTACTACTCTTCCTCAAGGTTTCTTGATTGAATTTAAGTGTGCTATTTTGGCAGATATTCTAATTTTCTGCCTGGTTGGAATTGTCTTTTCACAGTTTGTAATTTGTTGTTGTTGTTGTTGTTGTTATTATTATTATTATTATTATTATTATTATTATTATTATTATTATTATTATTATTATTATTATTTTGTCAGGTATTTGCATGTGAAGGTTTCATAATATCTACAAGGTCACTGGCAGATGAACTAATTTGCATATTATCCCAACCAAATATTTTACTATGATCATTTCTACTCACAGACAAATTCAAAGAAAGTAAAGTGAAAAATGAGCAGATTGAAACTTGAATCCCTTGAATAAAACTCTCCATGTTTTCAATGAAAAGAAGAATTATTCTTTCAATTCTGCCCTCTGCGGTTCTTCTTGCTTCGAACTGCCTAAAGGCTATTTCTCCTCTGAGTACATAGATCTCATTTTAAGCTGCCATCTTAAACACTTAACTTTCTGTGCACTTGAGTGCACTTATCATTTGCTTTTTGCTGCAGATATAAATAATGTTAAGAGAATGTCAGTATCTAGATGTCTTATCCACACACATGCAATAGGTTTACACGAGACATTTATCAACATAACATTTGGAGTTTTCACTCTGCCTTCTTTTGGAAAAGCAAGTGCTGCTGCAAATGGTTTACTCTAGACAAAGTGACATTCAGTTATTCAAATGACTTTAGGTTGTAAACTTTAGGTTAGCTGTGCTAAGCATTGTTCATTTTATTAAAATAATATTGAATACTGTTAACATCTTAAATATTTGGTAAATAGGGATATTTACTACATAGACTAGAATTTGTCAAACAAAGGAAAAAAACTGATACCGCTGTTAGGAAAACCAAGCAAATATATATATATAGCTTGCTAAACTGACAAAGATTTAATTGAATCTAAGTAATTCTGTTGCAGCCCAGATTACATATTGTATAGTGTTAATGATTAATGTAAAAAGAAGGGGGAGCTTTGCTATTGCTTCTGTTAGTATGAGAACCATAAAATGTAAAAAAAAAAAAAGAACAAGTTGTTATGAGCAACTGAACACAGTATCATTTGTAAGACCCCTTTAGAACAAACAACTTCTGCAGAGAAGAGGATGGAATCAGTTCACAATGTATATACACTACAAGCAGTAAAAGGAAAAGAAATTTGAAAAATATGTCTGAAATCCTTGGTCCTATATCATGTCTCAAATTGGAATGCTTTGAACCTACAACCTCCCTGTGACCTCTCTAGGTACCATGCACTATCCAGCAAAATTGAAATTATAAAATTGTTTTCAGACCTGAAGGTCAAACAATGCTATGAAAAACCCTATCTTAAAGCAAACCATGCATTTCCTAAGGTACTCTAACTTATTTAGTGAGAAGATTTACTCAGAGAGTATGGAACAGGTATGGAACTGCTTTCTGAAGTCAATCAACGTCTGCTAACTCTCTAAAAGACAGACAGAAAATAAAATGGTAACAGTTGGAATATACTTTCTGCCCAGTTGAATGTTTGCAGATGTTCCTGTACTCCAAAATAAATCTAGTCTGTGGGCTGCATGGGGTTTTAGAAGAAAACCTCCCACACATTACCTTTGTTTACGCAATACAGTTATCTCTCGCTGGCGGGAACCAAGCCTTTCTGGATTTGAAGAATTGCTACTTGGCTATTCTGCAACAAATACTGCAGAAGCAATGAGATTTCCATTCTCCCAAATGCTGACATTCTCACCAGCATAAAGAACAGTGAAGATCAATAATATTGAATATATAAGAAAATAGCAGACACTGCTTCCTCTCCCCTAAGGAATAAAGGAACACCATATTTTCAATTTTTATTTATTTTTTTTTCCCTCCAGAATTCAATCTATCAGAGAGTTTCATCCTTAGATATCTAATCTTTTGAATAACAGTAATAAAGATATTTTAAATACATTTTAAAATTGCAATAGCCCAAGTTGAAAAAGTTCTAAAACACAGAAGAATTGCAAGCAAAAAAACATTTTAAAGTATTATTTCTATTACATTGAAATTAAAGGTAAAAAATAATATTTTAAACAATGTTATTTATATAGGATAAGTCTGACCTCAATAATCATCTGATAAGAAATATCAGTTAATCATCCTAGTGCTACTTGGCATGTAGTTTCAAATATAGGGACATTATCTCTACATATATATATATTATTTAAAACTTTGTACTCAAACAATGTAGTCAGTTTCCATTATTTTTATGATTTTTAAACCACCTGTTATTTCAAATGACCAGGACTGCAAAATAGGTTTAATACTTTTGTTTCTTTCAAATTATACATTCATGGGTAGCTGATAAGAAAAATGTGATTCAGGAACAAAGACTAGAACAGATTCTCCTGGAACTGGTTGTTGATTTTATTGACAGACACACAGCATTTTTAAATAAATGAGTATGATGAAAGTTTCTCCTGAAAGAAGCAAAAGAACAGACTTATATGAAGCAAATCAATAGTAGTATTCCACAAATGTTTACATGTGAGCAAGTAACTTAATGATACAAATAAACGCTGTAGGACCTGATTATAAAATGGTCCTTTATCAGAATAAATTAAAGAAAAAGCTGGGGAACCAGTGAATCTCACTTTCATTTATTAACTATGTCAATTTAGGCACAAATAGCTATGTTAAATTTATGTAATGGCCCACCTTCTGTTAGCTGATAATACATTTACCTCTTTTTATTACTATTTATATGTCCCATGTAAGAACTGGAAAAAAATAAGAATAATAATCCTTGTTCATCCCATATGCAATAAAGTCAACACACAAAAAAAGTTTTTTTATTTTGATGGAAGACTTTATGCAAATGAGAAAAATGTTAAAAAGCTAGACTTTTTGAGAAGATGAGTAATAGTAGCATATTCTCATATTCATTGGCACAGAAGTTGCAGATACATGAAATTCTAACCTGGGAAATCTGCCCTCAGTAAACACATTTAATGCATGGACATAGTCTTCTGTATGGTTATACCCATAGCCATCTGCTGTGTGGGCACTGTTCCCATGCACAAGTTGATTGGAAATTTTCCTTACAATATTCATGCCAAGCAACAGGAACAATACACTAAGACTTTCCCCTTTTGTAAGAATCCATTTTTTGCTGTTTATAAAGCACTGACAAAAATACTTCAGTTAGTACACTAAGAAAGTATATTTCAGAAAACAATATCTGAAAGGTAGAAAAACATGAAATGAATCATAGAATCACAGAATGGTTTGGGTTGGAAGGGATCTTATAGACCAACTAGTTCCAACTCCCTTCTATGGGCAGGGACACCTCCCACCAGACCAGGTTGCCCAAAACCCCATCCAGCCTGGCCTTGAACATTTCCAGGGATGGGGCAGCCACAGCTTCTCTTGGCAGCCTGTAACAGTGCCTCACCACCCTCTGAGTGAAGAATTTCTTCCTAACATCTAATCTAAACCTACTCTCTTTTACTCTAAAGGCATTTCCCCTTGCCCTATCGCTAACAAAGAGAAGAGTCCCTCCCCACCTTTCCTGTAGGCCCCCTTTAGGTACTGGAAGGCTGCTCTAAGGTCTTACTGGAGCCTTCTCGTCTCCACGCTGCACAACTCCAACTCCCTCAGCCTGTCTTTGTAGGAGAGGTGCTCCAGCCCTCTGATCAGCCTCATGGCCGTCCTGCTCCCAGTAAGTTTTGTTGGATTGAGCACAGTAAGGAATAGCAATAACTGTTCTGGTGGAGAACAGATACAAATAAGAAAGTATCAACATAAGAAGGTACATTCTGCAGGTAAAATCCTATATCAGAAAATACCATTGTAAAATAAAATATATTCTAGAGACTAGGGATATTCTCCAGAGATGACATCTGAGTATCAGTGTTATAAATGGATTTGTTACTTTGAATTCTTTCATATCTATGTAATCAATCTGAGATCATCAGATCCCCAAACATTTTAGAAGAAAGGGATCACAACAAAAGATGAAACAAAACAACAAAAACAAAAACAAAAAAAAAAAAAAACCCTAATATCTGAATAAACTAAAACCAAGGAAATAAAAATTAGATGAAAACCACTTGTGAACTTCTTGGTTAAGATTTCTATGAACTAATAGAATCAGCCTGAATTCATCACTGAACATACATAAAGAAAAGTTGCATTTATAATGTATATGTGAATATATGGTAAAAAATAAAAATTAAAAATGTTTGTAGGGTAAGCTAAATACACATTTCTTCCTTACATATAAAATTCATATTTGCACCAGTGGGAACTGTTATATTTTGTAATGGTATGATGTTGTGAGTCCTGAACTATTTCCACTCTTTCTGTCTTTACATCTTCCAAAACCAGGCAATGAACCACAGCAGTGTAACTGCAGTTAACAAATGAGAAAACAAAAGGTGTCTTCTCTTTCTAGAATGAATACAAAGATAAGTTAAGCTACCTGTCAATAATTAACACGTGCACAATGATGGAAGACTAAATTATAAGGGCATAACGATGTCTAGGAAAATCCCACTACAATGGCTTGGAGGAAATCAGCTCTCTAACCACTGACACACTTTTTTTCATAACCTAAAACTTCATATTGTCTTTCAATAAAGTTCTATTTTGTTGTACTTTACATTCAAAGGACAAGCAACTTAATTCTCAGAGTGCTGAGGGAGAAATTGTTACTAATATTAATACTATGACAGCTCATATAAATCTCTTTTCTGCTCCTGAGAGCTAAGACAGGGTCTCAGACATGCTGGAGTACATCAGTATTTACTAAATGCCTCCACTCCACACTGTGCTTTACAAAGTGAAATACATCCATGCAAATGGAAAACAAAAGGCTATAATCTGATTTAGCACAGTTTTGCTCTGGTTGCTTTTGGCATAAATGATGACATAAGACTACGGTGGTACAAATCTAGGCCTTTCTTGAAAATCCATGTTTACATTTTGGCTGGTAGCAAAATTAGAAGCACACATAAGGATTCCATGTAGAGTGAGGATTACTTGTCTTACATGGCCTGCACAGGAAAACCAAAAGAACCACTGACTTTATAGAGTAATCTTTTAAAATAATTCCTCATAAATATTGTCAAAGAGATGAATACTTATGACTATCTGAAGTCCTACTGCACAGGGTCGACATATTACCACAGTGTATCTCTTCAAGTACACTACTAAGAACACACACACACAAAGTCACAGACTTAAAGATGTGGGCTGTCTTCAAGAGGCAATCTGTGCAGAGATAAAGAACATGGATTTTGAAGAAAACTACATGTCCGATGGATTGTCCAAGAGGACTCTGGTTAGGAAACCTTCACACCCTGGCTTGTATTTGCAGGCTTCATTGAGTCTCTCTCTTAGTAAGTCTTCTGCTCAAAAACATTTTGCATAGGGTATACACATCTCTAAATAAAGAGCACATCAACACAGTAAGTACTCCTGGTATTGCTGTTCATTTGTTGTGTGCCCCATAATAAAAACCTCACTGTGAGATCCATAATGCTTCCTACTCAAAATCCAAACAGAAAGTACACTTGACACATGCTGAAATTACTGTCCACTGAGCAAAGGAAGATTATTCAAATTTGCAGACAGTACTATAACACTGGATGGTGCCACTTTATGAAAACATCATATCTTTTAATATATACATATGTGACCAAGCATGAAGTGTTTCCTTTTTCAGGACATTTGAACACAGTAAGCATATATCACATTATGTGTCAGGAAGCACAATCTCTCAAAATTATTTTCAGCAATTATCCTAAATAGGCACTGTCCATCAAGGGATGCTACATTGTTTTTAAATAATGAGTTAATTATAAAGTCTGCACATAATAATGAACAAAATCTTCAAGTACTCACTTGTCTCCTATTACTCTGTCCTGTGTGTATTTAATCTTTATTATCTGGTTATATGGCATGGAAAGCTTAGAAAATTACATCATTTTACAATGATTCCTTGTGACAAAAAAAAAAAAAAAAAAAAAAAAAAAAAGAGTAGAAAAATACTAAAACACGATTAAAGCACAGTCAAGTCAATTGATTTAGCATATCCATCACATCAAGTTACACAAGAAAATAAAAATAAAATAAAAAATAGAAGCCAAAGCATTTTAAGATGTGGTGGTAATGGGGTATCCCTATTCAATAATAAGTCAACATTTTGAGCAGTCGAATGAGAGCAATGTGGCTCAGTCCCACCCTTCAAGGCTGAATTCTGCTCATGTCTCAAGAGAGTCAGCCCTGGAGCAGCAGCTGCACCTTGTGCCTGGAGGGGAAAATCTCAGCCCCTCTCTGTCTGAGATTCCACTAAATTCTGCCTCAAACACAAAAACTCACCTGGTCAGAGTGAGCAAGAACATAATAAAAATACACTGACTTACTCTCAGCAGTAACAAATTGAAGCTCATCTTCCTGTGAGTTTTCCAAAAAAAAATGCTTCTCAATTTATTAAGAAGGAAGTGGAAGCAAAAGAGACAGATATTCCTTAGAAACTTAACAAACAAACAAACAAAAAACCCTCATAGATTAACATATTGCTACTATCCACCTACTTTTTTGCTCTTTCTAGCTGCTGCAATTTCTCTGATTACTGAAATTCACTAAGTCTTTCTACGAGCTTCCATGGCAAACAAAAGGGAATTACTTGTTTTAAGCAGATTTCACACACACTTACCAGAGACTGATTTAAAATAAATAAATAAACAAATAAAAATCTTCTCTTTAATATGCATTCTGGCAGAAACATTTAAATTTTATTTTCAGACAAAATAAATAAATAAGACTACAGAAATGTGCCTGCTGGTTGTACTGAAAAGAACAGTTGTCATCCTCTAGTAAGCACAGATTCCTGCTAATCAATTTCTAACAATTGTTTTAAAATATAGAGGACTTTTCACAATCCTGTAGGAATACACAATTCTACAGATTTTTTTTTTGTCAGTAAAAACAGAAGGAATATGTTAAATAATCAAAGCCAAAATTCTTCTGAAATGGATCATTCTCCCACTCCCAGCACACATTACAAATTAATATTCATTCTGTGTGTATTTCCCAACACATCCTATGCACAGTGTTGAAACAGCTTTTAATGAGACCTGCACTCTATACTGATTCACTATAGCTTTCTTTTTATTTCCAGAAAGGGATATAAGAAAGAAAATTACAGCAGACAAAAATGTAAGGTGTGTTAGGATGAGATAAGTTACTTTCAGAAAAGTAATTTCAATTATTACTAACAGTCTGTGCCAATTCTGCTCTGTAGGCTTCAAAGAGTACTTATAAGAGCAAAGACAATGTTTTTCCCACTGTCAGCAACTGTAGTTGTACAGGAATTAGCTGATATGAACTACCAGAGAGATGAATATAGTGTTTATATAGGAACTGCAAGAGAAAATGAGATGAAATTCAACTAACCTGAGTTAGTTGAATTAAATTTTCATTGGCCTTCCTGAATATTAATCACTCACACAGCTTGTCTTCATATTGTAACCAAGTTTTTCCACTTCTCAGTGCTTCTCAAATTCTTTTCCTTACACAGCTACTTAAAATTGTACACCCTGAATCAAGCTGTTTAATTCTAAACTAACAATTCATTTTGAAGGAAAAAGGAATGATTTGCCAACAGTGAAAGTATATTTTATCACTGTAATTTACTGTTCAAAGAACTTGCATATTAGATTTCGAGATGGAAAGCTCAAAACATTAAATTTTCTTCCTAAATATAAAGTTTTTGTTTGTTTGCTTGTTTTAATTAAAAACCAGTAAACAAATGAAGGGGAAAAAAAAAAAAAAGGCAAGCCAAACTTTAAAACAAATGGCTCATCTTTAGTGGTCAAACTAATCTGCTGCACTTGAATGGTGCAACTCAGGACAGGTAAATTCAAGTGCATTCATAAATTATTTTTTTTTAGTCATGGACAAATGGTGAAATAATTTCACTGTAGTTTTTTTGTTGTTGTTTTGTTGCTGTCTTTTTACTTCTATAGATTTATTAATTGTACAAGTTAGTACTGTTAGTACAAGTTATACTTGTTATGGGACAAAATCCAAAACCATACTTAATTATTTCTCAGTATGATTCTTAGGAGAGTCAAAAAGCTTCATAGACGGCAAGCATAATAAATACTATCTACCACTCCCCCAAAACCCACAATATTCAAAAAGCAGAGCTGTGCTCCAAAAGCTGACCAGAAATTCTGTTCTGCTGAGATTAGGTATTTTTTTAACAGACTGAAAAAGAGGTTAACTAGGTGTTAAACTTCAAAGTTGAAATACATTTTTACTAGCTACCTTTCTCTATAAACTCATTTCCTGAATATGCTTTGTAAAATAAACTTAGCAGGTTTGGAGTGTGCCTTGTAGTGTATCATCAGAAAGTAATAGAACAGAAAATTTCTGCATCACTTTAAAGCTACCTGGTTTCCAGTCCTGGTAGAAATTAATTGTCTTCTATCATTGTTACATTTAGATTATAGATATTTATGATTTCCTTATCTTTAATCATAATTTAGTCAATTAAGTCTTAGCACACCATGTTTCTTTGAAGGTCTTACATTCATAAAGATACATAACCATTTCTAGACACGTGCCTCTTCATTACATTTGTTTTCACATACAACAAGGTGCCAGTTTCTAATCTTGCTCTCCATTACACTCCAGTGACATAAATTTAATTGAAAACACGTCACAACAAGTGCTTCCACCTTATTCACAATTCACACACGCAATTTTTTAATGCATCTTGTGTTTTAGACTTAACATTTGTTAAGTTGCGCCAGGGGTGTTTTAGGTTGGATATTAGGAAGAACACCTTTACTGAGAGGGTTGTGAGGCATTGGAATGGGCTTCCCAGGACAGGGGTGGAGTCACCATCCCTGGAGGTCTTTAAAAAACGTTTAGATGTTGAACTTAGCAATACGGTTTAGTGGACTTGTTAGTGTTAGGTCAGAGGTTGGACTTGATGATCTTGAGGTCTCTTCCAACCTAGAAATTCTGTGATTCTGTGATTCTCTGATTTCTTCAGGATGCAGCAGAGCTGCCTAGTTACACACTAGTTCACATCTTAGGAAATCTTAAAACTGTCCTGCATCAGAAGTTGATTCGTCCCTGCCATGGGGAAATCCTCCTATACCATAAAGCCAACGTAGTTGTGTATCACAGAATCACAGAATTTCTAGGTTGGAAGAGACCTCAAGATCATCGAGACCAACCTCTGACCTAAAACTAACAGTCCCCACTAAACCATATCCCTAAGCTCTACATCTAAATGTCTTTTAAAGACCTCCAGGGATGGTGACTCCACCACTTCCCTGGGCAGCCTGTTCCAATGTCTAACAACCCTTTTGGTACAGAAGTTCTTCCTAAGATCCAACCTAAAACTCCCCTGGCGCAACTTTAGCCCATTCCCCCTCGTCCTGTCACCAGGCACATGGGAGAACAGGCCAACCCCCACCTCTCTACAGCCTCCTTTAAGGTATCTGTAAAGAGCAATAAGGTCGCCACTGAGCTTCCTTTTCTCCAGGCTGAACAAGCCCAGCTCCCTCAGCCGCTCTTCATAGGATTTGTTCTCCAGGCCCCTCACCAGCTTCGTCGCCCTTCTCTGGACTTGCTCAAGCACCTCCATGTCCTTCTTGTAGCGAGGGGTCCAAAACTGAACACAGTACTCAAGGTGCGGCCTCACCAGAGCCAAGTACAGGGGGACGATCACCTCCCTAGCCCTGCTGGCCACTGCTTCTTATACAAGCCAGGATGCCGTTGGCCTTCTTGGCCACCTGAGCACACTGCTGGCTCAGATTCAGCCAACTATCAACCAATACTCCCAGGTCCTTCTCTGCCCGGCAGCTTTCCAACCACTCATCTCCCAGCCTGTAGCTCTGCTTGGGGTTATTGCGCCCCAGGTGCAGGACCCGGCACTTGGCCTTGTTGAACTTCATGCAGTTGACCTCAGCGCATCGGTGCAGCCTATCCAAATTCTCCTGCAGAGCCTTCCTGCCCTCGAGAAGATTGACACACACCTCTAGATTGGTGTCATCTGCAAACTTACTGAGGGTGCACTCAATGCCCTCATCCAGATCATCGATGAAGATATTAAAGAGGACTGGCCCCAGCACCGAGCCCTGGGGAACGCCACTAGTGACTGGCCTCCAGCTGGATTTGACTCCATTCACCACAACTCTTTGGGCCCGGCTATCCAGCCAGTTTCTAACCCAACAAAGTGTACGCCAGTCCAAGCCACGAGCAGCCAGTTTCTTGAGGAGAATGCTGTGGGAAATGGTGTCAAAAGCCTTGCTGAAGTCAAGGTAGACCACATCCACAGCCTTTCCCTCGTCCACCCAGCATGTCACTTTGTCATAGAAGGAGGTTCAGGAGGAACCTGAACGTGTCAGGTTCGTCAAGCAGGACCTGCCTTTCATAAACCCATGCTGACTGGGCCTGATTGCCTGCTCACCCTGTAAGTGCCGCGTGATGACTCTCAAGATAATCTGCTCCATGAGCTTCCCTGGTACAGAGGTCAAACTGACAGGCCTATGGGTCCCCGGGTCTGCCCTCTGGCCCTTCTTGTAGATGGGCGTCACGTTTTCTAGCCGCCAGTCAACTGGGACCTCCCCTGATAGCCAGGACTCTTGGCCAGCTCCTCTGCCAGTTCTCTCAGTACCCTTGGGTGGATCCCATCTGGCCCCATCAACTTGCGTACATCCAAGTGCTGTAGCAGGTCGCCAACCATTTCTTCGTGGATAGTGAGGGTCACATTCTGCTCCCCATCCCCTTCCGCCAGCTCAGGGTACTGGGTATCCAGAGAACAACCGGTATTGCCACTAAAGACTGACGCGAAGAAGGCATTAAGCACCTCTGCCTTTTCCCCATCTTTTGTAATAAGGTTTCCCCCCGCATCCAATAAAGGATGGAGATTCTCCTTTGTCCTCCATTTTGCGTTGATGTATTTGTAAAAAGATTTTTTGTGATCTTTAATGGCAGTAGCCAGATTGAGCTCCAGATGAGCTTTGGCCTTTCTAATTTTGTCCCTGCACAGCCTCGTAACATCCTTATGGTCCTCCTCAGTGGCCCGCCCTTTTTTCCAAAGATTATAAACCCTCTTTTTTCTCCTAAGCTCAAGCTGCAACTCTCTGTTGAGCCAGGCCAATCTTCTTCCACGCCAACTCATCTGTGGGCACGTGGGGACAGACCGCTCCTGTGCCATTAAGATTTCCTTCTTGAAGAGCGCCCAGCCTTCCTGGACTCCTCTGCCCTTCAGAACCACCTCCCAAGGGACTCTACCAACCAGTGTCCTCAGCAGCACAAAGTCAGCCCTCTGGAAGTCCAATACAGTCATTTTGCTGGTCCCCTTTGTGGCCTCGCCAAGAACAGAGAACTCCACCATTTCGTGGTCACTCTGCCCAAGACAGCTCCCGACAATCACATCCTCCACCAGACCTTCTCTGTTTGTGAAGAGAAGGTCTAGCGGGGCACCACCCCTGGTAGGCTCACTAACCAGCTGCGTCAGAAAGCTATCTTCCACGCTCTCCAGAAACCTCCCAGACTGCTTTCTCTGGGCTGTGTTGTGCTTCCAGGATATGTCAGGGATGTTGAAGTCCCCCACGAGAACAAGCACCGACGATTTCACAACTTCTGTCAGCTGCCTGTAGAACTCCTCATCTGTCTCCTCATCCTGGTTCGGCAGTCTATAACAGACCCCAGCCAGGATGCTAGCCTTGTCAGCCTTCCTGCTGATCCTAACCCAAAGGGACTCGACCTTGTCATTCCCAGCCTTGAGTTCCGCAACATCCAAAGATTCTCCGATATAGAGAGCCACACCACCACCCCTTCTGTGCTGCCTGTCCCTTCTGAAGAGCCTATAGCCAGTCATTGCAGCACTCCAGTCATGAGACTGGTCCCACCACGTCTCCCTGATGGCAACCAAGTCATAGCCTGACTGCTGCACGATGGCTTCCAGCTCCTCCTGTTTGTTACCCATGCTGCGTGCATTGGTGTAGATGCACTTCAGCTGGGCCATTGCCTTATCCCCCAGCCTTGCCATTGTTCCCCCTGGCACAGCTCTAACAAACCTTGTTTCAGCCCCATCCCCCATCTCACCTAGTTTAAAGCCCTCTCATTGAGCCCCGCCAGCTCCTGGCCCAGGATCCGTTTTCCCCTAAAAGATAGGGACCCGTCTGCGGCCATCAGGCCAGGTGCCGAGTAAAGCGCCCCATGGTCAAAAAAAACAAGATTTCTGTGCTGGCACCAGCCTCTGAGCCACGTGTTTATCAGGTGGGCTTTCCGTGTCCTCTCTGTACCCCTCCCTGCCACCTTAGGGATAGATGAAAACACCACCTGTACTCCCGCTCCCTCCACTAATTGCCCCAGTCCCCTGAAGTCTCGTTTGATAGCCTTGAGGCTTCTCTCTTCAATGTCATCACTGCCCGCCTGGGCTATCAAAAGAGGAGAATAGTCAGAGGGGCGAACCAGGTTGGGAAGCTTCCTGGCAACGTCCCTGACCCTGGCCCCAGGGAGGCAGCAGACTTCCCTACGGGTAGGGTCAGGCCGACAAACAGGGCCCTCTGTTCCCCTGAGAAGGGAGTCGCCCACAACAATCATCCTTCTTTCTGTCCTGGTGGAGGCAGTCCTGAGGCGTGGAGTCGACTTCCTTGCCCTAGGCATCTTCCTGGGTACACTTTCTACCTCATCCTCACCCATGGGTCTCTCAGTCTCCAGGGCCTCAAACCTGTTGTGTAAGGGCACCTGGGAAGGCAGGGCCGGAAGGGGAGGGCATAAGGGGAGGGTATGGGCCAACTCATCCTTTCTGTTCAGTAGAGGTTCTTCAAAGAAAGATGATATAACATTCCTTAACACTGTAAAAACTCTCCTGTTGTTATTAGAAACCAACAACATAGAAACGTGTCTTCATTTCTTCCATGGCCCAGTTTGCCTTCAAATCAAATGACTGAATGATGGCTAAAAGCTGTTTTTCCTTTTAACTCTGGAGCTTGAAGTTCTGCTGTAGCATAGCTGACAGTTTATTCTCTTACATTTTACTAAAAAACAATAGTATAATCCTCTATATAAACCTTTAGTTAAAAGGTAAGTGTGCTTTCACTAAAATAGCAAATATTTGTGAGAGATAGATTTTATTTTTTCTTTCCAAAAAGCACAGATGATGGATATTTACTAAGCATGTGAATCCACTCTCAGTTCATTGGTCAGTACCAGGTCCATAGAATTAAATCCTAAAACTAATAACACTAATAAATATTTTAACATCAACACACACAAAAGTGGACTTGTTCCCTTCATAACTAGTAATAGTCCTGAAACCATTTTTTCCTTCCTTCTAAGTAAAGGAAGGAAATATGAAACAATGATAAATAGTAATGTCAATGAAATATTGAAAAAACTGTTCTTGAATATTCAGGGGATTGTATTACATTAAGACCATAAGTGAAAATGAAACTGCTAAGACAAAATGAAAACTTGCACTTACAATTTGCTTCATTACTTAATCTAATATTGTTTAAACATGCTTTTAAAATTCATAGCATGCCATAATAAAAGTGACCAAGGTCTGATTTGCTCAGTAACAAAATATGTGAGATTAAATCAGCCAAACCTTATCACAGGAAAGTATGTCTCCTACTGACATGAAAGGGAGCTACACAACTAAAGCTCTTCAAAGGCTTTGAAAATGTACAGCATTGTAATAGTCCTTAAAAAGATCATGAATTTTTGTGTCATCTGATGAGTCCTTTATAAATGTGTGCCTTTATTCCACCTTTCCACATTACACTTTCACCTGTTCAATGATATCATGCACAGTGTCACACTACTCAAGCAGTAATGTCTTTAGTTCTGTCTCACTGACATCAATCATACTCTTGCTTTTTTTTGTTTTTAGGACAGCACATAAAAACCTGGCTTTGTTCCCCATAAGAGCTTTTTTCACTTTTATGTTAATATGATAAAAGAAAATACAGAAGCAAAGCAAAGCAAAATTATTCAACAGTTAAGTGTGTTGAAAAAAATCATGACATTCAATGACTTTGAAAACTGCTTTCATCATCCCCACATTTAAAATATCCTTCTTCTGTAACTCAGTAGTAAGTACCTGACACAGTGCACACTGCAGTTAATCCAGGTGTAGTTCCAATGAAATACACTCGTGATTTATGTTAACTTTCTTGGGTTATGAGTAGGTGTATGACTGAATATGTTGCCTTCATGCGTATGTTTGAAGATAGGACAGACATAACCATTTAGACTACCCTTCTGAATGACACAGAAGTGCACTCTCAAATAGTGTAACATAGTACATAATACAATAATACAATAACAGTGGGAAGAACAAAGTATGTAAAATAAAATAAAAATAATCTGAAAATCAAGGGGGTGGATAATAATAGAACCTAAATGTTCAGGTACCATTTAATGGAAATCACCAACTCTAGTAACCGATTGCTAGATACCATTCTGAACAAACTCTATCAGACTAATGTAGCAATGTGTTTGTTACAGATGATCCATCGTATTCTTATTCCTACTTATGTTTTATACTCCAAGAGTAATACAGGTCACTGAACAGCACTCTGATAGGTGCTGAACAGGCCTATTAAAAAAAAATAAAATTCTCCTAAAGCACTTGTAAATGCTGTCTTAAATGTGTTACAAGCTTTAAAGGAGCACCACACATTAAAGAAAAATGCTTTTATATAAGAGAAAGGGAAAATAGAGGTGAAGCAATTTTATCAATTGTTATTCACCTAAGGCAGCCCAAACATTTGGGAGGTGATGAAAATTAGGAAAATATGAGACTGTACTTACAAGTTGATGAGTAGCTGAGGTTAGAAAGGTGTTCTGTCAAACAGTCTTGCCACTCTGCACTGAAAATACCAGAAGTCTGATGATTCAGCAGCTTTCACTGGAACAGAACAGTTTTGAATATGCTCAGATAATAATGTTTTTCTTTGCATGATACTTAAATAAACAGACAACAGCATTGGATTGTCCTTTGCAATGGGACATGAAGAGATTAAGATATTCATCCTGGCAAATTTATGAAGTCAGCACTTCATGTATGGATTTTTATTTTTAGGCAGCTGTTCAAAGTTAGAATTCTGGTAGAATAATGGAATAATAAAATGTATAACAATGATATTTTAATGGCTTGTACCTAGTATGGGAGTAATTAATGATTTCACGCTAAAATTATGAAAATGAGCTAATCTGAAAATATTTTAGTTTTAAAACAGTGATGAGTTAGTGCTGTAGAGAAATAAGTATTACTTATCATTATATAGAGTAAGTATTACTGCTAAGAAATAATTATTGATTGGGAAAGTATCCATTCAGAACACATGAAAAATAATTATACAACACAAATATATTTCTGATCTTGTACATATAAAGAACTAAATCTGTTTTACATAATACTTTTCTATTTCTTCATTTATATGCAGTAACTACCAACCTTTCTCGAATATGCAATATGTTGATATAATCTCACTAGATATTTTGACTCTTTTCAGGTATCACCACCTAACAAATCTGGGAGATAATGATACTAATAAATGTGAATAACAGTCAACCATTGAAAAGTTAAATACAGACATCAGACCACTAGGAAATATTTTTGTCATTGTTCCCATAAGACCCTGTATGTATTAGAATACCTAATGACAGATACATGGATTCTTAATATAAAAGCACAAAAAAAAATTTAGGTACACCGTAAAAACAAACAAACAATCAAACAAAAAACTTATCTATTTGATCCTATCTTTTTACTTGATCAGCTTTCGTCTCTCTCAATCTATGACAGCACTAGGGTCTATGGAAGGTTATGCTGCATATGGGAGGTTAAAAAAAAAAAAAGTGAGAAAGCGCATCACTTACTGTAGTGTGAATTCTGCCAGCAAAATATAGTTATGTTTTAACTTCATTTACAGAGAAGCTTTGTTAGCTTTCTTAAAATTTACTGTTCACTATAAACTACTTGTGAATCATTCATGCCAACAAACTTAAAAACC
Source organism: Anas acuta (assembly GCF_963932015.1). Classification (NCBI taxonomy): domain Eukaryota; kingdom Metazoa; phylum Chordata; class Aves; order Anseriformes; family Anatidae; genus Anas; species Anas acuta. The sequence continues at coordinate 72,823,639 of NC_088980.1, forward strand.
ACAAGCAAACTCTGTTCCATATCCAGTTGTTTTCTTTTTCCTCACAACATCACATCATCTCACAAGTCAAGAAACCTTCCTTTTTATGACAGAAAAGTCTTCAAATACACCCTGAAGTCCTTGAACAACTGTTTGGGTCAAGGTAATAGCAGGAGTTGAAGAAATGTCTCCACAATTATACCATTCTTACTGCTCCCCATTTGCCTCTCTGTAATATAACTGGTAAACAACTGAGATCTCTAGTCACCCCAGAGGAGCTACAAACAGCAACAGCTAGATTTTACTTAAAACAAGAAAAAAGGACTAAAAATGTTGCACAGTGTAAGCCAATTACAGATGAAATGTCATCTATCCCAGAACTATGCTACTGATTCTTCACTAACATCTGGCAAAATATTTTGCATATGTTTTGCAAACAAACACATAACTCTCTTCCATACAACAGAACAGAATCATTTGTGTTGAGTTTAGCCCTTAAAAGCATTATAAATATCATGGTCCTATCTGTGCTGTTCTCACATGCTTTTCTTCAGAGTTAGGATTTTTCTTTATTGCTAACTTCTCGTTTCACATAGAATCATAGAATCAATGATGGAATGGTTTGGGTTGGAAGGCACCTTAAACTCCATCCAGTTCCAAACCTCCTGCCATGGGCAGGGACACCTCCCACCAGACCAGGTTGCTCAAAGCCCCATCCAGCCTGGCCTTGAACACCTCCAGGGATGGGGCATCCACAGATTCTCTGGGCACCCAGGTACATGTAGAAACATTTGCTAACTTATTCTGGGTCACTTTTACTGCCTTAGCTTTTAACAGTTTTCCTGCAGTCACAGAGAAAGAGGATAGATTAGTTTCAATCATCACATTGGAATAATTGTTCTTTGGCTACAAAAATGACATTGATAGATTTATGAGTTATACTTCAAGTAAGAATGACAGAATTGTTCTTTGTGTAATGATCCTGTTGTGTTTCTTCCTAACGTTAAGGTTCTGGTGATATACTGAGATATGTTCAAGTCTGTTGTTGGTATTTCCATACTAATCCTCAATTGCTATTCATTATTAATTATTCTGTCACTTTTTCTACTTCTGGTTTCAGCCCGTGTTTCTTCTCAGCCACTGAAGTCAAATTTAGTGACACAAAAAATGCAACATTAAGGCATTGTCTTTTCTTCTTTATTTCTGTTGGCCGATTTTCTTAAGATCCCATATTTGCCCATGATTTTTTTGTATTCTATATACTATTTCTTGGCAATCCAAGATCCAACTTTTCTGCTGGGTGTGATTTGTAACCATCTGGTATTAGGCTGGTTGTGATTTGTGAGAAGCTCAACTTCCTTCTGGGCTTGCAAGTGTTCAGTTCAACAGCATAAAAAATAAGTCCAACATGGATGATAAATTCTGATAAGTGACATCATAAAGAAAAGCTGTCAGCACATGAGAAATTAGAGTTTTGTTTAAAAGAGCAAATGGACATCGATGGTCAGCCACCACCTTCTTCTAAATTGATATTCAAAGCCAGGAAGTTTATGGGTAAGATTAGGTAAATGTAAGAATCTAATGACATCCAAATGGGACGATACCCAGATATAAAACAGGATCCTATGGAAGACCTTCTGAACAGTCTTCTGGAACTGAGCAAATATCACAGGCCAACTAAAATGGCATTAGGCTGCTAAATCCCACTCAGCTAAACTGTAATGACTTCAGTCTAGATTTATGTACAGGCAGCTAAAATATGAAAACCTTTCAGTAGCATACATCAGTTAAGATCAGGCCTGAGCACATTAAGAATAGTAAAATAAAATCATTAGAAGATAATCTGTCCTCTTCAGAGGTTGGAATATGGAGTGCTACCAGACGGCATAGAGTGGATTCAGAAATGGCAGTGAAATTCTTGAATGAAAGAACTTCATAAGAAAACATGAGCCACCAGCACATCAAACCTGCTTTTCCAGGTTGATTCTCCCTTAATCACTCAAATTAATAATATGGTCAGCCCTCCAAATTTAGGGTGAGCTGCATTTGTCCCTTAGAGACTATGGCACATAACATGATTAACTTTAATAATCAGAGTTCAAGAAAATACACAAAATGGCTTGATAGGACCATCAAAGACTTTGTCAGTACTTTATCCTCATTTGCTTTAAAGTTATACAACATATTTCTGTTTCCGGAGTTCTTCATCTTACAGGGGATACCTAACTTGGGAGAAGACATCTTAATTACAGAGAACTCATGTTCCATGATGGTTTAATATTATTCAGAAGGTTAACTGAGACTAATAGTACAGGACACTGTCTATTTATTTTTTTTTTCTGCAAAAAACCTACCAGCCTTTCAAGAGAAAAAAATCCTTCAGTTGTATGTCTCACAACCTGTGGTGGTTTTACCCAGCTGGGCAGCTGAGCTCCACCACAACTGATCTCTAATTTCCCCTCCTCAAAGCGAAAGGGGGAGAAAAAGTACAATGAAAAGGGCTCAGGGGGTGAGATAATGTCAGGGAGATCACTCAGCAATTATCATCACAGGCAAAACAGACTCAGCATAGGGAGATTAATACAATTTATTACCTATGGTTAACAAGCTAGAGCAGTGACAAACACACAAACTAAAACAAACAAACAAAAAACAAAAAACAAACAAACAAACACAAAAAACAAAAAAACACTTCCCTCCATCCACCCTATCCTACATCCTCCCCCTGAGCAGTGCAGGGGAAAGGGGAATGGGGACTGTGTTCAGTCCCTAACGCTTTGTCTCCATTCCTTCACTGGCACTCTCTGCCCCTGCTCCACTGAGGGCTCCAGGGCTCCTCCACGGGCTGCAGCGTGGAGATCTGCTCCATGTGGGACCCATGGGCTGCAGGGGGACAGCCTGCTCCACTAGGGGCCTCTCCATGGGCTTCAGAGGAACTTCTGCTCCATGCCTGGAGCACCTCCTGCCCTCCTTCTGCATTGACCTTGGAGGATGCAGGGATAGATCTCACTCCTGTCTCCCAGCTGCAGGTTGTTTTTTTTTTTTTTTGTTTGTTTGTTTGTTTTTTCCTCCCCTTCCTTAAATCTGCTCTCCCAGAGGCCCACCCAGTGTCACTCCCTGGCTTGGCTGTGGCCAGCAGCAGGTCCCTTTGCTCTGATCTGACATGGGATCTGCTTGGGATCTGCTCACAGAGGCCACCCCTGCAGTTCCCCTGCTACCAAAACCTTGCCATGTAAACCCAATACACGACCACACCCAACAAGGAATCCAAGGCAGAGTATAGCAAAATTGCTAAGAAGCAAAGGTCAAAAGCAAATGGTGCTGTTTTCAGTAGCAAACATCAATTACATATATCAGTTTGTGGCCTTCACTTACCTTTTCATGTCTCGCGACATAGCCCTGTAATGTAGTACTACTATTGCCAATAACACAATACAAGCTCTTCTACAATAGAAAAGGTTTTGAATACTGGAGATACTAGATGGGGTGTGGATGGTAAAATGATGGGATTATAGGAGACAGGGCATGGGGTCAGCTGTGGGGATCCCATGGCTATATACAATTACCCAGTGTTCAGCTAAAGAAAAGCAGAGCTGGACAAAACTGGGTTTACAGATAACAAAGAAAACTAAGACATAGTATCTAACATGCAATAAAAGCGACCAGATACAGTAACTAAAGATGTAAAATACCTGTAAATCAGTGAAGATTGAGAAAGAGAATGAAACTCCTGATGCGAGGACCCAAAAGAGCAATGGAAAGATGAGCAAAACACTGGGGAAAAGGGTGGAAACTATGAAGTGTGTATATAACAATTTTAATGTCATTACTATTTTTTTTTTTTCCTATAACAAGGGGAGGGAAAGGGATCATTCAGGTTGGAAAAGACCTCCAAGATCATCTGGTCCTATCATCACCCTACTACTAATGTCACCCACTAAACCATACCATGTCCCTAAGCACCTGTGCAAAGCAAAAAGGGTACAAACTCCACAGTACCTTTTCTGGCACAGAAAAATTAGTAACAGAATTTAGTTGCTTTACTGAGTACGCAAATGACAATTGAATTTCTTGATCAGATCTCTTCCAGAAATTGTAACATCCTTGCTGAAAGCCAGAATAGGTCTGGTAGAAACTATGTTTCAGCTTTCGTTGTCACTGCTAGCTTTCACTTTCTTACAAAAACACAAATTCTGCTGCACTTCACATGTGTGCATGTACAATGCCAAACATAGGCTGAACATATGTGAAACAGAGTAAGCATCAATCCCAAGAACAGAATATTTTATTAGTACAAATTACTCTGCTCCAGGTAGAAATTCAAATCCCTGAGAGAGTTCATTAAAAATTATCTTTCATCAACTTCTTCAAAATATGGCTGGGGACTCAAATTCCTCAGAATATTCTTTTATAAACCTGTGGTAATTTCACATATAAACTGGGAAGAAGAAGAAGAAGAACAACAACAACAACAAAGTTGTATGTTTTGATTTTTCATTTTCAGAACAAGAATTAAACAGGGCCTAATTTATTGATACAGCTATTTTCTTTTTTTTCCTGTGTTGAGGCCTTATACCTTTCAGTACTCCCTTGCATTGAAAGAAAATTTCTTGCTAAACATTGAAGTATTTATACAACCTTCTTCTTTACTCTCAAACAACACTGGTGATCAAGCACATTGTGTCAGCTGGGCAAATATCTTATTAAGAGTCGTTCTTTAGATAAGATTCTGTCCTTCACTGTTTCACATAAACATTCTGAATAATGTATCGGCAAAGACAGATCAGTAGCCTTCCTCTAAAATTCCCTGTTGCTTTTCAGTGTGATTCATTGTTGCCAGTGTCTAAGAAAACACCTGGTAAACACACTACAGTACTTCTTTAAAATTCAGTACTGTTTTAAACAACAATTCATTTCCAAAGAAAACCCCGAGTGCTCTGGATATGACTACTTTATCTCACAACTTTAGGAATCATAGAAACATAAAGATTGGAAAAAAAAACACCAAGATCATCTGGTCCAACCATCACCCTACTACCAATTTCACCCACTAAACCATGTTCCTAAGCACCACATCCAACCTTTCCTTTAACACCCTCATGGACAGTGACTCCACCAGAGACCTCTACTTCATGCTGTCTGAAGTCCCTCATAGAACTTCAAACGTAATTTCTTCCTGAAACCATGTTAATTTTTTTTCCCAACCAAGGTCATGAACAACATCTTGCAGATCTAGCTGACAGTGTAGGGTTTGTCTGATCACAACTCAGAGAATTCATCCCTACTCATTCTCTCAAACATTTTAAGCAATGCTCCAACAGCTGTTCACTCTTCTCAAAACTTGTGAAAATCTACATATGTATTTTTTTGGAGAAGACACACATCTTTGCTCAATCTTTCAGTGTTCAGCAACTGGTGAACACCTACTCTCAAGCCCTTAGTTTGATACTAAATTCTTTTTTATCACTTGGAGTCTGAGTGACTGTACTCTGTGTCTTCTCCACTGTTTGATTTCGTGTAAGTCTCAAAACTGTTTAATGACCCAATAGTAAAAAATTGTATTCCAGGTTTTAATAGGGACAGGGCTGTTAGATGCTTAAATGATCCACTTACCGTTTGTGCACAGGCTGATGAACACTATGCATAGTTAAGCAAACACACACACACAAAAGAAAATCTTGATATAATTCAAGCTCTTTGTGGGTGAGAACTCTCTGTAAATGACCTACTTTATCACAGTATAATGTCCACTGTTCAAATACACATGAAATACTGTTAAGTTTCTATTATCATGTCTTATGTAACAGAAGAGTATTCTATACAGTTGTCTGATTCATGAAGAAGAATAAGAAATGATTGCATTACAGTGGGCTTGGCACATGATATCCAAAGTACTACTTTTATGCATTTTTAAATAAAAGCAGTAGTATAAGAGATATAACTGACATTGTAGTATTTGAGTTCAATTCAATAACATTTTTAGAAAAACTCTTCATATAAAGCAGTTTTCACATCCAAAAAGATTTCATTATATCATACAAATAAAACTGCCTGACTCTGATTTTGGCATTATATAAACAAAAATGCCAAACTTTACACGGTACCACTCATACACTATTCGATGAAGTGAACTTTAAAAAATCTAGAATTTGCAGTTGCTATAAGAGGTTTTAAGTGTCCCTTGCATGGTAGAAATATTAACTGTTTTATGGTTTTATACCTGACACTATATTATATATCATTGTGAAATATATGTAATCAAGAAGCCATGCATGGTACAAGCCAAAAATGTTTAGTTGTCCTACAAATGTCAGATTCTACTGTATTCTTGAGCCTCTTCTACTAAAAGTTGTAACTGAGTTTTTTTTAATGATTAATTTTTCAGATGGAATAGTAACCTTTTTGTAGCTGGAAGTCTAAATGATTACAGTAACTATTTCAGATGGGGAGTTGACAAGAAGAAGAGAGATAAAGAAACATACCAAAAAGATGGAGAAAGAATCTAATGCAGAACAATATGGATGATATCCATAACACTAAAAATCAGCCCACAGGATCACGTACACACATTCAGAAGGGGGACATTCTCAGACTCATAGCAGCTCCAAGAAAAGCAAGTCTTGTTTAAAAAGTAGCAGTGGAACAATCTACAGAATAAATCCAGACAGCAGAAAGCCATGTAAATAACTAGGACCATGTAAATAAATTAAAAGCAAAAACAAACACAAAAACAAACAAACAAACAAAAACCAACAGAGGTCTATGACTCCTACAAACTATAAATAAATAAATTAAGAAGAGAAAAATTAAAATGAGTGCTTTAAACTGCAATAAGCATAGTAAAATGGTACAACCACCAATGATATGTTTAGATTTTTTAACACTGTGATAGCACAGTCACAAAAGATACAAACATTTTGTATAATTGAGTAATGTAAACCACAAGGGAAATAAAAGTTAAGTGTAGTTGCATGTGAGCCAGCCAAGTGACAGAATTTCCAAGACAGAGAACAAAACAAAAGAGATAAGCACATAAGAGTTCAAACAGGCAAGACATCCTTCCAAATACTTACAAATAATAACTGGCAAAATCAAAACCAGGATAAGTAGCATAAAGAGTAGACAAGGTCTTTTGGACATTGGGGAAAGTAGCAATACAACACCAGGCATAAAAAGAAAAGAATAAGCAGATTGATGAGAAGTTGACATGAATTCTGACTTCTCCAAGAGCTCTCAGGCCATTTCACCTTGACTAACATCATCTACCACTGTAGGGCTAATTACACAGCATCAGCTCTGCGGCATTCTATATTCATAGCTAATTTACATTATGCCTGTTAAAGATCAATTATTTAGTGTGTGCAATATTAATGATTAATAACATGCAAGAACTAACCATTGGCACAAAGACTGTCATCACTGAATGAATTCAATATAAGTTTTAAACTTGAAAACTGACTTGAACTGCCAGTCTTCTAAACACTCCTCATGCAGCAAACTCCCTTTACCTGATATATTTGCATATGCAACTATGTACATATATTCAGTTAAAACAAATGACACAATCAGTTCCTGAGCCATAAGAAAGTGGATTCTTAAACTGGCAGACAAAAGTCCACCACATTTCCTAGCAACACCCTGAGACATCAATGATCAACACATTGACCTAAAACAGTAGCTAAAATAAATGAAAGATGACCTTTTGTGAAATTCTGGTACTCTATAGGAGGAAAAAAAAAAAAAAAAAAAAAAGTACTCAATGTAATAAGCAAAGAATTCAGGCATCATCTATGGAAGAATATCTACAAATCTAAAATCTGTCAATGAGCAGAAAAAATCACCAAAAGAGTATTTTTCCCGACACAGATTCCACCTGAGATTGAGACCAGTATGACTAGTAAGAACATTAAATCAAGAAATAAAGATAAAAAATTGTAAGACAGTGAAATGATATGAATAGAATCATAGAACCACATAATGGTTTGGCTTGGAGGAGACCTTAAAGACCATCTTGTTCCAACCCCCTGCCATGGGCAGAGACACCTCCCACCAGACCAAGTTGCTCAAAGCCCCATCCAGCCTGGCCTTGAATGTTTCCAGGGATGGGGCATCCATGGCTTCTCTGGGCAACCTGTGCCAGTGCCTCACCACCCTCTGAGTGAAGAATTTCTTCCTAACATCTAATCTAAACCTACTCTCTTTTAGTTTAAAGCCATTCCCCATTGTCATTTCAATATACTCCTTGACCAAGAGTCCTTCCCCAGATTTCCTGTAGGCCCTCTTTAGGTAGTGGAAGGCTGCTCTAAGATCTCTCCTTGGAGCCTTCTCTTCTCCAGGCTGAACAACTCCAACTCCCTCAGCCTGTCTTTGGAGGAGAGGTGCTCCAGTCCTCTGATCAGCCTCATGATCAGCCTATCTCTCCAAGTTAGAGACAAGGATATCATGGGGGATGTTGTCAAATGCTTCATATAATTCCAGGTAGATGTTGTCAGTTACTCTTCCCCTATCCATCAATGCTGTAACCCCAGTTTTACCTTGTGTTAATAGATTAGAAAGGAAAGGCAAGTAAACAAAACTAACAGAAAACAAGTAATGGACAAGGATACAGAAATTGATTAATTGGCAGCAATAAGGAAGAAAGTACTCATCTCACAGTAGAAATTAGGTAACTGGTACAATTAGGGAAAGCTTGGAAGTAATCCTTTCTAAGAAAAACGTGTTGCCAAGAAAAATAACTTGAAGGCTCTTAACACCATGAGCCCAGACAGTATAATGTAGGGGCTTGAAAAACTGCTGTAGGAGACAGGCACATACACCAAAGGCAAAAAGAATGGGAACAAAACACCTCAAAAAATGAATGAATTAATTAAAAAAAAAAAAAAAAACTATATTGAAACAGTAATGTTACTACAGCATTATACATAATATGCATATATACAACTGTCTTGAATGATAAATACATTGAGAAAAGAAAGAATAACCAACGACTATCAGAGCTTCAAAAAAATCTCTTCCAAAAGAAGAGATCAGGTAGGCAGAACAGTCAAAGTGAACTGAAAAAAATGAAGAAATGTTACTGGCAGCTGAGGTGTTGAAACTGTCCCTGGCAAAGATCTGCATTGGCTTGGTGGCTGCTCTCTCCCCCACCCCCGTGTGCAGGAGGCAGTGCATCCCACCCAGCTGCAGCTACCCACTCCATTGCCTGCCAGAAGAAGTGGGGCCCACGAACAGGCCGCAGCACTACTTAGCTTACTAGGATGTGTTTAGACTTAACTGTAGGCTTTCATGATTACACTAAAAATCAATGGAGGTATTTGTAATGTTTCTAGTAAGTTAATATTAGCTATTGCCCAGAAACAGCATTTTCTTAAGTGCATCAAAAAATACAGAAAGATTTCAATGATTCATGTGATACAATGTGGCATGAGAAATTGTTACACATATAGGAGAATACCTAAGTTTTAAGAGTAAGAAAGTTGTAAAAGAAGAGAATAATGGGGTAGTGGTGAAAATTAAGGTTAGAAAAAAATTACTGCTAGAGAACTGTAAAGACTTCCATTGGGATTTGTATTTTTCATTAACCTTGGCTCAAATTCAGGACTATTTTAATGAAAAGTGCAAATGACATATTTAGAGTTATTGTCAAAGGGCTGGAATATCATACCTGGAGAAATACATCACCTTGAAAGAGGTATTGAACTGCTGTCTACCACAGCTTTTCAAGTTCCTTACATAGTTTTTACCTATAACTTGACTTTTTTGCATGAGAACAAACAAAAAAATGTTTTACAACCACTCTATAAATCCTACTTCTATTTTTGCCATATATGCCCAAGAGGTATATGTTACATTATCTATCTAACAGAACTCTAATACTGTTCTTTATCCAGCAATGAAACATCTCCAAAACTATGACACCTGATCCACGATGCTGGAGGCTGCATGAACACCTAGATAGTTAATGTGATGGGTATTTTCTTTGGGAGATTTTTCAACAACAATTTTCGCTTCATTTGTAATGTGCTTAAAATACGGAATGAACTTCAAAAAAACTTCAAACGGGATGCTCGAGCATGACAAACACAACATCACTTATGTTTAATAGACATATTTTAGTTGTTGCAGGATTAAGCTGCTTGGGATAACCAAACATTGGTCAGTGTTTTTATCTCAGTATGGTAGTGAAATATCTCTGCTGAAACTGCCAGTTATGAATAACAGTAAAGCAAACTCCTGATTAATTCTCATTACCAGATTATTTAGCTGCAAACTGCAGAAAATTGTCCTTAATTTTATATCAAAAATCAATATTCATCTCACCTAGAAAGGAACAGCAATAAGCACCTGCAACATGTGCTCAAGGACAAATGAGGCAAATGTTGAAAATTATGAATATTTGTCTATCAACATTAATTCTTTTTATGTTTCATATTATATCAGAAAGCAGTATCAGTGTATCAGCAAAGACATTCCCTGAGCAAGCACAGAAGTGCCTTCTTTAAAATCTAACACCATGGGTATTGTTTACTTGTTTTGATCATACTCACTAAAACTGCAACACATAAAATGAACATTAACTATTTTCTCTACTAAGGCAGCTTTCAGTAGCCAACAAATGTACATGACACACACTACAAAACATATTTTCTTAATATGTATTTGCATAGACAATCTATTTTAACATACACACTGACATAAAACTTACAGTTTTTAGAAATTACCAAGAATTATATCCTAGAAAAAAATGCAGATCTGGCCTCCTTACTCAAAAACAAACAAACAAAAAAGGGCAGTGCAGTTTGTGAACAATTCATTATTATTTTCCGTTTTTTTTTTTTTTTTTTCTTTCTAATATGAGTCTTAGAAAAAAAAATCCCTGTGAGAAGCTATTGATGGCAAAAGAAAATAATTTTAAGGATCTGAGATTAAACAAACAGGAAGAAATAGCTGAACATGTCATGAGGATTGGTGTAAATAGCACCGATGTATTTATCCAAAAGCAAAAACATAGTTCTCCAAGAATGTTTTTCATTAAATAAACATTTAAATTGTTTAATTTAAATTGCTAAATTAATTGCTAAATAAACATTTGACAGGCTGGCTAAATAGTAACATATGAGAGAAAAAGAGCTCTTAATGCAGCTGGTTTATAAAGACAAGTATTAGTATTGACTCCTATATGTGAAACTTAATGCACAGAGCCAGGGAATTGGTTCTCTCTTCATCTCCCTCCATCCACATGTCTACACTTTCCCTCCTTCTCTGTGTCATGAACACTGTTTCATGCCAAAAGAATGGTGATGGAGTTGATCTAGATATCAAAAAATTCTCCTTTTGAAATGCCCTATCTGGTTACATCTGTACGCACAAACTACAGAGAGACAGTGCCCAGGGCTGGGCAATGCTGCACAACTGTCGGCAGCAGATGCTGACACCCTCTCCATCATACATTTATTTCATGCCTATTCAGACCCTCAACACTGACTGCGTGCAGTTTGATGAGAGTGGACATTCTCAGTAGGCAGGCTAGCTCAAGCAGCACCCTGTCCTCACAGGACACAAGCTGTACCATGCTGCCTGCGTGCTGGCCAGTACAGCCAAGGAAGCTGACCCCAGAACTCAAACAGACCAGCAATCCCTGGCCAGGCTGGCCTTTTACCATCAGCAAGGGTAAGTACAAGGAGTTCTCTTCTATCACAATTACAAAACAAAGAAACAAAATGCCTCATTTGTCCCCTAACATAAGCTGCATTTATTCATTGTTGAAAAAAGGATGATAGCAATACACTGACAGCAAATTACTTCCATGGTCTTCAGGAGGCTCTGAGACTACATTTTCCTTAATATACAGAATGGGTGAAGGTCCATGAAACAGCTTTGTCCCTGTCCATAAAGCAAAACTTTCCCCTTCTCCCACAAAAATAGAGACGCCTTGTACAAACTGCCTACTGGGAATGATAACTGGCCCATATAGCCCCTTGGTCATCCTCAGGCACTTTCTTAGCAAAAGCATGTTAGGAATATGCAAGTTATTAAACAGTATGAAAGCTGTATGCCAGTGATTTAGCCCAGACTCTGTTTAGGTAAGTATTATAGATGTACTTTGAGATACTAAAAATGCCTGTTTTCTGGCAGTGTTTCAGCTAACTTCCTGAATTTTCTACCTTCCATCTTTAACATTTACTAAAAATCATTTCCAGTATGATTGAAAGAGTGAAAAGACACCTTAATTTTAATTGTTAAGACCATTTACGGCAGTAAACCACAGAATCCACAGATTGTTTTCTTACCTGAGAATATAATAATAAAAATAAAAATAAATAAATAATAATAATAATAAAAAAATAACACAGGCTGAAGGACACTTAGGGTGGAACTTGCTAAAAATAACATTTCTGTTCATTGGAAACAAGAGAGGAGCAGTCACTGAAATGGACAGCTGAAAGAAACAACAGCCATCAATGACTCACAATGGTCAAAAGATACAAGTACCCACAAAACATATTTACTAATGATTTCAAATATTGTACTTTCTGAGTTTTTTATAACTACTTCTTGATGCAAAGAAACAACACTGCATTACTTTTGTGAGGGGAAAACTGAAGTAATGGAAGTCTGACCAAACACCCTTTGTTCACATAAAGTTGGCACCAATGTTGATGACAGCAGGCCACCAAAAATTGATTCAACTGAGTAGTCAGGTGACTTCAGTCATTCATGAATAAACTTCTTATATAATTGATCGATATAGGTAGCAAACTAAATTAACCTAAACTGCTATTAAAGCCTAGGAAGTTCATAATAATGGAAAAGGATTTTCATTTTGCCATGAAAAAAATATTAAATAAATATATATATAGAGAGAGAGTGATTTGAAAGTGCAGCAACTGGTTCCCCTCTACATTTTAACATAAAACATGCAAAGCAATTTTCGACCAAACAATTATAAATCTTTGTTTGTTTGTTTGTTTGTTTATACTTTAAAACAAGCAACATATATCTTTGCTGACTGTTAAGAAAATGAATTTTATTTTCAAAACAACTTCATGTTTGTTTCCTTATGTAACAGTAATATGGTTTAATTTTCAATTCTTTTTATGGTACAGCAACCTTTGGGTTTAATCTTTATACTTACGAGCTTTTTTTGGCTGTACCATAATATAATTTTAATCAATTCATTAAAAAGAAATAAAAAAAATTATTATAAATACATATGCATATATATAAACAAGATTTGGATGAGCTAATATTGTTATCGCTCCTATGGGGAAAAAGAAAAAAAAAAAAGGCTTCGCGTTGTTAGTATGGTTTGAAATTCAGTTCCTTAATAAGGTCTGTTTTCTTTAAGTTTAATGAAATTCTTAATGATGATTTCAGTCCCAAGATCATGCCAAAAGAGAACACTGTAGCTGCAGGGATTGCACTATACAGTACGATTTTTTTCTATACTAAGAATCAATGCTTTTCCACATTGTTACTATCCTGTATAAAATATTTTTTTAATGAGAAAGTATATTATCCTTTTATTTGGATTCCATAACGTAATAATAACTGCAAAAAGGTCCTGTAATTTTAGGTAATGTAACACTCTTTAGATAAAATAGTGTTTGCAAAACCACTTTCAGCAGTGACACAGCTGAAAGACTACAGTCCTATTGTCTATATTATACACATACAGACATGTATACTCCTCTAAGAAGAAAATGAATAAATATTCCCTTTTTAAATTCCAATCCATAACCATTCAAGTTACAATTTGCAAACCTGATTAGCTAAATCAAAAGAGGTATTGATAATTAGTCAAGACTCAATAAACTAAAATGACAAGTTTAAATATTATTGACTTAGGTGATCCCACACTACAGCTATGTGAGACATAACAGAGTGAAACACACTTACTGTTTTTTCAGTTTGCCTCCTCCCTTCTGTTCTGGGGGGAGACACAGTTACCTTGATTTTCACCAAATAAAGCAGGCTGGTAGCTGTGCCGGTAAGTGGAGCCACGCACCCAGTCCTTTTCTCCCTTTGAAGACTCAGGTTTAAAAGGAAACAAAGCAACTACTTTTCTGTTAGGCTTGTCAGGTTTTTTGTTGTTGGTGGCGGTTTTGTTTTTTGTTTTGTTTTGTTTTGTATCTTCATAAAAGTATATAACAAAGCAATGTATACTTTCAATAAAGAAGCTAATTAGGTAGAGTCAGAAACAGTCAGCTGAGTAATACAGCTGATCATTCAATAATACAGATGATCATTTCAATAATACAGAATTTGAATTAAACTAAACCTAGAATGATACGAGATTTCTTTTCCTCATTCCCTGCTATGCCAATTACCTTCAGGAGTTTCAAGACAAGTCTCTTTCTAACTGGATGTTTTCAATTTTATTTCAACCTACCCACTTCCTTCATAATATCTACATTCCCCTTTCTCCTAGCTGATAAGATTTCAGTGACCATTCTTCATCTTTGCAAATGCACAATTCACACTGCAAGTGGCTATGCGCATGGAAAACAATCCCTCTGTGTAGTGAGCAGAGATGTCCTTTCACATAGAGGATACTATAAGCAAAAGAATTAAGACTAAAATATAGATATCAATTTTATTAGAAAATATGACACAAGAAAGTTCTCCTACAGTACAATGCTGTCCTGACTTTCACTGATGAAAGAAACTATATGATTTTTAATGGTATTTCATTAAAAAAAAAGTGTAACACCTTCTTCATAGATAAAAATGGTAACACATCATCCTCAACAACTGAAAAGCCATCTGGAAGGTGATACTTGCACTGTAAGCTTGTGCATCTACGGGTTGCTCTTTCCTTATATAGATCTGCAGCTGCTTCAAGAACACTGAGGCAGCAGCACCATCAGCCTGCTGAAGGTCCCTGGAGACCTCCACCTGGTCTTATCTTTGTGGCAGGTTTGATCTGAAAGCCTAGGGAGGCTGCTGGCTGGCACCAAAATCCATGTCACTACACAGTGTTTCTTTAGGACTACTTTGCTTTTTGCTTTCTATTCTAGCTCTGAGGATGGACAATTTTTCTGGCCTTTCTACTGGGAATCCACAGTGAAGCCTATTGATTCCTAGGGCTGTAAACTGCTGATCACCACGGCCCAGGTCCTGTTACCAGTCCCCGTGAAATTGCACTACTTATTCTCCTCTCTGCATCAGCAAGAACTCCAAAATACAGTTCAGTGCCAGCCCCTCAGTAGCAAGTTTATATGACATATTTAGTATGTCTTGCTAGTCCCACTCCACCCCACCCCCAAAGAAAATAGAGAACAAAAGCTATTTGTTGATCTATACACATACAGAAGTTATGTGTTCATTCCGGTTTGAAGAGACCTCTAAGATCATCTAGTTCAACCTTTAACCTAGTACTAAAGTCCACCACTAAACTATGCTACAAGTTCTACATCTACATGTTTCTTGAAGACCTCCAGGGATGGTGACCCAACCACTTCTTGGGTAGCCTGTTCCAATGCCACACAACCCTTTCAGTAAAGAGATTTCTCCTAATTTACAACCTAAACCTCCTCTGGTGCAACTTGAGGCCATTTCCCTTCGTCTTTACAGTTGGTACTTTCGAAAAGAGCCCAGTTCCCACCTTGCTATAACCTCCTTTAATGCAGTTGTACAGCACAGTAAGGTCTCCCCCTCATCCTCCTTTTCTCTAGGCTAAACAACCCCAGCTCCCTCAGCCTCTCCTCACTCTTCTAGAAATCCTAAAGGTACAGAAGCAGCCTGTCCCCACATGCTGGAAGATGAGCTGGCACAGAAGAATGACCTAGCTGAACAGATAGCGCTGGCTAGAGCTCAGGAAGCAAGGGAAGCTTTATGACCTTTGGAAGAAGGGGCAGGCCACTCAGGAGGACTACAAAGGTGCTGTGAGGCTGTGTAGGGACAACATTAGAAGAGCCAAAGCCCAGATTGAGCTTAATCTGGCTATTGCTGTTAAAGATAATGAAAAATGGTTTTATAAATACAAAAACAAGAAAAGGAGGATGAAGGAGAATCTCAAACTGTTTTGAATGTGGAGGGAAATGTACACATGCACACACTTTTTTTTTTTTTTTTTTTTTTTTAATGCAGGCTTCATTTCCTACATATTGTACCACAACTGGAAACACTCCTCATAGAATAACAGAAAGGTTTGGAAGGGACCTTAAAGACCATCTCATTCCAACCCCCTGCCTTGGGCAGAGACACCTCCCACCAAACCAGGTTGCCCAGAGAGTCAGGCTTCTCTGGGCAACCTGTGCCAGGGCCTCACCTCCTCTGAGTGAAGAATTCCCTTCTAACCTTTAATCTAAATCTCCTCTCTTTTAGTTTAAAATCTTCCCCTTTATTCTGTCACTGTCTGCCCATCTAAAAAGCTGTTCTCCATTTTTGCTATAAGCCCTCTTTAAACACTGAAAGGCCACTATAAGGTCTCCCTAGAGCCTTCTCTTCTCCAGGATGAACAACCCCAACTCCCTCGGTCTGTCTTCAAAGGAGAGGTGCTCCAGTCCTCTGATCAGCCTTGTGGTCCTCCTCTGGACTGGTTCCAACAGGTCCATGTCCTTCTTGTGCTGGGGAACCCAGAGCTGAATGCAGGACTCTAGGTGGGGTCTCGTGAGCAGAGGAGAGGGGGGGAATCACCACCCTCACCCTGCTGGCCATGCTTCTCTTGATGCAGCTCAGGATATCTGGCTTTCTAGCCATAATGTGAGCGCACATTGCCATCTCTCTGTCCAGCCTGTATTTGTGCTTGGGATTACCCCAGACCAGTGCAGGACCTTAAACTTGGTCTTGCTGAACCTCATGAGGTTCTCACAGGTCCACCTCTGAGGCCTGTCCAGGTCCTCTGGTACGGCATCGCTTCCCTCCAGTGAATCAACCGCACCACTCAGCTTGGTGTCCTCAGTAAACTTGCTGACGGTGTACTCAATCCCACTATGTCACTGACAAAGATGTTAAGTAGAGTCAGTCCAATCATGCTTTCAGTTTATTCTCTACAAAGGTCACATGATATTCCTGACAGTCACTGCTAGTTGCGTGGTCCAGGCTGGAGAAGAAGGACAACTGAACTAAAGTTGCATAAGAAATATTCCAAAATGCCAGGATGCTCCCTGGTAAGCCATCTACTCCCAGTGTTATCAATTTCACTTGCTCAAACATTGTATTAAAGCAACAAAACCCAGTGTGGGCATCTATAGTAACTTTTATCAGTTTTCTTTTCCAGAACTGAATGTAAAGAAGTGTGTTACAAAATAACTCTTGTTCTTCCATGGAGGAAATATTGCAACAGCTACAAAACCTATTTTTATAATGACTAACTTATTTCCAACGTGTGAAACACTCATCCACCATCCATTATCCTTTTGACTCCTTTCCCTCAGAACAACCTTTCTCACTCTTTCTTGCTTGTGAAACTTCATACAGATCAACTGAAAATATATACTGACTTTTTCAAAAACTGCTGAGGTGAACCTCTGTATTTACTGCTGTGATCTCTGTAACTGTCAGACTTATGTGACATCAAACAAAGCTTATGTCTGCATGAAGGGCCTGTTTCTAAACTAGATACTGAAGGGTCTGTGTCCACACAATGCAATTCCTTACTCTGTAGCAGTTGTGGAGCTGAAGCATTTTCTCCTCTTCTATATTGCCATCATCGCACCGCACAGTAAGCTACTTAATACCAACACCAGCATTCAGATTCAAATCTCTTCAGAACAACAGCATTCTTAAACTTTTAATTTGACATGATAATCTTAATAAATTTAGGGAATATGTACTATTAGTATATGCCACTAATTAGTTTAACAAATTGCATGGTATTTTTCCTCTGCTTTACCGCATCTTAATACAGAAATATGTCAAATAACACATTTCTGTGACTGTTTCTATGATATGAAAGGTACTGCTTAAAGATGTGCAATATCCTGAAATTAATTTCTTTCAATGGATTTTACCCAGTTTTATACATCATAACTGCCCTTCCTTCCTCCTGTCTCAAGCTGAACTTTCTACCCTTATCATGATCCCTCATTTCAGGTGATGTAAGCATGCGTGATTAATATGATAAACCAGAATGGTCAGATTTTAGGTAGAAATTGGTCTAAAATTCATCTAGCAACCTTTTATCTAATATCTCTATCAATGAGAAAAAAAAACTCCCATCAGTCAATCCCTAATTTAGTTTACTGAATGGTCTTGTGAATGCTTAGGCACTGGCTCAAGACAGACAAAAGAAAGAAACCACCAAGAAAGGCTGGAGAATAGGGACATTTCATAGCATCATCACTGGATTAAAGTGAGTGGGGTAATGGCATTAGAATGACAGTGTAGTCTTGAATATAAAATTGAAAATTTCTGCTCATAATGAGCAGGATTATTGAAAGTTTCCCCTGGAAAGGCACAGAATGAATCATGAATTGAAATGTCAGATCCATTTCCAGATTTAATACTACTAAACCTGACTTAAATATATAAATATAACTCTTAACGCTTAGGTGAGTCATTAGTATAAAAAGGAGAAATGTGAACCCTGGTCACAAATAAAAAAGAGATCATTAGTGATTATAAAAACTAATGATAAGGTCTTAGTTATATTTTCAACATAAGAAAAAATGCATAAAACTGTATGAATTTAGTGAAACAGAGAAAAATGTATCTAGAGGAAAATTAGATGTTAGATGATAATTAGAATTTGAAGAGGTGCATAACAGAGACTGCTTTTTATTGGTATTAAATTACCAAGAAAATTTTAAAGCTCGAAGCATGAGCACTGAGGCCCTAATTCTTATGAAAGTTTCTCAGATGCCACTGAAGTTTGATAATATCCTAATACCAATAGAGCTTTAAGGAACATCAACCAACAACATAATATCAACATCAAGTAAAACATTTTGATCACTTACTAAAGAGCTTTCACAGATTTACTGTCTCTGCAGTCTTCTTGACTTTATAGTCTATCGATGAGTCATTAGAAACAAACACGTTGCGAATATGTCATGAAAGAACACAGCACTACTTGCCAATTCAAATCAACATAGTTTCACTGTTTAATTTACTACTTTCCTCATGCTTGCTTACTTACAAAGGTCTATCTTTATACTGGTGACTTAGTCTTATATAAACACACTGCTGTGGTTTAACCGGGATGGCAGCTCAGCACCACACAGCTACTAACTCACCCTCCTTAAGTGGGAAGGGGAAGAGAATCGGAAAGATATAACTGTCAGAACTCGTGGTATCAGATAAGGACAGTTCACTCAGTAAAGCAAAAGTCACACACAAAAGCAAAACCAGGAATCCATTTGCTACTTCCAATCAGCATGCAGGTGCTCAGCCATGTGCAGGACAGCAGGGCTCATCATGTGTAGTGTTTTATTGCGAAGACAAATGCCATTGCTTCCAATGTCCCCCCTTCCTCCTTCTTTCCCCCAGCTGTTATTGCTGAACAGGACACCACAAGGTGTGGGACATCCCTCTGGCCAGCCTGGGCCAGCTGTCCTGGCTGTGTCCCCTCTCAGCTCCTGGTGCACCCTCAGTCTCCTCACTGGCAAGGCAGAATGAGGAGCTGAAAAGACCTTGGCTCTGTGTGAGCTCTGCTCTGCAACAACCAAAAAGACAAAACAACAGTGTGTTATCAACACTATTTTCATCAAAAATCCAAACCACATCATATGAGCTCCTATAAAGAAAATTAACTCTATCCCAGTCTAGACCACCACATACGTTTTCAACAAAAGTAATAGCAAAGATGTAGACTTGCACAATTCATTAACTTCTCAAAAATACATTTTCCTCTCCATCTGTTTTTCATTAGAGTTGTAACTGACATAGCTAAGCTAAAGTTGTTGCATATTTATTTTTCATCTTCAATTTTCTCTTGTCAAAAAAAGGCCACATCCCTACCCCCACCTCCTGAAAATGTAAGCAGCAACCAGGTGTGGGTAAGTGGGTAAACAGGCAGGAAATACAGAAAATGTACCTAGAAACAGGATAAACCCATTTCCTCCAAACTTCCACACTACTGTATTTGGGTTTTAGATTATTCAATGTACAGTTAATGCCTCTGTACAAAGACTAGACTAAAATTTAAATACGCTGCTAAAATATATTAAACGGTATTTTAAAGTCTTGTAAATCTGATTTAAAAATCACATTGCCTTGAAAACAATGCACCTTTCCTCTCTCCAGGCTTGTGTGTATGTATATACATGTACACACAGACACACATAATCTGTATATATATATACACACAGAAGCTTTTTTTTTTTTTTTTTTTTTTTTATTTAAGAGCTCTAAGAAAAATATAGCTACACCAGAAAAAGACTATTCTTTCTTATGCACACAAAGCCCAGCTAATTTTGGAACTTCTTACACAATGAGGAGAGATGTCTTCACGGTGCAGAAGCAGAGAAAACTGAAAATATGCCCGCAATTGCAGATGATGTGGTGGGCAGGTCTTTTAAAAGAGACTATCTTTCACAGTGATCCCTGATGCTCCCAAATGTGAAAATATTTCCCATCAACAAAACCAGAGTCTACAGAGGATATCAGCAATTCACCTTGGTAATCTGTGACTCTTTCAGCTGCCATTGACATGGCGTGAAATCCACAACAAAGATAACGAGAAACTATTTCTGAAGCAAATTGCAGCTCTATCTGGTGGACAGCTATTCTAACACCAAATGCAACAAATTTCAGAGCAATATTCAAGACTCCACTCAATACAGTTTGCAAAAGGAAGGCAATACTATCAGTTAAAATTCTTAACTGCTGCAGTGAAAACCAGCAGCAGCTTGCCTGGTTCCAGCCTCCCCATTAGACCCACATTACTAGAGGCATGCTAGAAGATTATTCTGTAAAAAACAAACAAACAAACAAACAAACAAACAAGCAAACAAAAACACCTTTACAGCATAAGAAGCAACGAAAAAAATGTGGTATCAACAACAGCCTCCTTTCTCTTTTTTGCAGACTTCATCCTTTTTCCTGCAAATGCAATTTCCAGTTCCACCTCATTGCCAAGGAGACCTGCATGGCAAGCACCGTGGCTGTTGGAAAGACCACTTCCTTAACTGCTCTTGGCTTCTTGATGGCATGAATTGGTGCCACTCACTATCTTTCCCCTTTCGTTATCTTTTGGTCTGAAGTAGGTGGAAAATCCTGATGTGATCATTCTTGTAGATATTTCATATAATTTAATTAATTATGAAATTTGAGCAGTAAACACAAAACATTTGAACCATGAGATTGTGTGTAGGAACAGAAAAGAAGCATCATATCTCTATGGATGAATAAGGAGGACCAAAGAGACTAGAAAGGAAGAAAAAGTCCATAAAAGCAGTTGAAGCACTAAAATAAATGATAGGACAAATAAAATTATTGGGAGGAATAGTTAGCTTAGAGACAATTCTCTCTTACTGTGAACCATTTACAAGAAAGTCAAAACTAGGCAAGGTGAAGTAAAAGGCAGAAGAAGATCAATTTCATTTCACTTCCTGAAAATGAAGCAACATTTCAACCTGCCATAAAGCACCTGTTGTTAATTGCCATTATTGATCACTTCAGTTCTGTGGTTGCATTCCAGATCTCCTCTGATACTCAGCTGTTCTGTAAAATGAGACATGCTGTGATTCATGCATTCTAACACTGAAACTACAGCCCAGATTTCCAGCATTTAAATACTGTGTACCTGACAGTTCAGGTCTTCTTAGCCCAGCTATTTAGGTTCCCTTCACCAGCCTTGAACAAATGCTGCTATTTCTATTTCGAATAACCTGCCAGTGAAAACAAAAGGAACAGATTCTGTTCTCCCTTTCTCCTTTTCACTGCGATGCTCTATCCTGAAGATTGATGCCTACAGCAAAACAAGTTGACAGTCAGTGATGACATTCATTTAAGAATGTTATTCTTCACAGCAAAATTGCTTTGAATTTTTTTTGAATGATTTCACTTATTCCTAAGCAGTGAGTGAACTGGAAGACTGAAATGCATTTTTCCTACTTGATTTCTAGAAACAAGAGAGACTCAGAGATGCCAGAATTATTGCACACTCAGGGACTTTCTGAATATTTTAACACACAGCTGAGGCACAGCCTGAGTTTCAACATATTTAGGAGATCATTCTGACAAACAAGAAGTTTCTGATTTGAAATTTAGATATGGAGCCAAAGCCAAAGCCTCCAACAGATACACAGCAAACAGAACTTACAGCATTCTTACAGATGAATTAAAATTCACACAAAATTTGTAACCATTATATAAAACATGTTTGTACAAACAGGGCACACTAGTATCTGTTATGAAGGCACTTAAGTACATGATAAACTACCTGAATAGAAATGCTTTCTTGAACTGCAGACAATATATATATATATATATATATATACACGCAATAAAGCCAAAAAACTGGTTACTGTTCATTGTATAAAACCGTTAACCTTTCTTAGTTACAGAAAAATACCCTAACATTCATATCCATTGGTTACAATAATATCCAATAATATCCAAGTTGTCCGTCTAGCTCATAGCTCATATCCAAGCTAGTATTCAAGACTGCAAACACTGAATGTTGCCTTGGTGGTGGTGGTGGGGGGCACTGTTTGCTTTATAAATCTTATAAAAATATAATTTATTATAAATTTATAGTATTATAAAAATACTTGGAATTATTCCAAAGTATGACAGGCAAATACAAATACACCAATGCACATCATATTGGTTTGGGAACTCATAGGCATTCTTAACAGTAGAAAAACTTGTGTTTACTTTTCAAATATTTGAGTACAGGTTTTTCATATTTCTCTAAAGAACAAAAAATGCATGCACCTGTCAGAAAGTGATGTGTATATTGATGTGTAACTAACCTTTCTAAGTTTAAGGCATGTCATTTTAAGTTCAGTTAGGTATGTTTTGGTAGATCTTTCCAGAACAGTTACAAACATTAATAAACCCTAGCCACACCTTCTCTTAAATGCTGTCATTGACTCAGTGCTGGTATTGCCATGTCATATGCCTGTTTCACACTTACATCTTTCTCCATTAGCAGGTTAAGAAAGGCTCCAGGTTTGCACTGAAGTGCTGGGGTACAAATGTAGCTTCTCTTTCCAAGCTCTGATGGATGGAAGATAACCCACTGAGATGAAGCCATAATAAATTTAAATTGTATGCTTCATGGTTAAATCACAAAAGTTGCTTTTCTTGTGAGTGCCCATACATAACCTAAAAGCCCTAAGTCTCTTCTCCAGCTTCATCTTAAATACATCAGAATCAGAAAATTTCAGTTCATGGTTCCAAAAGTAACAAATGCTTGAAATGCAATGCTTGGTGATAAAAAGGGGAATAAGAGCATGACACCTGACACAATTATATGGCATATTTTCAGTAAAGCTAGGATTTTACACAGAGGATTTTAGTAGAGCTAGATCAGCCTACACATTTTTTGTTAAATTAGCACAGTGTGTAAAGTATTCTGTTCTATTACGTTTATTCAAATTAGGCAACTTTATTTTTTTTAATTAATAAAAATATGAATTGTAAACTTCAAATGTAAATGAATAACGTTGCACACATGAATCCCAATTTAAATAATTTTACTCATATAACATAGTGAAGTATTTCTTTTTTACTTTTACTCCTTTGACATCAAAGATAGCACGAGCATGTTGAGGTTCTCGTTGCCTTCATCAGCAATCAGAATATGCAGATGAACTTTCTTCAGCCACGGTTCTTGTATAGATTATGAACCTCAACACTTATTAAATAACTTGACCTAAGGCTAGCATTTCCAGTTCTGCTTTCAGTGTCACACACAATGTGATAATGTGAAAATATACAGTGAACAGATATGCAGCAAATTCAGCATCATTCAACCAAGCCAGTATTTCAGTGTAGAAGCACATTCCATAGACAGAAGGAGTGCAGATGTCCCCTCAGTATCTTAACTTTTCATTGCTGTCTAATGCACAAAGAAAGATCAATTTTTAATTTTTCCCTCTATAAGAATAAAATGCCATCTCCACATTCGCAATTCCAGAGTAAAGGGAAATGTTGCCATACTACCAGTATAACTGAGTAGATACACTCAAGATTTCCAATTAGCTACGATCAGAGGACTGTTCTGATATCTATGAGAACATGATTTGTGTGTAAGGGAAAATGTAGTTTTCAAGCTAGTCAGTGCCAACATGACTTCTAATATAGTCACCTAAAAGCAGTGTTCCATAAATGTGTGGATATGTATTAAATGTATGTTTTGCTAGTACCAATGAATTTCAGAGCTTGTGTTTTGAAGTGTTTCTTATGTACATCAGAAAAAACACCTCTCTCCTTTTTAAGATGAAAATGAGTTTTCATTCATGCTTTATGAACAAGAATAAGTCACTTTAAGTATAAATAAAGTGGTTTATTTTTAATGGAGACATATCAATTATTATTGTAATCCATGTACTGAACTTCTCCCTAGCACTTCAAATGAATGAGAAATATCAAGTTTTCCTGCTCCACTGCAAGTTCTCTTAAGAGCTGTTCTGTAACACAGAAGAACAAGGTTAAATTTCTCATTAAACATTAATGTAAGATTTAGCTCCTGAATAAAATAATTCTTGATTCTTTAGCAGATTTATTCTGTGCCCCTGAGGTACGACAGTACATTTAAACTAAAATTAGTACTAATAGTTTTATGTACATGTCTGCTTATCTATATTAATAGATTCAGATTCTTTCAAATTAAAGTATATTAAGTGCTACTAGTAAACTAACTGCAGTTCTGATCCAGCTCCAACTGAAGTAAATGCAATGTTTTGATTTAATCAGGAAGTGGACAGGATATTTAGTTTCGAATAGATGTGCAACAAGACTGCAAAATAAGAACAATTGTGAATGAAAATTTGTTCCTATACCAGTTTGATAGGTAGTTACATCATAGATACTGCATGCTTGTTTTTTTTGCTTTGGTTTGGTTTGTTTTATTTTTTTTTCCCTTGATAAATGTCTTAGCATTCAGATCCAGAAGTTTCTGTTTTCATTTTGAAATTGCAAACCAGAAATATGAAACATACTGTGGTTGTGAGAAATCTCTATTTTAATTTATATTACTGTATAAATTAATTTATACAGAGTGTAAAGCCACTCTCCATGAACATCCTTATATAAACATTCCTGTTCTCCAGAGGATCTAGACTGTTCAAATAATGTGCATTACATATAGTGCATGTATGGTGCATTACAAAGCTTCAACATCCATGCTGACTTCTTGAGTTAATGATGGGAACAGCGAAGTGAAGAACAGTGTATGAATGCATCTGTTTTCTGCCTGGAAAAGGAATAGCAAAATTTATGCTTTCAACGTGTATCAGTGTGATTTTAAATATTCTGAAGGTGTTTTTTATTTTATTTTATTTTATTTTATTTTATTTTATTTTATTTTATTTTATTTTATTTTATTTTATTTTATTTTATTTTATTTTATTTTATTATTTTATTTTATTTTATTTTATTTTATTTTATTTTATTTTATTTTATTTTATTTTATTTTATTTTTTATCCCTAACATATGACCCTACAGAAACAAACATCAGCCTGGCTTCAGAAACACCCGCAAGAATATACATACTGTGTATACAATCCAGTAAGTGAGGATAAGACGAAAAAAAATTAACAAATGATAGACTGAAGAGAATAAAAGCCTTTAGCAAAAAGGTGCAGAAAATACTTGCTTGTTATGTTTTTCTCTTTTATCCTTCTTATGCTGTGCAACACACAGCATCTCTTAAGACAAAAGGGAAAACTAAAAATACCCTATTCTCATAAGGTAATTTAATATTCTATTGTTCAACATACATACCTTCCAGGACAATGATTTCTCACCTATTACACCCTAAAAAATTCACCCTAAATTCCATCAATACCTTTTAAATGTTGTTCTTGCAATCTTGATTGTAACATCTAGCAAACTACCTGTTAAAGAGTGTTATATATTCACAGCCTCTGGGTGTAATAAATGCAGTAGGTGTGGTTTAAATGTACTAATCACTGTTTCACTAAATCACAAATAATAGCAGACCAGCCCAGCAGCAGTTCTGCCCTTTTATCATGTATCAACAACTCCTACCTTTGTTCTGACTGTCAGAATGATGGTAAGTTAAACCAATGCCTGAAGCCAACATCCAGGTGCATTGTAAAATTAATGTTGGTGTCCATTCAATGACATTTTTCCACAATTGCACTTCCTAGCAATCCTGTTTTTAAATCTCTGAGAACAGAATACCACTGAAGCACAAAATGAGGTGGAACATGCTGTGCAGCCCTTTAGCCATCAAAGAAAAAACCTTAGCACAACTTGCCTTTAATTCAGAGTTAGAAACCAACTGTGTCACAAGTCTTTGGTTACATGAAAGGAATTAGACCTCTGTAAGAATTAAAAGACTTTTCACTTTATTTTCACACTGACCAATTGTGCATTTCCAATAGTTCCATATTCCCACAAAAGGAAAAGGTTGTTCTTGATATGGAAACTCGAGTTCAGTTAATAATTTCAGTGAAGTTTTATTAAAAATAGTTTATTGTGACATCATTCTGAGAGCTATGGGGAAAACAGAGGAAATCAGATTTCTAATCCAAAGCCCTATTTCCAGCAAAGTTTAATATTTCTGTGATTCACTCAGGTTAAAAAAGTGGCAGACGAAAGTCAATAGCACTAACAGTTGCATCACAGCTTACTTGCCATACAATGGTCATTACAACTACACCTTGTTACTAGCAAAGAATCAAACAAACTTTCTTACGCCCTTGAAGAGATATGAATTAACACCGAGTTACCGACAAGTCATTTCATTGACAGATTAAAAGATTTCATATGGACTCATCTCTTGCTTAGTGTTATAACCATATATGCCATAAGGAAAGAGCATAGATGTGTGTAAATTCAAAAATGTATATGTAGTACATATAATGACTGAATGTTGGCTTAACTACTGGTGGGTGGTGGTTAAGTGCAGATCTGTGATTCCAATCCCTCATCTTGGTTCTAAAGCTGCAAGACAAAACAATCAGTTACAGCATCTAAACAGGGGAGTCCATTCAGGAGAGGGAATAAATTACAGCTTCTACAGTTTACTGAGATACTAAATCCTAAAATTAAATAAAAAGTAAAAGCAAAATACCTTAATTTCCAGTTCCACAAGTAGCGTACAAACATTACTCTTTGTTCTATTTCCTTTCAATAAAATCTCGAAATGGAATTTTTTACTTCAGTTTGCTTTAGTTTCAATTTAGTGAACAAGACAAACAAGAAGAGCAACTGGCTTACCCTCAGCTGAAACTTTGTAAGGATTTTGTTCTTAAAATAGACCAAGTTATTACTCCTATTGAGTAAAGTATAATTAAGCTCATGCTAACATAGGAGAGTGAAAATTAATTCATTTATGAATTAATTCATTTTATGAAATATTTTTTTCTTTTTATCTGCTTGCAACTTGGCTACAGACATGATTTTTGTTATTGTCTTCTCTCTGCAAAGGATTCCTTTACTAATAACTTATTTCTGAGTACTGAGTTTTTACTGAGGATTTTTTTTTTTTTTTGGTCTGGATATAACAGCCACATGGGAAGTCTGTTCTTTGAATGAATGACAGTAACTCTGAGAATCACAATCCCAGTGTGACTACTTCAATTTAAAAATGAGAAATTCATTCATAAGAAAAGTCTGAATCATTTTTCTCTACCATTTTTTAAAGAGCATTTAAATGCACATGGCATACCATTCAGGGCAAGGAAAGGTTATTCAGTACTCATTTGCAGATAATACCAAGTTGGGCAGGATCGTTGATCTGCCTGAGGGTAGGACGGCTGTGCAGATAGATCTGGATAGGCTGGATGGATGAGCCGAGGCCACTCTCATGGCATTCAACAAGGCTGGTGCTGGGTCCTGCACTTGGGGCACAACCACCCCATACAGTGCTACAGGCTGGGGGAAGAGTGGCTGGAAAGCTGCCTGCAGAAAAGGAGCTGGGGTTGCTGGTCAACAGCTGGCTGAATGTGAGCCAGCAGTGTGCTCAGGTGGCCAAGAAGGCCAACGGAATCCTGGCTTGTATCAGGAATAGTGTGGCCAGCAGGACCAGGGAAGGGACTATGCACCTGTACTCGGCTGTGGTGAGGCCGCACCTCGAGTACTGTGTTCAGTTTTGGGCCCCTTGCTACAAGAAGGTGCTTTTTTTTTTTTTTTTTTTTTTTTAATATATATCTCAAGTGTGTGCAAAGAAGAGCAATGGTTAAAGGACCAGAAAACAAGATGTATGAGGAGCAGCTGAGGGAATTGGGGCTGTTTAGTCTGGAGAAACAGTGGCTGAGACAGATTCCACCGATTTTCCTAAACATATCTCAGTATTAAGGGGGGGATTACTGACTACGCTCAGCTGTGTTATCATCACTGCAGTTGGTCCCTTTCTAAGAGATCTTTATCCAAAACACAAAGCAAAAAACACTGAGTAAATTATAATTCTTCTCCATATGTAGAAGGTGCTACATATGCAAACCTTTATTTTACTACAAGGTAGAAAATGGAAACACAATGGATTTGTGCTGAATCAAATGAAGAACTATGTGTACACTTCCTTCTTAGATCACTGGGTCTTAGTTCTCCAAAATGCTGAAAAAAAAATAAAAGTCTGAATGCCTGAGCATAAAATTATAAGATTATTTGATTTTCATCTTGCATGCCTTTCCTTTGTCAAGAAAAATAATCAGACATAATCCTTTTGATTGCTCTTGTATTGCAGAACATTTTTTTACTCCACTTTGCTATGATTGGCAGGTGATGGTGTGACTGTCTTACCCATACATTAATCCCAGCTTTAGTAATTACTGACCAAATTCATAGCATCAGATACTTTACCTCAGGGCACTGCTCATGAAAAATTAAAAGAAAACATGGCCAGTGATAACGTTAGCTAAACTTTTTTTCATAATCAGATTTGAAACTTGTTTATGCTGTACAACACGCTGCTGTAAATGCTCTTACTAACAAAGGAGTAATTGTGCACTCTGGAAAAAAAAATAAATCTCAATTTCTAATAAGACATGCTTGAACAAATTAAGGAAATATATATAATATATGCTGATCTACTAGATCTACTAAATGCACCAAGATCTTTATGCAGGCAAAGGTAAGACACAGGCATCTCCTGAAAGTAATTAATGTACAAATAGATATATTACTATAATGAAGAAAGGCTATTTAAGCTCCTGGATTAAAGAGCTCATAAATGACTAAAGCATTGATGATGATCCCTGCACACTAATACTAACTTTGGCAGTGACACAGATTTGGGCTGGCACAAAAAGCACTACATTACTGTGCTCCTTAAGTAACTTTGGCAACAGTGACCAAAAAGATTAGCCATTGCTGGCTTTAGGACAGAGGAGATGAATATGGGCTTGTTTTGATACTGCACAGATCTGTTTATTCTGAAATAAAATGTTATTTCCAGGTCATTCTGTAACATACAAAGCAGCTACAGTCATTGAATTTAGTAAAATAATTCTTGTAAAATGCCATTTTATGTTAAATGCATTGTTTTGCAATGTTATCTAAAATCTAGGATGGTGTACTTTCTGTTACAAAAAGAAAACAACTACAAATGGTGTTGATTTTAGTATCTTAGAAAAAAATCTGGGAATGTTTGTTTAAAAAATATAACATCTTACTTTGCAAGCAGCATTGCTAAGTTGAAACTTTTAAGACACATCAAGTCATTAACAAGTAACACTGAGAGCTGCAGGTGAATCCTTTGATAATCATCATCATATTTTTCCTTTGCCAGTAATAACCAGGAACAGCACTACATGCACCTGGGCTAAATTAGATGAGATGACAGTGATATCATGATGTCTAACAATAAATGAAGATATGCTTGTGTAAAAGAACTGGAGGGCTATTTTATATATAATCTTATGTATGTTAGTATAGGAAAAAAACATATTGGCTAATAGAACAATTACGTGAAGACACAGAAACATCTCACCACTATTAATGTTTCATGAGGACACACTTGGGATACATTTTTAAGGAAGGTAACCCTAAGGGAAATTTTATTCTGCATCTCTTATACCACCTTGTGGCATTTTAAATTGCATTTGTATGTATTACTTCATTAATCATGATAATCACAGTCATAATGTAGCAAAGATGCTTATGCTTACAAGTAAAATGTAATGATTTTAGAGCTAATAAAATGCTAGTGATCATGTAAATTGACAATACTGTAAAGTGAACTTTGACAAAGATGAGCAGATTGGTGATACCAAAAAGCATCTTTGGTGTGAGTTTTCATGTGAATGGGTTACCATACATTTGGATGGAAAAACTGTTCTAGGAAACAACAGACTAAAGAGAAGAGAAATACATTCTGGTAAGTTACTGCATGGAAGTTTGTCAAAGGGCGATGAATTCACTTACTGATCACTTACTGATAACTTAAAGACACCAAGAACCTGCTGAAACCACAGAGGGCTACAACATACTCCTTATTAACAGCAGATTGTGTAGCTCAGACTGCAAAGATGTTCAAGAGGGTGCTGGCTTATTGTATATATATAAAGACTACAGGGTTATACACGCATTTGATGAAATGGACTGTTTTTAGGGATTTCATGAGAACCTACCCAGAAGCCATTGGTAGCTTCTAGGTGCAACCTAGCCTGCCCACATCCAACTCTTTGCTTCAGAAGTTGCAGTTGGCATTGGTCCCCCCACTGTTGCCCCATTAGTTAAAGTGTGAGTAAACATTTTGAATGACTGTTTTGTGACTAGCTGTGTTATGAATAACAGTTTGATTCCATTGATAACAGCTTTAAGAATAAAAGGTGTTCAAAGAAATATCATCTGTAATCTTGACTCCCCAAAATACCTACTCCCTACCCTTATTAAGGAAAATAGAAAAAGAAATACATATATAATATATGCATACATATGTATATATTTATATATCTAGGTTTAAATTCTGCAACGAACTACATACGTATATCTCACCTCATGGCTGATTTCAACCACACTCATTGCATGCATGTAGTCCAGAACACACACTACTCCTGCTATGAAAGCTCACATTTGGAACAGCTTTGCTCCCCGTGGCTGCTATTAGCACCGTTAAGTAGTTCTACGGAACAAGAGATGTTGTGTTTAACTCCACCCAGGGACTGAACTGTCTGCCACAAGAATTAACAACTCCTACCTATTTGAGCAGGAATTATTCATTGACTGTGGTTTAGGGAATAGAGTCTAAATTAATCTCTGGAACACTAAGTTGATAATGTCATTATTTGTACTCATAGTTTCAGGTACTATCCTTCTCTTTACATTTCTATTACATTTGAAATACCTTTTAATTTTAATAATATCCTAACACAGTTCCAAATACAAACTGCAACTTGTCTACTTCAAACTTTTTTTTTCTTTTTTTTTTTTTAATCATGCAAAAGTGGAAAAATAAAATTAATCCTCAGACTAGGTTATATCATGGGAAGGAAGCTGACTTACTGATGGGAACAAGCAAGGCAAGGAGGTGGGAAGAAATCATATAGTCACAGCATAGTTGAGCTAGAAGGGGTCTTAAAGATCACCCAGTTTCAACCCCCCTGCCATAGGCAGGGACACCTTCCACTAGATCAGATTGCCCAGGGCCTCATCTAACCTGGTCTTGAACACCTCCAGGGATGGGGCATCCACAGCTTCTCTGGGCAGGGAGAAAAGGATGCAGGGAAAGAAGAAAAGAATAGCTTTGGTACATTTTCCAGCTGAAGATACAGATTTAAATAAAGTGCTGAGGAGCACTATGTTCCGTAAAAAAAGCTGAAGGGATATCTCCCTTCCCTATATCAAGGCACAGAGTAGAGGTGGATTGGGATAAAATCCATTTATTCTCTAGATCATTTCTGACCTTTGATGAGGACAATCTGGTCTTTTAGCCATTTACATGACCTCTTCTGCTTCAGTACGTGAGATCTCAGAGTACAAATATATCCCTGAAAAAAGTGATCCAAAATGCTGCAGTACTATTAACAACATTTTATAGTCTGGAAATGGTGTTTGTACAAATTCCTACAGACTGCATGCAGGCAGAACAGAGAACCGAATAGTTCAAAAAGCCAGATAACAAACTAATTAGTAGGCCATCCTTCCTCTGTATATTGTCATATTAAATAGACACATCTCCAAATGGATAAATATTTAAAGACTAGCCTAAAGTATCACTGAACTGTATCCACTATTAATCTGATTATACTCTTCTCTCCAAACTGAAAAGGTCTTAACTCAGCCCAATCCCCTTGAGGAACTCCAAATCTTTAGTGAATGTATTGCATCTGGCAGAGGTTAAAAACAGATATATACTTTTACTGGACATAGGCAGTGTAAGCCTCCAAATGTGGAACAATGGGATGTGCATTTTACCTGCAGCCAATTTAATCATATTACCTGCCTTTAAACATCTGTTTCCCCTCAGATTAGAAGCAAATTGTGTCAAGAATGAAACTATCTACAAAACTTGATTAGATTTGAAAGGTTGCTAACCTCCATCAAGCACGTCAAAGATGCTTTCCTTTTATCTTTTGTGTAAAATGACTTGCAGGTAATTGCACTCTCTTCAGCCAATATGCACGTATTTTCACTAGAACTATCCATTGTGCCAAGGGTGTCACTCTGACAAATTATGCTTGGCAGCAATCCAACATCACACTGAGAAACCAAATTTAAAATAATCCAGAGCTACTAGTCAAATAGCGCAGTTAGTTACACACAGTATGCAGTAGCCTATGTTTCAGCTACCATGCTTTTGCTCAGGAGAGCTAAAGGTGAAAGGTTTATTCTGTCTAAAGTTAGTAACAATTTCTCACTGACATCAAAGAAAGAAAAGCTAGACTGAAACAAAGCACTCTGCAGTACCAAAATATTTGTGCAAGACACAGTCCAGCATAAGCAGAGGCTGTCACATAATCAAGAGGAAGGAAACATCTGCTGAGGCAGGGGAAGTTTAGGCTTGACATCAGGAGGGGGTTCTTCACAGAGAGGGTGGTTGCACACTGGAACAGGCTCCCCAGGGAAGTGGTCACTGCACCGAGCCTGACTGAATTTAAGAAGAGATTGGACTGTGCACTTAGTCACATGGTCTGAACTTTTGGGTAGACCTGTGCGGTGTCAAGAGTTGGACTTGATGATCCTTAAGGGTCCCTTCCAACTCAGGATATTCTATGATTCTATGATTCTATGATCTCAAGCGCCACTGAGAAGAGGGTGCAATGTTCTGTTCACAAGCCAACAGGCTCCGATATCCACACTCAGGTACCTTACTTGAGGGTGCTTCTAGCAGGACCGCTTGGTACAAGAGGTTCTCAAGATGAGGATCAGTGCTCACTATGAGTCTGGGATCATTGTGGAAGCTGGCTCTGCTCTCTGCTGCCATGGTTTTAGCACCACGTTATCACGCTGCACACTTGTGTTATGCCACCCTGAAGTGTACTACCCCACAGGTTTATAACAGTTTAAAAAATAGAAACATAAACAGCTTAGCTGTTTTGATACTCACCTCCACACCTGAATGACAAATACATTTGTAGCAGGAATTCAAACAGTTCTAATGAAAGCCACTGTTAAAGTATCATGTACTAAAGAGCCCTTATTACAACTGCTCTGTAAAATCCTGATTCTGTAACATTTTTCTTAAACATTCTTGGTCTCCTCATAAACATGTAAATCTTTCACCTCAGCTTCATTTTTTTGGAACTACTTAATACAAAAATTGTATATCAATAAATTTTGATGCTGACCAAAAACATTTAACTAATTCATCCTGTGGTTTCTAAGGTTAATGAAGCTTTGTTTCATCTGAAATCATCTTCAGGTACTCAGAAACATCAAAAAGGCTGGGGAAAAATACCTCCTGTTTGTTTATTTTTTCAGTGTGTTGTCTTTTTTTTTTTTTTTTTTTTTTTTTTTTGGCCCTGTCTTTCTACTATAGCTTCTCAATTTCAGGTCCCACACTCTCAACTTAATACTATAGCACAACAATGATTCAATCTTCTTCCAGCACTCATGAGAAAAAGCTGCCTCACACCCTCAGTCCAATGGAAAAAAGCGCTCACACAGATTGGGAAAGATGGAATTGGCTAGCACTCTTTGTTTTCTCAAAATGGGACCAATGCTGTTTTTTCACATGAGTAATAAGATGAAGAATAAAGGTAGTATATGGCTTTTAATGTCACACAGATTCCTTTCTGATAATTTTGCCTTTCTTTTAATGCTTATGTTGTCTTGATATTGCTGCTCAAAGCAATCGGTTTATTGCAGTGGAACACATTTATAAGCTACAACTATGTATGTTAGTTCAGAAAACAACCATCCTTATTGTGAAACCTCCCTAAATAACTCCAAACTAAATTAGAGCTTTTAACAGAAGTTTAATAAACAGAGAAGTTAACACTACTCTTCCTAAAGGCTGCCTTTACAAATATTTATTAGCCCAGTAACACTAAAAACCAGCCGAGGTCAGCAGAGATTCCTACTGATCTCAACGGCCTTTGATTCACAGCACTATTTTATTGGTTTTGCACTACATATCATTTCCTGATTAAAAAATCTGAGGAGAAAATAGCCTGTTTCCCCTTTTTGTGGAAAGCAAAGCAAAGGTTTTTGTTTGTTTGTTTTGTCTTCTCCTTTCAGTTTCACTGAAAGGTTCCATCCACCTAAAAATAATCAATATTATTGACAGCTTAAAAGAAGCCACCAAGCACATCCTTTTTACATGTAATGGAGCACTTGCAGACAAAGAATTAGTATATTCTTATACTCACTATCAAGAAATGGAGCAAAATAAATATGTACTGAGAAAATATTTTTTCTATTAAACTATGAAGGCATAGGGACTGAATACCTTTAAATCAGCTCCCCTGTCTCACCTGAAGGCTTCCTAAGAGTTTTTATGTCATGACACTTTGACATTCTGTAAGATCATCAACAACCTCATGAAAGGAGAAGCAATAGTGCTTCTGTTTTGCTCAATTGCTCCCTCAACAGACTTCTATTCCTTTTAGTTTAAGTCTAACAGGGATTTTTAATGTGAACTTCAAAACAGTTTTCTGCTTTTCTCTCAGCATCATACAATGCATAGGCATACATCTAGATAAACATGTTACAGATTTTTAAAAGCCATTCCTCAAAAAAGGAAGACAAAACCCTACACTGAATTATGTGAATTTTTTAACACTGGGAATATGCATAGCCTTTCCCTAGCATACTGCGGTCTTCTCTGAGTATAGGTCTTGTGTGCATCTCCAGAGTCCTATTTCTTGTCAATTCTTCAAATCCTAGATAAGGAGTACAGAATGTATTTGAAGCTACAGGTAAAAACATTTTGTTTCTTGTACACTTGCCCTTCCCTCTCCCAAACAAGAATATGCTTGCTTGCCTAAAAAAGCCCAGGTCAGTATTAAAACAGGGTATAAAATCTGGCAAAACACTAACAGTAGGCAATTTACTTTTGGAGTTGATGAGAACAGCCACAATCTATCTTCAACATGAAATGCAGTGTTAAATATGAAAATATAGTAAAAGAAAACAGCTTAAAAAAAAAAAAAAAAAAAAAAAGAGGGAATACAGAGGGAAGAAGAGAATTCTCCAGGCACAGCTAACAGTAGAATCATCCACTAGCTTTTAACTGCAAAAGTAGAAATACAGCTCACTTTTCAGAGCCTACTTGGATTTCTGTGGTTCCTGTCAAGTACTAAATTCAAGACTCAATATACACTTGAATAGAAGGGGAGAAGAATAACAATTTTTTGTCTTTGGTGCGAAGATTCTCTCCTGTCCTGCCCATAAAAAAATACCAGTTAAAAATACTGTTATATTGGTATACTGAGGCAGCATACATTAATATTAATTGCCAAAGAGAAATCATCTTCATTTTTTCTCAAAATCACAGGTGTTCCTAGATTTAGGTTTAAAATATGCTGTGAGATTGGTAGTTAGCTCTCCACCTATGTTTTTCACTCCTCTCTAATGCATTGTAGTGATATAAAGCTTGCATTTACTACAATCCAACAGCACTAGATCTTAAAAGATTTATTTCCTATGAAAGATTCTTTTCTTTTAGCAAAGGAAGAGACGATCCATGAAAATTTTCTGCAGACTTTCTATGTTCAAGGTAAAAATGCCATTTGGCTTCAATTCCAGCAACACTGTACATGTTTTTTGTCTTATGGATATACCACAGACAGATGTGCTGCCTTTTTGAAATTTCCAACCTTTTAACTGATGAACCATTATCAAGAGTTGTTCGTGAGCTGTTAGCATGAATGATGCTTAAGAAAAGTTACAAATGGACTACACTGCAAAATTTTACATAACTTTATAATGTTCTTTCTGTTTTTCCTAAATAGCCCACATGAACAAGCTGAGTTCTAGAATTAAAAGCTCCATTTTTATTTTCTGACATTTTGCAGATTTTTTTTAATGGTCAGAGTCAGGATTTGTACTAGAAAGTAGTACTGCTGGTTTTAAAATGTGGTTTGGAAAAATAAAATTCTAATCTATTTTCATTTCTTCCTTTTCATTAAGTAACAACAACAACAAAGAAATAAAAATCAGTCAAAAAGAACAGAAGCTTCTTTACAAAAATAACTGCTTAATGCTTAATTCTGTGATTGATATCTTGCCAATAATTGTTGTATCTAAGCCTAAAAATTTCCTTTCATTCATATATAACATTTTCTTCCTATCCAAAAAAAATGCTAACTTTGAGAATCACATGTTGCTCATAAAATAGTGTTGCCTATAAGTTATCTGGACAAGGTCAGTCTAGTACTAATTCAATTAAAGTTCAACTTTTGAATCCTGCTGAATTCATATCCTTATCTTGGATTTCTTGCACTGAGTCAGCAGAAGTCTGTAATCAAAATAATTAACAATCACATTGTAATCACAATAATTAACAAGCTGTGACCTTCTAGCTCACAGCACAGATTGCTGCTAGGTCTCCAGAGAAGTTAAGGAATAGGGAAAAAAAAATACAGATAACTATCAGACTGACCTTGGAGTACCATCTTAATGGTAACAATGAATTCCAAGCACTAATAATACTTTCTTCCCCCAGCAAGCACAAATATCTTCTGAAGATGTGATATAAAATCAACAGCTATTATCTCAAAGTCTATTTCATTGCTGATTTATATTCCCCTACCCATATTTGAACAGCACCAAAATAGCAAACTAATTCAGCATAATATTCAAGACAGCATCAACCTAGCACTGTATTTATTCACAAAGTCCATTATAGACATAGCATGATACACATAGCATGATACATAGCATATATCCAGCATGATACACGGGATCAGGCACAAACAGCAGCTCTGTTATTTACTGCATCATATGGCTGTGTACAAATGGGATCAGATGGTGGTATACAGGAGGGGAAAAGAGGGCTAGCAGTCCTTTTTTATTCATTCCTAACCACTTCTGCAAGAAAACTCTAGGTGTAATAGCTTCAAGCATGGGCCAGTTCCTTCCTATTTTTGGAGGCATCTGCAACAAGCTATCACATGAGAAGAGTAGGCAATTTTCAGATGTGACCTGTAAAAAATTCACTCATACCAACAGTATAATGTGGCATAAAAACAAAAGAAAGAAGTCAGGTGTTGCCATCAAATTACTGATTACTCAGAATGGGACGGTGAAGCCAAATGTGATAGCAGTGTCAGGCTCTTTAATAATAGCAGCAGTAGAAAAAAACCCTTGAAACAGAAGATCCATCTTGTCAGCAAAATTCCCATTACTGTTCTTATCACACAAACTCACTTTTTCCCCCTAGGTACACAGTATCCTATTTCCTCTCAGTCTAAGTCTTCTCATTACCATTTCTCAAGCAGAAAACTCTCTGGGGTTTGGACCAATGCTGCTCCTTTCTCAGCAACGTGTCAGGACATCATGCTGTTGCAGTCAGGCCTTAGGAGTGCTGGCCCTTGCCCCCAAGCTTCCACTGTGTAAATC
This sequence comes from Anas acuta, assembly GCF_963932015.1. NCBI lineage: Eukaryota > Metazoa > Chordata > Aves > Anseriformes > Anatidae > Anas > Anas acuta. Next base: position 72,861,653 of record NC_088980.1, read on the forward strand.
AAGTTGTTAAGAATTGACTTTTAACAATTAACATCATATTAGAGTTGGAGTTAATGATGAATCTCAACAATGTAGTGCATATACATAATGTGAAATTTGGGTGTCGTGGTTTAACCCGGCCGGCAGCTAAACACCACGCAGCCGTTCGCTCACCCTCCCCCCTCCCTCTCTGGGACGGGGGAGAGAAATGGAAAGTGAAGCCCGTGAGTTGAGATAAAGACAGTTTAATAAGACAGGAAAATAATAATAAAATAATAACAATAATAATACAATGGTGATAATAGGAAAGTAATAATAGTATGTACAAACAAGTGATGCACAATGCAATTGCTCACCACTCGCTGACCGATGCCCAGCCTAACCCCGAGCAGTCCGGCCCCCTCCCCCCAGCTAGCCACCCCTATATATTGTTTAGCATGACGTCAGATGGTATGGAATACCCCTTTGGCTAGTTTGGGTCACCTGTCCTGGGTCTGTCCCCTCCCAGCTCTTACTGCACCCCCAGCCTGCCCGTTGGCAGGACAGAGCAAAAGGCTGAGATGTCCTTGGCTTAGTATAAGCACTGCTCTGCAACAATTAAAGCATCGGGGTGTTATCAGCACTCTTCTCATCCTAAGCCAAAACACAGCATTCCACCAGCTACTAGGAAGAAAATTAATTCTGTGCTAACTGAAACCAGGACATTGGGTTAAAACACAAAACAAAAACAATAAGCAAATGAGAACACCTAATAAAAAAGTGTTCCTGACAGGCCTGTGGTGTGTATTTTCAACATTAGTGTTCACAGGGATTTTCTGCCTATTATATTGCCTCGAAAACACCCAGATAATTTGCAGAGAAACTTCTCAAGGAATTTCCTTGTTAATCATCCTGTAAAGAACCAGAAGAGTTAAATCTAGGCCCATAAGACAGAACAAAAAATATTGTGCTCATGTTCAGAATTTGTATGTATTTAAAAATAATAAAAAATATTCATGTTTTGTATTTAGAAATACAAAACAAATTATTCATGCTTTTTCTCTGCCATTTGAAGTGGATAACATTTTACCAGCAGTTTTGATCAACTATATATACATCTTTTAGTTTTTTAGAAAACCCAACAAACACTTTCAAATAAGGTATTTGCAAGCAAATTCTCCAACAAAATTATTTGTATTAAAAAATTTAAGTAACTAACTGGCTATTCCAAAGATGTTTAAGTGTAAGATGACTGCGAATGCTTGCACTGAGGCCTGTTTAGCAGTACACACACTTTCACTTCACAAGCACATTGATATTCATAGATCCCTTATGTACTATCACGGATTTCAAGTTCATCAAATATCCCTGCCTGCATCCTACACTCCATACACAGTAACCAGTTTAGATCTTGGGTGTTTGAAGGTGTTGACCCCTCCTACTTGCCAGATAGTCCAGCTTCATTTTTGTTAGTGAATCACATTGACGAAATGACACAGATCTGTTGCAGAGATCCCTTACTCATTGGCAAGAGATTCCTTGCTGCAACAGATCCTCAGTAAGTGATTAATAGCCTGCTAAATTCTGTAAGCTTCACTCACATTATAACTTTGATTGACTACGCACATATAATCCTTAGACATAAATTACTGACCAAGTCTGGGACTAGGAGTGGATTTCAGCCACAAGCAGGCTCCTTACCTCTTTGGTTCTTGGAGTTGAGAAAGCAAATGGGGTCTGCTCTGAACCTCGTCACTCAACAGGGGGGTCTTCCTGATGCATCTGACTTACCTTGTCCTCTGTGCAGGAAATGATCAACTGTACCTTGCTATCTCAAATCTTGTTAAGTTACTGTCTTATTTATAATTAAGCTTTGATAGATCACTACCTCATATCAATAAAGATATTGCTGCTTTTCTCTTATGAAGTAGTTATGTAATTTCATCTGCAACACTTACATGCAACCTGCACTTTTTATCTCATTTCCATTCTTGTATGCTTGCTCCTCTCCAACCCACCTTGATTTCTACCCTTCCCTGCACATAGCCTTCCTCCTAAATATCCCTTAGTCAGCTTTGTGTTTTTACACAATCCCCTCAGGACATGCCTTGAAGTTTTTACACAATCCCAAAAGCCCATTCAAAACATCCTATAAGAAGTTCTTTCTTTCCCATGAGGCCCAGTAATAATCTTATTCCCCCCTAACTACAAAATTTTGATTGCACTTCAAGGCTCTAAATGGTTCCTTTCATTGATCAATGACCAGAGAGTTATCTAGGTATGCAATTTATTACTCATTTTGTCTCTTGTTGTTGCTTCCTAAGTTGAAAGGCCATCAACTAATACACCCTGTCAAACTCCACATACTTACATTCCAGGTATCCACATACCAGTAGAAGTCTAGCTTTAATGACTGAGTTAATAAGCTTTAAGAAGTCACACTTGTACTATGAATACCACTATAAAATTAAAAGTGTATTATCAGATTTCTTTAATAAAATAAAATAAAATAAAATAAAATAAAATAAAATAAAATAAAATAAAATAAAATAAAATAAAATAAAATAAAATAAAATAAAATAAAATAAAATAAAAATCATTGCATATATATTAGTAAAGTACAAACATGCGAGAATCTATTATGTTTCAATTGAGGGATATAATATAGTCCTTTTGCTTCAGGCATAAGCATGCAAACAAAAGGTGCAGTCCATTGCTGGACTAAACTTTCTGGATATGATAAATTATTGTGTCAAGACTGGTATAAAGAGAAAAAAAATAGATCTGATCATTAATATTTTTGCACAATGGTGTAAGAAGGCAGTGTGTTCTCTTGCTGTTAGCCTAGATTCCCAAGTAAAGGAAATATACACAATTGCGTTATTAATGTTAAATTATTCAATAACTTCTGATCCTCTAGGTGATTATTGATCAACATTAAAGGTGTACAGACAATTAAGATCCCATGATTTGTTTGAAAAGAAAAAAAAAAAAAAGAAAAAAACAAACAACAACTAGTAGCCATATATTGGAGAGAGTTATAAAAAATGTCCTTACCAAGGAAAGGTAGGAAAAACATAATTGTTTTGTTGCCTTAGTAGTATCAGGCTGAGGAATTAGACTACAGCTATAACTCAGACTATTGAAGTACATGCTTGGCTCCAAAAAGGCATGAGTTTTGTATCTTTTCCCCAGTAAGAACACCACAAGACACATGGGTTAAATTGGAATTATTGCAGCATAGGATGGGAGAAACAGAGATGAAATTGAACCTATCTGTACAATAATAATAATAATAAAAAGTAAACTTTCATTGGTTTTAAAGATCACAGAATTTATCTTCACAATAGCCATACTAAGATAATGTCCAAGGTAATATTAAAAATAAGACAAAAGAGTAAGCCAAAGGACTTTTTGTCCTGTACAGATGTATGGAGAATGCTTGTTTGGTTTGTGTGGTTTTGTTTGTAAACATGATAATATCACCACAGTGAAAGTTATTGAAAAGCATATCAACTATGAATTAATAAAAAACAAAGTAACCTCAATTTCTGTCCATTTCATTATCACCCTGTGTCCAGCATTCCCATACACAAAATCTATCACACAACCCGCAACATCTGTATGCCTACACAGGCATTTTTTCTATGGTGGCATCATTGCCTCTTTAGAGTTCATTAAAAAAAAGCAGAAAGAATAATACAACAATGGTTTCTCACCATGACAAAAACACTTGTTTTTCCCCTGTACTTGTACTGAGATATGGAAAAGGTGACACAGAACTTCACATATTACATAGCTGGCACAATAAAGAATGATTTATCTGGAATCTCTAAACACTAAAAGAATCAAACTTTAATTTTCCTTTCATCTTGGAACAAGGGCCCACTGTCATAAAGTATAAAATTCATTGTCTGATATGATACAGGTTTAAAACCAAAACAAAACAAAACCACATTTCACAGCAATAGCTCTTGGTCTATTCAGGAAAATCAGGACTATAATATATAATATTTGTTTAGGTACATGTCCTGTCTCTCCTGGCTTACAAGGTGAATGATGAAATGGGATACAGATCTCTTCAGCAGAGAAGCAGCTTCCTTTTTCTGTATAAACTGCAGGGCTATAATGAAATGCAGAGGGCTTGACCACAAAAGGCAAAGTAAGAAAAGTTTTCTGTGAAGAGACAAAGCAGCACAATTCCTGTAAGTATACCCACTGCAGATACTCAAGGGGAAAATCTGGCTACACACTGAAATTGTCAATAAAACAAAGACAGTTGAGATAACACAATTTATTATATTTCTTCAGTCACATGTCCTGAAGCTGTAGGAGACTAAGTTGTGTTTTTAAATGTGCTGGCTTATGGCAACACTTACGGGGATGCCAAGAGAACTCCTAAAATATGATTTATGAGGTACCTGATAATGCACCTTCCTGTAGCTAATGACGATTCTTTGGTAGTGCTCCAATACTTTGGGCTTAGGACTTAAAAACATTCATTTTCATTGCATCAAATATATGCATATACACTGGGTCTGGCTGGGCTGATGCTAATTTACTTTATAGCAAATCATACAGTGCTGTGTTTTAGACTTGTGACCAAAAAACCACTGATAACACACCAATGTTTTAACTATGGTTGACCAGTGCTTGTTCAGCATCTAGGCCACCACTGTGGCCTGGCTTGGAAGAGGTTAGAAGGGGACAGATGAGCAGATTAGCTGGGCAGATGAGCTGAAGTGGCCAAAGAGATGTCCTATATTGTATAATGTCGGAGAGCAGGGCTCACATAAGGAGCTTTCCCATCTTTTGCTCAGGAACTGCCTGGGCCCTACCCACAGGAGGTGTGGAATGATTGCCTTTGCATCACTTGTTTTGTTTTCTTTCTATCTCTTTCCACTTCTCTTTCATTCACTATTTATTTTTATTTTTTTAAATCTTGACCCACCATTTTTCCCGCTTTTATTCTTCCTTTTCCCTTCTGTCTCACTGGGTGCAGGTGTGAGGGGGAGGAATAAGTGAGTAGCTGCAAGGTGCTTAGTAGTCTACCAGTGTTAAATCACAACAACATACTTCATTTACTTCTGTAGAGAAATAAAAATACTAAACATTTGCTGAAAATAGTGATTAAGTGGTTGTAACTGTTCTTGTACAGAGCCCAGCAGCTCAAAACGAACTCCAGATGAACTCTGTTCTTCTGCCCTGTGCTGACTTATACCACAGTCTGTCAGTTAATAACAACCCAGGTTGTATATAGTTCTCTAGCATTTCTCTCACCATGCTTACTCTGCTCTGAGACATCACCCCCACTGTGGATGGCCTAGCTGGCCTCTTCTAGACAGGCCATTTATACTATCAGAGAGAAACATTCCTATAGATTTCCCTCTCCCATTTCTGCAGAAACCTTACTGATCAGCCTCCTTTGGTTCATCACTTGCACACTCCTTTTGGACAAAACCAGGAAATTCCACTACAAAGGAAAAGGCAAAGTGTGGGTGTATATCCTCAGATGAGCTTCTACTTCAATAGCTTTAAATATATATTAGAATAATTGCATATCATGCATAACTTTTCCAGTAGAAATTATTGAGAATTCAACTTGTGCCTGTATTTCCCCCTAATATAACTCTAGAAGCTGCAGTGTCTGAGCTCTTCTCTGTGGAACTACAGCTCACAAAACCAAGGAAAAACCTGTTGTCACATAGTGTCGTTCTCTGCTTTTCAGAGTCAGTCAACAATAAAAAGTTGTTGAATACAACTGCTGACTCTGAAATGATGGGTTTTGCTGAGTAGTTTCCTATTTTTTAAAACAGTTTAATAACACAGAATAAAACCTTCTTAAAATAACAAAATTTCTTTACATATTGATAACAATAGTTCTTTACATATAGTCTAACTACAGAGCAAGACCTCGTTCAGAAGGTTGGGATCAGATGATTTGTAGATACATGCAGGTTTAAAATACTACATTTTCTTAGTAAAAGAGGTAAATAGCTGGCTTTAAAGGATCAAATTACTGGCATATATTGTGCTAATCTATGATTGCATATAGAGGGCTTCCACCAAGATGACTGCTTGACAGAATTTATACATGCTAGACCAACAATCTGCAACCTGTGCTTCAGAGGCTTCTGCTGACTGGTGAAAGGTCATCCTGCAGGGAAACAACTACACACAGAAACACTCCCACACAGAGTGAGTGTCAAATATTGATATCCCACAGAATGGGATAGCAATAAAATACAGACACAACCTTCACAAACTCCACTTACATCATAGCCAAAAGAACATTAACACAACAGTGACAAAGGTGGACAATTTACACACACTCCACCCCTCATCCCTTCACAACATTACAACAGAAATTCCCCACAACTGTTACACTGTCTGTCAATGTCCAACCCATGTTTTGCCCATTGCCTCCCACAGTGGACAACCATTACAGAATGGGTAACCAAAAAGGGAGAAAACGCAACACAAATATACATTTAAGGTGCAGCTTACTTGTTTTTACAACATGGATGCACATGGAAAACGTGAATCATAAGTCACACGAGATAGTTATGAAAATCTGACAGCATATACCAAATAATTTTAATTTATTACTAAATGCAATATGGTGATAAAAACTTTAAAAAGCACTTTTTTTTTTTTTTTTTTTTTTTTTTCTAAAAGGTTTTGAGTCCCTTCAGCTACAAGAGGTTGAGAAGTACTGCTTTAGGCTGGTGTGGAATAAACACCACATAGCCTGTATTCCTCTCAGCTCTCCTCTGCTACTCTTTGAGGCAAGACCACAACTCTCAAATCCCTTCCGTTACCACATCAGTGCCAAAAGTACAGATACACTATATCCCGCTCCCTCGAAATATGGATGCCAGATATGACTCCATCACAAGCCATTGGTAGATGTCCTGTTTTTCTTGACACAAACTTAACTCTGTTAAGGTCTTTCCTAACTCAAGGCTGCCACCTCTGCATGAAGTTGAAATGAAGGTGCACAACAGGAGAAAGACAGTTGATGAAAATTGCTTAACAGTTTGCAGTATTAAAAAGGAAAGCTAACCAGGCAGTTCAGAAAAGTTTAAATAAAAGTGTTGTGTTATAAGCCTGAGAAAAAATGGCACAAATTGGCTGCACACAGCTGGCAATTTGTAAGTTCGTCTTATTATCATTCAATCTTTCATCTTATCAAGTGAGCAGCTTCTGGCAATACATAATCAATAAAACATAAAAAGACATCTGGTAGAATGTGTTTGAGAAGTAGAACTGAATTACTTAAGTTGGGGTAGTTCCCATCAGGTCTTGTAAATAAGCCTTCTTTATTTAACTTTAACAGAGGTTCAGTTTACACTTGCTTTCTGATGAAGACCTCAGTCCCTCACAGCCTCTTTGTAACCCACCATAACTTTAAGATCACACAGCAGAGCGTGAAACCTCTAAAACAGAGCAGCGCGTCAAATGTCCAAGAGAAAAAGTTTCAGTAGTGCACACCTAGGCGTGGCAAAAGGAAGAGGCATGTGCTGTGCCACACAGGGACATGCAAGCAGGGCACCTGCCATGTGGCACACCGCGCTCAAGCGAGCCCAGGAAGCAGCAGGCTCTGCTCACTGATGGGATCAGCCCTGCTATCCCTGCGGCTCTTTCAAGAGAGCACAGCTCAATGTGCAGACATGGTATCTCTTGCTGTTTCACACTTAGCTGGAAAGCATAAAAATGGCATCTTCTCACTGGGGAAATCAATGGGGGATTTTATAATTCTCTCTCTCATCAGCCCCCTGTTACCACTAAGAAGGTTTCCTTCTTGATGGTTATTTATTTCATATTTGACTGTTGAAAAATAATAGGATTACACAAATGTGCAAACAGAAATGTTCCAGTTGATCAATCTGAACACTAAGAAATATGTCTGGAGATCTGAGGATGTTTGGAATAAATCCCAAATATTTACAACATACAAAACCATGGGTAAAATCCTCTTGCTATTAAGAGTCTATTGTATCTAAAGCATTCTGCTGTACTCCCAAGTGCCACTGTCTTTATGTAATATTGTGTGCTTTTTGTCCCTCCATATCGCTATCTGGCATTAAGGGACATACAATGCATTCTATGCACTGCTTTTCACTCAGTTTTCTTCTGCAAATCTTAGTGTTTTGAAATTCTCTTGCACAATAATACGTACTATAATTTTTACCCCATATACTCAGAACTCACAAATCCAGCCATCTGCAATCTGTGTTTCAAAGTACTGCAAATATTTTTAAATAGATGTGCCAGTAATTCTGTATTTATAAAACAGATAAATCTAATGTGTTCAAAATAAAAATACAAAAAGACCTCCCAGTGCTTCCTTTGTGGTCCTATACACTATCTGTAGGATGCAATCTAATATTTTCTGCTTTTATTTTCTTTTATCAGAGCAATTAAACAAACAAACAAACAAAAAAGCCAATAAGTTACTTTGAAGTTAGCAGTTAAAATGAGTATACATTTTTATTAAATACATACTTACATATTAAATGCATTATATAGAAAAGCATGTTGATATTCAAAGTTCATTTAAACATGCAATACCATAGGAATAAAATAGATTGCTTAGCTCCTGAAAAGATTAAAAGGATGCAAAGAGCTATTAGAACCCCAAAAATTTGCTTCACAGTGCTACCATATCCTAGAGTTAGGATTGCATAGTTGTATTTATTTTTAACCCAGGAAAGGCTATGTCATACTGCATGTCATACTCAATTTTTTAGGCTATCACCAGTCAAGTTTCAAGGATATTCCATATTTTTTTAGTTAGAACTACTGATGTACATGCTATTGAAAAGGTATGAATAACATACACATTTTACACTTTTAGTGTTTCATTACCAAGTTACTCCTATAATGTTTTAAGACTGCTGAAGCAGTGGGATTGGATGGGTTACCAAACATTCCTGAAAGTAACACCAGTCAAGTAGCACATGCATGGTATTGATCTATGAAATGTACACCTTATCAGAAGTGGTATGAGCATTATAAGTGATATGCTTGCTCTGTGCTCAGTATACTGAAGTTCCAGTACAATAAGTTGCAAGAAGAAAAGCATATGGTTCTAAAACTACACTGACAATTTTCACTTTGGCCCTGCTGCTCATCTGAGTAACTTCCTTCTTGGTTGGAACCATTATAAATAACTACAGTATATTTTTAAACTGCTTTCCTGCCCTTGTTAAAGATACGGGAACAAAAGCATTACTGGTAGGTCAAGGAGAAATATTTTCTATTGTCATTTAGTAATATGATACAGGATAAATTGGGAAATAAACACATTAGTTCAGAAGTGTAAGGAATAGTATTTTAAGTAGTTTGTGCTTATTCATATAATTTTTGGTTGAAAGCGGTAGAATTAAGTGATAGGAATAAATTATTTCAGTTAAAATTAAGGCAAAGTCAGGTGACAGACACAAGAGTCTGAAATTTTGAAATGATAAACCCAATAAGGATTTAAAAGCTTTCAGTGGTAAGCTGAAAATGCCCAGGACTAAACACCAAGATGATATGCAGTGTCTGAAGTTGAGAGATGTATCAAGTTTGAAATACATCAAGATAAAATTAGGTTAAAACATAACAGCTTGGAATTCTTTACCAGTTGGATGACATTTGAGCAGAGAAAAGTGCTCTGTTTTGGGAGGTACAATTTTTCATCTATTATTACTTAGATGTGACAGCTATTCATTCTGCTGAACTGAAATATGAGTCCTCCGGAAATTATGGCTAATTTTCAAAAGAGTTCTCCTACTATGTCCATACCAGAATAATAATAATAGTTAAAAAAATAAATGTTGTGAAATGCTTTTTTCCCTGTTCACAGACATCTTAAAAAGCATACACTAGAAATTCAGTAGCAGGAGGCAGGGGGGCACAAAATCAAACAGATGAGTAAGGTGAAGTCCTTTTAGATTTTGCACTGCCTTTAAATAAGCATACTGAATAGTGCCTACCTGCTCAACAAGACTCTTTTTCAACTCTTATCTGACAGAACTTCTTGTTCACTCAACTAGAGGCTTCTATCAATCGCTCCTGGGAGCCAATTGGTAATTGCTGAGGTGTTCACAAAAGGCTAAACTGTTTTCAGAGAAGATGATTATAGCCGAACAAGTACTTTTCCAAACTTAATGTGTTAAGGAAGTCCAATACTTTTCTCTGCTTCAAACCCCTACATCAAAAGATTTGGCTTAAAGAAATCACACGGTATAATCAATTAAAAATGAAGTCAGACTTGTAAAGCTGAATGTTTCAAATTCCGGAATCAATGAAAGGAAGAATCCTGAAAACACAACTCTGCCCTTTATTGATTTTGCTGAACACTATTTAAATACCTGGAATGTAATCAAAGTACAGATCCATGGGTTTCAACCCTGAAGTAAACAATTAACTTGATACAAATAATCTATTATTATTTATTCCAGATGAGTGCAAAAAAGGTTTTGACAATGCTACATTGTATTCAGAGTTTTCTTTTGATCAAACATGCCTTTCCTGATTCTGTGTTGGAAAATTCCTCCCAAGTCATGTCTTATCAACAAAGCACAGTCTGCACAACCAAAGGCATTTCATAATTTTACAGATAACCAAACATGGAGAGAAAAATTAAGTAGACAGAATGGTAACAATTTTTTTTTTTTTTTTTCAACGTAGTACGTTTAAGCACATTAAGAGCAAACTATGTTAAGGAAAGTACAGTCATTACAAAATAAAGAGCTGATCTGCCTAACAAACACCTTGGATAATGAATAGCTCTTTGTGATGACAATCATTAGATAAAACAAGGCATCAGGATGAGTAACAAGTACTTCCTGAAAAGTGAAAGTCCCACTCTTGGGATAAAAGTTGACTGGTTTTCTTTCACTATTGAAATATTCCTTCTGTCTTTAGGACACAGTTGACTTGAAAGAGACCAGGGAAATGGTATGGGCTCTTATGAAAAGATTATCCATGACAATGAATTATAGGTGTCAGGTATTGTTGATTATTAATATCTGCTGTAGGAGTGTCCTTATTTTGAGATTCATTCTTGTTTAATTCTGGGAAATCTATCTACTTTTATTCTTACAGTAATATTTTACTTTGTTAGGTTAATATTGCAGGATATTACAGAATGTTGTGGCATTAAATATTTTATGGCAAAGTAGGTTGATTTAATAAATAAATAAATAAAGTATAGGTGATAATTTTATTTTGTTTCCTTAGGTACCATAACTACTTCAAAGACAAAACATTGTTGAATTGATTTGCACCTCAAATCATTAGTTTCAAAGGCTAAGAGCTTAGAACTGTCCTTGATTAAAGAAGGAATGCTAATAATTGATGCTAGAAATTTCCATTTTGATGTGTATAATTTTGTAGTGGGTTTACGTGGCAAGGTTTGGTAGCAGGGGGCCATAGGGGTGGTTTCTGTGAGAAAGATCTAGAAGCCGCCCCATGTTTGGGAAGGGCCCCGTTGTTTTCCAGATCTGAGCCAATAAGCGATGTTGTTTTGCGCCTCTGTGAGAGCATATTTAAGACAGGGAAAAAAACGCTGCGCCACACAGCAGCCGGGAGAGTCAAGGGAGTGAGAAACAGCCTTGCAGGTGCCAAGGTCAGTGTAGAAGGAGGGGGAGAGGTGCTCCAGGCGCCGGAGCAGAAGTCCCCTGCGGCCTGTGGTGAGGACCATGGTGAAGCAGGATGTCCCCCTGCAGCCCATGGAGTACCACGGTGGAGCAGGGTTCCACGCTGCAGCCCGTGGAGGAGACCACGGTGGAGCAGGTGGCCCTGCACCGACGGAGGCTGCCGCCTGTGGAAGACCCCTGCCGGAGCAGATTCCGGGCCGGACCTGTAGCCCGTGGAGAGGAGCCCACGCAGGAGCAGGTGATCTGGCAGGAGCTGCTGCCCGTAGGGGAGCCAGGTTGGAGCAGTTTTCTCCTGAGGGATGAACCCCGTGGTACGGACCCATATCTGGAGCAGTTCTGGAAGAGCTGCTGCCTGTGGGAAGCCCACGCCGGATCAGTTCGTCAAGGACTGCATCCCGTGGGTGGGACCCCACAGCACAGGGGACGAGAGTGACCGAGAAGGAGCGGCAGAGAAGAAGCGCTGTAGACTGACCATAACCCCCATTCCCCTGTTCCCCTGCGCCGCTCGGGGGGAGGAGGTGGAAGAGGGTGGATGGGGGGGAAGGTGCTTTTGGTTTCTTTCCTTTGTTTCTCACTTCTCTAGCTTGTTAGTAATGAGCAATAAATCTTACTATCTGTCTTCTTATGCTGAGTCTGGTTTGCCCGTTACACTAATTATTGCGTGATTTTCTCGTCCTTATCTCAATCCTTGAGCCCCTTTCACATATTTTCTCCCCATTCCTCTTTGAGGAGGGGGAGTGAGAGAGCGGCTGTGGTGGAGCTCGGCTGCCCACTCGAGCGGAACCACGACAGTCCTTTTTGGCGCCCAACGTGGGGCTCGAGGAATTTGAGATAAGGATGATAGTTGGTAGAAGTAACGGGCAAAATATGTGCAGGATGATTGTTAAGAATGTACAAGTTGTGAAGAATTTAAGAAAACAGTAACTGTGAGATGTTAGTGTGGTGAAGGGACGAGGGGTGGTGTGTGTGTAAAATGTCCACCTTGTCGGTGCTGTGATGATGTTATGTTTATTTTGGTGTGGTGAATTTTGTTTTCTTTTTGATTTAAGTGAAGTTTGTGAAGGTTGTTGTGATAATTGTAAAGTAAGAGTATATTGTGAGTAATCTTAAATATGCTTTTCACAGAGGCGAGGGGTGGAATGTAGTGGGTTTACGTGGCAAGGTTTGGTAGCAGGGGGCCATAGGGGTGGTTTCTGTGAGAAAGATCTAGAAGCCGCCCCATGTTTGGGAAGGGCCCCGTTGTTTTCCAGATCTGAGCCAATAAGCGATGTTGTTTTGCGCCTCTGTGAGAGCATATTTAAGACAGGGAAAAAAACGCTGCGCCACACAGCAGCCGGGAGAGTCAAGGGAGTGAGAAACAGCCTTGCAGGTGCCAAGGTCAGTGTAGAAGGAGGGGGAGAGGTGCTCCAGGCGCCGGAGCAGAAGTCCCCTGCGGCCTGTGGTGAGGACCATGGTGAAGCAGGATGTCCCCCTGCAGCCCATGGAGTACCACGGTGGAGCAGGGTTCCACGCTGCAGCCCGTGGAGGAGACCACGGTGGAGCAGGTGGCCCTGCACCGACGGAGGCTGCCGCCTGTGGAAGACCCCTGCCGGAGCAGATTCCGGGCCGGACCTGTAGCCCGTGGAGAGGAGCCCACGCAGGAGCAGGTGATCTGGCAGGAGCTGCTGCCCGTAGGGGAGCCAGGTTGGAGCAGTTTTCTCCTGAGGGATGAACCCCGTGGTACGGACCCATATCTGGAGCAGTTCTGGAAGAGCTGCTGCCTGTGGGAAGCCCACGCCGGATCAGTTCGTCAAGGACTGCATCCCGTGGGTGGGACCCCACAGCACAGGGGACGAGAGTGACCGAGAAGGAGCGGCAGAGAAGAAGCGCTGTAGACTGACCATAACCCCCATTCCCCTGTTCCCCTGCGCCGCTCGGGGGGAGGAGGTGGAAGAGGGTGGATGGGGGGGAAGGTGCTTTTGGTTTCTTTCCTTTGTTTCTCACTTCTCTAGCTTGTTAGTAATGAGCAATAAATCTTACTATCTGTCTTCTTATGCTGAGTCTGGTTTGCCCGTTACACTAATTATTGCGTGATTTTCTCGTCCTTATCTCAATCCTTGAGCCCCTTTCACATATTTTCTCCCCATTCCTCTTTGAGGAGGGGGAGTGAGAGAGCGGCTGTGGTGGAGCTCGGCTGCCCACTCGAGCGGAACCACGACAAATTTACATCTAAGTTGACTATTCCAGCTCAAATGTCTAGTCAGTGGACATCTGGATCCCACTAAAATTGCAGCTCTGAACTTAACATACGTGAAAGTTTCTCTTCACCTGGATGATAGTAAAGCAGCTTTCTTTCCTAATCACCTTTGTTCTGAAAACTTTAACATTTATCTTTTTCTGTCTTAGTAAAAACATACACTGCAAAGACCCTTAATTTTGCCAGGTCAAAAGCCTACCCATGTTTTCAAATACTTGGCACTTAGCTGAACCGGAAATAAAGATGTATTGGATTTTGTTTACCAGATCAGTATATCTATCATTACAGATTTTGTAACTTTTAAAGAACAAACAGGATCATATTCTTGCTCTTTTCAGCTGTTGTTATCCTGTTAAATCCTACCGAACATTTATTCATCACCATGGCTTGGAAATAATTGCAGCCAACTAAGCATATAAAGGTTTACAATATAATTTCAGCCAAAATTACAAACAAACTAATTTTAATAAAAAATGAAAGAGCCTTACACTTTGTGGCTTCATCTCTAGTTTTCAGATAGGCATGAAACACAGAAATGGTGATTCCCAAAGAAGGCTTATTTTCATTTATTGAGCCTTTGTATTTTATTACCTTAAATGACAGTGAAAACTGTTCATGAAATATGACATAGCAAAGAAGACACTGCATTGACCAGGTACATAACAATTAGATGCCCCCAAGAGCTAAAGACCATATCCTAAAGATCCAGTTTTGATCCCTGCTTTTCCATGATGCCCTTCTAGTTTTCACATTCAGAACTTTTCCCAGGAAAGGTGATGAGAAGCAGGGGAGGAGTGGTGCTGGTCAGCTCTTCTTCCAACTTGCTCACCAACTGGAAAGTAATCCTCAGTCTGGGACTGGTCCCATCTGGGACTACAGTACCTACAGTTCCCATGCTTTCTAGAAAACTATCACATGACCTTTTTCAAACTTTTCTGAAAACTAAGTGTCACTTGTTATCTGACTACTATAAGATTGGCAAGCCATTCAAGAATATTATTATTAAATAAGACTATACTACTACTACTAATAGTAAGTAAACACAGAGAAAAGACATAACAAGATCAAAAATGTCTAAAAGACTGACAGCATACCTAAATCTGTGAATATGTTGCTGTTGTTTTGATGGAGTTTTAGTAAGTATGTAGGTCAAAGAAATACATTCCTGATAATTTTACTGAAGTTTCCAAATGCTATAACTATTATCTGTATTCACAGGTCACTTTTTCTAATTATCTTTCACTGGACAATGACCCAAGGGTGAATTCATGCAGACAGTGCCAAAGTGCACAAGGTCTATTGCACTTGTGAGAAGTATTTACAAGTAGCTCAAATATTCCCTCCCCTGTCATGTAGCATTCATTTGTTTTGTATGCTTCCAAAACTCAGCTGTAATAGGGGGACCAGCAACAATCATTACTTTATTTTCTTCCACTGCCACAGAATGCCTATTTTCTTGGTTGTCTTATATTTCTTCACTATCTCAAAATATTTCAGACAAAATATTTTTGACAGACAAGCCAAATACTTAAAACAGCAGCCATGACATTTTTTTACACTTGGCCCACCGAGTCACATGGCACTAGCTCTCTCTCCTAAATTCATCAGGGAACTTCACAGTTTTCACTTCAGTGACAGGACTCACTGTCATTAACTGCCAAATCTCACACTTTCCCTGTAACATAGAGTAAGACTTCATACTTAAGTGTGCTTTTTTATATAAGTATCATACTAATGCGTATGAAAAGAAGATTCCAAAAACTGTGGCCCTGCTACTGAAAGAGACCAGTAACCAGTAACAGACAGCATGGAAAAGGCTTATGTATTCAATGCCTTTGCCTTAGTTATCAATGCCAGAGTTTTCCCAAGGTCTCCCAGATTCCCACACCAGGAGGCTTAGCTACAGGGGAAGAAATGCTTTGGCATTATGGGAAGAGCAATTTAGGAACCAGTCTGTAAAATCCATGAAGCCAGATGAGATGCATCCACTGGTGCTGAGGGAGCTTGCTGCTGTCAATGGGAGGCCATTCTCTACCAGCTTCAATAGGGCATAACAATCAGGGGGATCCTTGGGTTACTGGAAAAAAAGGCACGCATCAGCTTATTGTCAGAAGTAAAAAAAAAAAAAAAAAAGTGAAGGTGAATCCAGGGAACTTGAAACCAGTCAGGTTTTTCTCAGTGCCTTTGAACATTATGGAAAGCCATTTACAAGCACTTGAATTTGAAGGTGACTGGGAACACAGCCACACAAATTTATCCCAGCAAGTCTCGCTTGACTCACCCGACTGCCTTCTTTTTGAAATCACTGTGAGTAAAGGGAGAGCACTTAAGTGTAACTTAAGTTTAAGAATGTCTTCAACATTAATTCCTATTCAATTTGGGGAAAATGGACCAGACACAAGTTTGGACAGAAAACTGTCTAGACTGCTAAGCTCAAAGAATAATGAGCAGTGGCTGGAAGCTCAACCGGCAGCCAGTTCCTAGTGGCATTCCTCAGATGCTGATACCAAACCAGAATTCTGTAACATCTTTATTAAAACCTAGGCAATGGGACAGAGTGCACTCTTAACAAGTTTTCTACTGACATGAACCTTGGGGAAGCAGTCAGTACGTTTCAGGGTTTATAGGGACCTCAGCAAGCTGGCAGACATGGCAGACAAAGGCCTTGTGCCAATTAAAATAAAGACAGAATTCTGTACCCTGAACAGAAACAAACAGAAAAAAAAAAAGACAAATAAAACATGAAGTAGTGTAGGCAAAAGGACAACTAGCACCCCTGCAGAAAACAATTTGGAGTTCCAGTGGACCATGAATTCAACATGGGTTACCAGTGAACCTTGCATTAGTGAAGACTACCCACTTGCTGGGCTGAATTAACAGAAGAACAGTCAGCTGGCAAGGACAGTGATACCTCTCTATCAGAAACAGACAAGGGCACATGTGGAGTATTATCTTCAGTTTTGAGTCCTCCAGTGCAGGAGAGAGATTGAACTGGATAAAATTTCATAGAGGGCTAAGATGCTGAGAGAGCTGGAGCACATGGCACAAAAGGAGAGGCTGAGGGAACTCTGTTTTGCCTCAAGAATAGAAGGCAACTTAGGGATCTAACGACAGTCTTCGTCTTCCTAAAGGTGGTTTAAGGATCTAACGACAGTCTTCGTCTTCCTAAAGGTGGTTTAAGAACATGACTTAGCCTAACTCTTCTCATAGGTGTTCCTCCTTTGATGTTGTTGCATGTTTACTATGTACTGAAACAGCTTGCCCAGGAGTCTGGGGAATCCCCATCACTGGCAACTGTGAAACTTTGATTTAGATGGCCCTGAGCAACTGGACCAAACTTTGCTGTTGGCCCCCTTTGAGTAGACTACCTGAGCTTGAGGTCTCTTCCAACCAAGACTGTTCTGTGATTCTAAACTTCTGTCATTATAGTGCAGAGGCTTCTAAAGGATATACCTGAACTTTGAAACTAAGTCCATAATAAAGACTGCAAGAGCACTTTATCTCTTCTAAACTGTAATAGTATAAGACACTGTAATATTTATTACGAATTAGGAGAGTGTCCTTAGTTGAGGATGAACAGAGCTTTCATTCACGTCCATCTGACATTTGCAAAATTGATTTCTTTTGACATTTAGAGCACTACTGTTATAATTTGGACTCATGTCTGACATTAAGCAAACTAAATTACAGTGGTTTTGCTTAAAAGCTTCCCATAGAACACACTTTACAATGCAAACAACTGCAGAAACAGGCAAAGTTTTTTTTTTTAAAAAGGGGAGGTATACTGACTTTTCTGAAAACAAAATCCTAAAATGAAGTGCTATCTAAGCATTAAAAGCTGGTCACTGACAACAAATTCATGTTCAAATGTTTGAAGGGTTTGTCATTAAACTTAGAATACAGTTAGAAGTTTGTGATAATACATCAAGAACTTTTTTTTTTGTATCCTATGAAAAAAATAAATAAAATAAAAAGATGATTTACTCCTTAAAAAGAAATTGGAGTAACATTTGAATGAGAGAAAGCAAGGGAGAATGCAGTAGGACAAGAGCTCAGGGAGGCAAGAGACTAGCTCAATCACCTGAATTTATATTTTATATATGTAAAATATATATATATATATAAAATATAAATATATATAAAATATAATTTATATATATTTATAGCAGTACTAAAGGTCTTTTATTCATCTTGGTTTACATGTGAAGTGCATAAATTGATCAAATAGGCAAAATAGATCAAGTTAAGTTAAAAAGAGATGGCTAACTTCCCTCTGGCTGAATCTTATTTCAGGATTTTCATCTAATGTCAAATTTCATAGCTTTCTTTAGATGTATTATGGAGATCCGAATGTTATTTTATATTCAATTCTTTATTACTTAATTGCCATTTAAACAGATCACAGCATTATTCTGGGATTTATACCTGCAAAGCACATTATAGTACATACACAGTCCAAGATCATAATGCAAAAAATTTACTTTTTCCTTACAGATCACAACTCCAGGGGCTAACTTTAAGAGAGCTTTATGGTTAGTCACACAGGCACTGGATATCCCAGGAAAGGATTTTGCCAACATTTCTTCTTTTTTCCCCATTTTTTCCCTCCCAGTGTAAAGCTGGATAATGGTATAGAAGAACTACTGCACCCAGTTTTAACCACTTGGGAAAGTCCCAATCTTTGTGGGGTCCTCAGTTAATACCATAGGTTTCTGTTCACTGTGCACCTTGTCAAGCCAAGCACTCTTTTATATGGAGCAATGTGCTCCCTCCTACTTTTCTGTCAGCTCAGCAGTGACAGAAGAGCCAGATGGAGCCTTTCATCGCTTTTGCTTTCTGTATTCTCTTCTGTATTACCATACCTTGGCTTATTTGCCAGTTTCCTGGGATTTCCAGATGGTCTCCCATTACTTTGCTAGACAGATCCAAACTGCTTAATTTCCAAGATCAGATGAAATCAAACCAATGTGGCCAGCATGTAGAGTACACATGCAGATGTTCAATGTCTTCACATCACAGAATCACAGAATCACAGAATCACAGAATTTCTAGGTTGGAAGAGACCTCAAGATCATCGAGTCCAACCTCTGACCTAACATTAACAGTCCCCACTAAACCATATCCCTAAGCTCTACATCTAAACGTCTTTTGAAGACTTCCAGGGATGGTGACTCCACCACCTCCCTGGGCAGCCCGTTCCAGTGCCTAACAACCCTTTCAGTAAAGAAATTCTTCCTAACATCTAACCTAAAACTCCCCTGGCGTAACTTTAGCCCATTCCCCCTCGTCCTGTCACCAGGCACATGGGAGAACAGGCCAACCCCCACCTCGCTACAGCCTCCTTTAATGTACTTATACAGAGCAATAAGGTCACCCCTGAGCCTCCTCTTCTCTAGGCTGAACAAGCCCAGCTCCTTCAGCCGCTCCTCATAGGACTTGCTCTCCAGGCCCCTCACCAGCTTCGTCGCCCTTCTTTGGACCCGCTCAAGCACCTCGATGTCCTTCTTGTAGCGAGGGGCCCAAAACTGAACACAGTACTCGAGGTGCGGCCTCACCAGAGCCGAGTACAGGGGGACGATAACCTCCCTAGCCCTGCTGGTCACACTGTTTCTGATACAAGCCAGGATGCCGTTGGCCTTCTTGGCCACCTGAGCACACTGCTGGCTCATATTCAGCCGACTGTCCACCATCACTCCCAGGTCCTTCTCTGCCTGGCAGCTCTCCAACCATTCCTCTCCCAGCCTGTAGCTCTGCTTGGGGTTATTGCGCGCCAGGTGCAGGACCCGGCACTTGGCCTTGTTGAACTTCATGCAGTTGACCTCAGCCCATCGGTGCAGCCTATCCAGATCCTCCTGCAGAGCCTTCCTACCCTCGAGCAGATCGACACACGCACCTAGCTTGGTGTCATCTGCAACATATTTCATTCCTATCCTTTAGCTCAATAAGATTAATACCAAAGAACTCCATGAAGAATTATTCAAAGCTGGAAGAGCATTTTGCTTTTCTTTCCCAAACTAAACAGTATCTTCATGTGCTCTGTGGTATTCACAGAATCATCTACATTGGAAAAGACCTTCAAGATATTCAGAGACAAACATCAACCTCACCTACCACCAAACCCATGTCCCTAAGCACCACATCCACCATCCTCCAATGCTTAACCACCCTTTCTGTGTAGAAATTCTTCATTATATCCAAACCTAAAACTCCCCTGCTGCAACTTGAGGCCATTGCCTTGCATCCTACTACTTGTCACATGAGGAAAGAGATGAGCACCCTTATTGCTGCAGCCTCCTTTCAGATAGTTGTAGAGAACAATAAGGTCTCCCCTCAGCCTCCACTTCTCCAGACTAAAAAGTCTCAGTTCCATCACCTGGTCTTGTTCTTTTACATATTTCACATATACATATATGTTCTTTTCCATATCTCATGATGTACAACTCTTAAAAAATCAATTCTGTGATTTTAACATAAACATGGAATTCAAGATGCAGTCTGGTCATCAGTTCCATAACATTCATTTATTTTCACAGCTTCTTTCAAAACTATTCTGTATGCATCCTAATGGTTTTCTGCTCTTTCATTAAACTGTCCATTTTGATGTATAGATATTTTATATAATGATTACAATTAAATTTAACTTACAATTCAGAAATATGTATAATCACCCAAAATTATTTTTTCTGAAGCAAACTGCACTCCATTTGTCAACACCACAGACAATCACCACCCTCTTCACTTTCCCAGATCATCCTTCCCCCTTTTCCAGACTTGACCAAACTAATGATTTTGTGAGAGCTACCATTTTGTATCTTAGGATCTTCTCATTTTTTGTTTGTTTGGTATCATCATGGAAAATGCCACATCAAGTTGGTGAGAATTGAAATATAAAAGATTTAATTCTGAAGGATTGCTCTAGAACTCACAGTGTCTATTGCATTTCAGCTTTTCTTCTAATGCAGAATGCAACATAAACATCATAACACTATACCCTATTCTAAGGTATTTTCTTTAAGAGTTAATTTACAGGACAGTACACATATTTTTAAAGTGTACACATAATTCTGGTGGAAAATAAAAAGACCTTTCCTATTAAAAATCAAATTTAAACTAACAATTTACTTGTAGTTTTCCCATTAACTTTACATAGGTTCTGCATTAAATAAACTAGGTTTTAAGCATTCTTAATTTGAAAATATAATAAGCTCAATCTGTGTGGAGTATACTTAGATACACAATTATTAGTTTTTAATACCTTGTTAATAAGATTATTTTGAAGGATGGAATGAAACAGCTCAATAGCTGAAATACTTGAATTTGCATTTTAATACATTTTTGCAGATTGATATATCAAGCCAAGGACATTGTAATGTGTTTACTTTAGAAGGGAGAACTAACATTTATTTATGAAATTGTAAGGGAGAAAGCACTATCAAAGCTATTTTAAATATTTCTTCTGGTTGATATTTTCTCTACCAGTACCATGACTGTAACAGAACTTCAGGGATGGGTGAAACCTTAAAGCAGTAATATTTAATATTAGTAGCTAACTGTATTAAAATAATAATTAACTGTGCAAAGAGGAGCTTAATAAAAAACACCCAATTAAGATTTTTTTTAACCTGATGTTTTCATTGTCCACTAATGAAGGTGTAAGAAATAAGTAGGCTCAGTATCCCTTCCAAGTGTTAAATCACTGTCCTTGAGAAAGCAGTTATTACGGTTCTTAATGTGTGCCCACATTGATCCAAAAGAACAGTACCTTTTTTTTTTCTAATCATATCAAGAAATCCATAAACATTAAAAAACGCTCCAAATTATGTACTATTGCTTTTCTTGCCATTTTCATGTCCAGTGACTAATGAACATCAAAAGCTAGGGAATAATTTAAAAGTCCATAGGTAATTACTGGAAAGTAAACTGGATTATTAGTCTGTGATTTATAATAGACTGAGTAAAATGCTTGGTACATGATTGCCATTGTTATTCAACACGTGTAGTTACTTTATCACAGAATCAATAGGAGTTTTCAATCTACCAAGACAAGCAAATTTGGGTACTTGATATAAGATAAAATACATATTAGTATTCATGCAATTACATATAATACTGTCTTCAGTTTAGTAGCACTTTTACACAACATTTAATAAATAGATGATAGCTTCAGATTTGTTAAAATAATGTGCTGGACTGTAGCGCTTGATTTGTGTCTAATGGCTGCAGCTGCCATTGCACTTTGTTCTTTAAACTTATTTTAAAAGGTCAAACATTAATGCTTTTAAATCTTAAAGTTTGCTGGCCTTCTACAATGGACTTAGAGCTCTGGTGGATGGGGAAGAGCAACTGACATCATCTACCTGGATTTGTGCAAAGCATTTGACGCTGTCCACCCCCACGATACCCTTGTCTCTAAATTGGAGAGATGTGCATTTGATGGGTGGACCACTCAGCGGGTAAGAAATTGGCTGGATGGTCACACTCAAACAGTTGCAGTCAAAGGGCTCAATGTCCAGGTGGAGGCCAGTGTCCTCAGGGGTCAGGATTGGGACCAGCGCTGTATAACATCTTTGTTGGTGACATGGACAGTGGGATTGAGTGCACCCTCAGCAAGTGTGCTGAGGATACCAAGCTGTATGGTGTGGTCAACACACCGGAGGGAAGGGATGCCATCCAGAGGGACCTGGACAAGCTTGAGAGGAGGGCCTGTGGGAACCTGATGAGGTTCAACAAGGCCAAGTGCAAGGTCCTGCACCTGGTCCGGGGCAATCCCAAGCACACATACAGAGAATGGCAGAGAATGGATTGAGAGCAGCCCTGAAGAGAAGGACCTCAGGGTAGTAGCTGATGAGAAGCTCAACATGACCTGGCAATGTGTGCTTGCAGACCAGAAAGCCAACCGTACCCTGGGCTGCATCAAGAGAAGCATGGCCAGCAGAGTGAGGGAGGTGATTCTCCCCCCTCTACTCTGCTCTCATGAGACCCCACCTGGAGCTCTGCATTCAGCTCTGGGGCCCCCAGTGCAAGAAGAACAGCGACCTCTTAGAGCCAGTCCAGAAAAGGGGCACAAGGCTGATCAGAAGGCTGGAGCACCTCTCCTATGAAGAAACGCTGAGAGAGCTGTGGCTGTTCAGCCTGAAGAAGAAAAGACTCTGGGAAGAACTCATTGTAGCTGTCCAGTCAGGGACCTACAGGAGAGCAAGAAAGGGACTCTTTGTCAGTCAGTATTGTAATACGGCAAGGAATAATGGTTTTAAACTAAAAGCAGGGAGAATTAGTTTAACGATTAGGAAGAAATTCTTCACTCAGAGGTTGGTGAGACACTGGAACAGGTGTCCCTGCCCATGGCAAGGGGGTTGGAACAAGATGGTCTTTCAGATTCTTCCTTTCCAACACAAACTGTTCTGTGGTTGTATGATTCTATGATGAAAAGGCCATTTTTATTGTTTTGTTGTTTCTTCTTAAGTGCATTTGCCACTCCCTACACTCTAATATTTTAGAAAGTGGCTCAAATCTAAACAATGATGCAAGTACATCTAAAGTGAGCTTCACATTAGCAGACTTGATGGCAAACAGCTTATCACAAACGCACATCCGGGATACTTGCAGGAAACAAATAACGAGGCTGTGTTCATCTTTAGTTTAGTACATTTGTCATCAAACTGATGCTGCTTCCCAAAGAAACCATCTAAACCCCAAAGTCTGAAATATTTTGGTTTCAAGTATGCATATGCACACTTCTAGACCAAAAAGCAATCATTTTACGCTTACATGCACTATATCCGTATGTAATAAATGTCAGAAAGAGATGCAAGGTTTACAGTGTATACCAGCCTCTCCACATCTACTCTGCAAGCAGTTACATGGCTGCAGGTTGAACATGTCTATTGCATTTGCTGCAGAAGGCTCTGTAGGATAGTGATTAAAGGCTGATTTCCACAAACACACAGGAGCACAGCAGAACAGAGACTGGCAGAGGAATGCCAGTAACTCAGTGTCAGAGCAGAACACAGTGCCTGACGGGGCTCCCTCCAGGGCTGCCAGAGGAGAAGGGTCAATGGGCTCACTGTCCCAGCATGACACCCCTCCTGGGGAATCGATGGGATGGGCTCCTGGGCTGCCTGACAGACCGAGAGCTTCCTGCCCACAGTTTGCCAAATCAAGGACAGCTTTGCTAGAATCTCTCCTTTCTTGCATATTTTTAAAAATGTCCATATTATTTAGCTCACCAAAAAAAATCAACTGACAGAGAACTAAACTTATGAAAAGTTTATGCTGGAAAAATATTACATTGTTGAAAAGTGAAAGTTTGGCAAAAGAAATCTAACAAATCCAGAATTTAGGGAGTTTTCCATAAGCTTTGACAAACAGAAAATTATTTATTCCACACCATACAAGCATAATAAATACATAATGTGGTATTTCTTTACCAAAAGGTATGCTTGGCCATAATGCAAGAATTTCTAAATCAATAAAAATGCTTAATTTTCAGCTAAGCAACAAGCTCTGTAGCCAGATGCCATAATAAATACTGTATTAGATGGATTAGCATGAACATGCAATCTCTCTCATGAGCATGCATACTGATACACATACACCTTAAGACAAATGCACTATTTCTGAACTTCTCAACATATCTAGAAAAAAGTGAAGGTGCACTGAAGTCTCTCCAGGTGAAAAATTCTGATTAGAAAACAATCCCCCTAAATCACTACCAAAGCTACTAGTTGCATTGTTATCTCTGAAAATGCTAATAGGTCTCTGAGGTCTCCATATCCACTGGCAAAATTCATACTAAATTCCTGCTTACCAGACATTAACCTATTCATAAAAAGATTACATGGTATCTACAGGTTCATATGATAAACACAAGTAATTTAAGATCATTTGGAAGAGCCAAAATGTTTATTATGTAATAGACTCCCCACATAAAAATAATGTGAAATGAAAGCCAAGTCTCATTCTCACCACATGAGCAGGTCATCCAAAGTATTAAGGGAACACTTCCAGTGCTACACAGGCTGAATACGAGTGATGATACAGTTCAGAAATATAAGCTCTCTTTTTACACAGTTTCCAAAATACCAGTTATTCTTAATGCTTCTTCTGAATGCATAAGTTGTAACCTCTTAAGTACCACAGAAGTGTTTAACTCCAAAAAAATAGCATTAGAGTAAGAGGAGATATAATGAATCAGGAACCAGATGTGTTTCACAATGGCCTAGCTTGCTCTGTAGTAGAAAATCTAGTCATGAACTCCTAAAATTCCAACAGGAAAATAAAAATAAAAAAAATCTTTATTAAAAACACTTATTAACCAACCAACCAAACAAAACCAGACTCTATTTCTTTGTGATTATTTCTTACTGCAAACACAGGCAATGTGTTTTTTTGTGCAGCAAAAGATGGAGTACAACCATAAGCCTTGATTTTCACATACTTTCCTCTAACTGCCATGTGAACTGCTATAACTGGCATTCAAAAGCTAGCAACAACAACCTACCAATTCTGATTATTGTGCTATATATAAACACTGGGCACATATAAATGGAGTTGTATGGCATCAGAAAGCAGACAGAAAAGTCTCCTAGCTTGTCCAAATTAAAAGCAGAAGGAACAGCTATTCCTGAGAGGACAGTTAGTACAACATAGAGCAAATTGTTCAATAAAAGGAGAAGGGAAGATGTGGTGGGCATTGTCCTGACAGCTAAAGGTTTGAGTTCAACCTAGACCTTGCAGAATACACAGTTTTAAGAGTACAAGTACAGCTCCTTACCACCAACTTACCATCTTATTTTCTTTCCATTGATGGACTTAAAGACAAAACGCAAACACACCTTCCAGAATAACAAACCCTGGATATTATGCTACTGTTACAGTCCTAGAACAAGCTAAAATGATTCCTTTGCATTTTGACATCATGAGTTCATTTCTTTTTCCTCTTTGAGACAGTTTTACTGAAAAGTGATTTTAAAAATATAACTGTGAATGGCACAAGAATGACAGTTTAGGCCAAATAATCCTACGTGCTCCGTCCAACCAAATTCTTCTTACACTGATGCTGAAAATCAACATCAGCAAAAACAAAAAAGTCAGTGCCTGTTCCATTTTAGGTTTATCCTCTTGAAAATGCCTACTAGGTGCCAACTACAGAGAATCTCATTTTGGATTTTATCATAAGGACACCTTTGTTCTAGAGGGTGGTTTATGATAACATTTTTTACTTGATGTATTCATACTTCAAAGTCAATTCTTCACTTCTATCTAGAAAAAGATTATAAGAAAACTGAATATTTTAATAGATAATGATATTATGATGAATTATAAAATTTGAATGCTTTATCTTTGTTGACTCAGCATTGGAACTGACAGAATGAAATACTTCAGTGAAAAGAAGCATATAATGATATTTACATGATGTACTGGGGTAGAATCTTGACCTACATTAAAAATTTGCACATCTAGTTTGTAGGAATCTGGAAAAGTAGGTAAAGTAGAAGGTTTCCACATGACTGTGTACATGCAGAATTAAAACATTTGGAGTACAGAGATCTGGTTTAAACCTGTGAGTTTTTTCCCCCTGTTTTAAAACAATTCATACAAATGCATTTTATTTAATAGTTTTAATGCACGATACTCAAAGACTACCAAAAATGCAGACAAGTAGTCTATCAGAAAAACATTGCCTGAAATGCAGCTAAGACAACAACTCTAACCGGTTAATGTACTGATACTGAAATACAAGGAACCAGTGAAGGGGACAAGCATATATGTACACACAACAGTTATCAGAAGTGCAGGACTGGTTCAAAATACATAAAAACAGATTTTTTATTATGGGAAATGTTATTAATCCCATAAGAAATCCACTCTAAGTACTTTTATTCTAGTACATTTCCAGAATAAATCAGCCTTCTGAAAATCAGCTTTGGCCTACTGCCACCTACTTGCTTCATTTACTGAGTTTTCATATTCAGCACTTCAGCAGTCTGTAATGACTATTTACAAGACAGGAATTTAAAAGGATGAACAGATATTAATGAAGTCACTCAAGAAAAGTATAATCCTTAACCAAAATAAGGTTACTCTAGAGTCAGTGTAATATGACAGACATTAGGGGCCAGATTCAAGCCTGATTACTCCAAAGCCAAGATAACATCTTGCTTTTATCTCTCTAAATATCCAAATACAGATGTTTCATATTATCTGACTGGATACCTCTTATTATAAACCACTTAGCAAAATTAAAGAGAAACAATGTAATGAACAGAAAAAAAAAAATCACCTTGTTAACTTTTTGTATCTATATGGTTTTAAAGTTATTGGTATTACCGGCTGAAGAATGGTATTTTAGATACAGAAGAATGGTACACATAGCCAAAAGGGGCTCTCGACTTGCCCCATTGTAGCAAGAGAAAGTTTGAGTGACCACTGAGTCAGGTAATCACAAAGAAGGAACCCCAAGCCCAGCATCCCTTCTAGACCTTTCAGGGAAGAGTACAGGGCTGTCTTCTCAGACACTTTCAGGAAGATTTATTTGTTTTGCTCTGTCCACTTTTTCAGCTAGCATGAAAGAAGCCAGCCAACCCTAATCTAAAGAACTTGTACGCAAAACTACTGAGATATCATGGTCCAGAAAACACAGTTGCACTTCTAAACTCAGTGGCATAGCACCGAGTCATCTTTCAGACCAGATAATGTAAACCAAGCATGGTACCTGCTTCCATTAAGCCAGTGATAACACTGATCACTGGGCACAGATGCAAAGTTGATATGAATGGAGGTTGTGACCTGACTGGTATCACAGTAGGGAGTCCTTCCCTAAAGCTCTCTATTTATTTATATTTAGCAATGTAAAATTCTATGACAGACTGACTGGGATTTTGAAAACACTATTGATTATGAAGCAAAAATCCCTCAACAAAGAAGACAAGGACAACTCTCAAAAAAAGACACTTCATGCTCTACTAGTAACTAAACACAAGTTCTGCCAAACTTTTGATCACATGAGAAAGTCTTACACTGTTTCTGAAGCTCATTGAATTGAAACTCCTACAGAGAACAAGTGCTGGGTATGCTGGCTATCTGCAGAGACTTTAACTGTGGATCTTCTTGATGGCTCCAAAGTAATTTGTGAAACACCTTTATTGTTTCACAAAAAAAAAAAAAAGAACAAAAAAAAAAAACAAACAAGCAAGCAAAAACCAAACAGAAACCAAACACACAAACCAGAAAACCAGAAAGGCACCGCAGCCACAGCAGAACAGCTGAGTGTCTTTGCCTTCCCTGCATGCCTCGTGCATGCTCATAGAGTAATGGATGCACTCAGAGCTGTTGCTGTCAGGACACATTGTTAACCACTGCCAATTATCTCCATTTCCACTAGAGGGAAAGGGAGTTGAAAGCAGCTGCCACTGAAAGAGACTGGAACTTTAAATTGGGCATAAATTGCAATGCAGTAGACCTGCTCCTTTCCACAAATTGCCGTCCTAACAGTCTTAATATACACTGGCGTTTGTGGAAGTGCCGCCACCCACCGCCTTCTCCGTGCAAACAGTTTGGCACCCCGGTTGCCACGGAAACTGGAGGACAGCCCCGCATCATGCTCCGCTCTGATTTCCAATTCCACTGCAGTGCTGAAGCATCACCTACAGTGCACAACGCAGTGCGCTCATTTCTGAAAAACTCCGCGATTGTGTCGCATTTGCAAGGTCACAAAAATAAAGAAATTGACAATGCAAAAATTCTTTTCAGTTTTAAAGCATCTGCTGCACCAATATCAACACTAGAAATAGAGTCCTATGAATTGAAAATGTCACTAAAGCTCTACCCAGAACAAACACACATCACACCTGCTGTCCTTTACCATAGGGAGGTGAGAATGATTCTCAGCTGTTCACTACATGAGGATTTATGAATCCCAATGTTTGAGATTGCCTGTGCTGTGTTATTCTTGTATGCTTAGAAAACATGCTGGAGCACAGAAAACATTGTGATAAGCTATTAAAGGTATCACACACACACACACACATAAAAACCACCAACCAACCAACAAAACAAAACATAGGCTTCCCATAAGTTACCCAGAAAGCCTAGGCAGAACCAGGCTCTCCTGTATTCTGTGGGGCCATGAACTATTGTGCTTTTAAGCAGCTGGATGTTTGAGCAGCAAGCACAACCATGCCACAGTAGAGAAGAGCTACAGACTGCACAGACTGCATGCACTTTCCTGCTATGCATTCATAAGCCATCTCAGATTTTTCATGATTTGTTACAGAAAAGTTCAGGTCACATCTAATTGCACTAATGCTTTTAAATGAAACAAAGATGCCCTTCTCTAGAAGCATGTCTAATATGCTGTCCATTGCTATTTATATTCTTACATAACTGCAAAATCCAGCTTTGCTATTACAGGTTAAAAATTCCCTTGGAATTTTCCACAAAATTATATGTATGTGTGAAGAAGTTACTATAGCTGGTACAGGGCTTTAATTGCTTGAATGAGTAAACTGAAAAAAGTGGCATGAATACAAGCTTGGATACTAAAAGCACTGCAGCTATTTTAAGTCTTCCTCTCTTTCACCACTGTAACAAACTTAGCATTTCCATGCACATCCTATACGTGCATACTGCTTATTTACTAACTCTTTTTCAGCATGCCCCTCTAATCCTAGCTGGACTTTAAGCCACAAAAACATATAATTGTGTGCAGAACTTCAGGCCATATAGGCTCATCAACATTACAAATTGTACAATTGTATATTATACAATCCCTGTGGGCTCCTGAATACCTTCTGTGTTTGCCTCTTCTCTTGAATTGTAGTAATGTCCAAAGTTCGAAGCCACTATGTATTAGAAGTGTTTTATGACATGCCTCAGAGCTTTGGAAAAAATCCCTAGATATTGTCTGCTTAAACCGCTTCACTGAAAAACCATTGTCTGATTTTTTCTCAGTGTTACAGCGTAACAGCAAAATAAAGAAAACGAAATAAATTATCTGACTTTGTTTCCCTTCATGGGGCATGAAGAGAAATATTTCTCAGAATGGCAGTCCAACAGATTTAAAAATAAATAGTTAAATAAATAGGATGCCTTCCACCTTCAGCTTTCTATTAAAGTACACAGCAAAAAAGATGTGCATTCTAAAATAGCACCCATTTTTGGTCTCAAAACATACTGCTAAATCCTCCATTTGGAATAATTTCACTACTCAAAAAAAAAAAAAAAAAAAAAAAAGAATGTTTTAAAATATAGCCAGAAGCTGTTATATAGAGGTTCACATGATTACTCAGATGGTAAAAATTCTGGAAATTCTGGATTCAAAAATTCACCCTTTAAGCAGAGGCACATACTCTCCCTCACATCTGAAGGAAGAGCTTTAACTTGAATATGAAATTTGTTATAGTGAGGAGTCCTTTCCACCATTTGTGCTGTTTTTTTTTTTTTTTGTTTCTTGTTCTTGTTTTTCAATCACTATTTTTTCCCCCGAGTGCACATCACCAAAACAGTTTTAAGTGTTTCTTCCTGATAAATCTACTGCCCAATGATGATTATATTCAGCTAGGAGATGGGAAATGATAAGCGAGAAGTAAACTAGATAGAGTACAGAACATGAATTGAACCAATAGTTTCTACTTCCTGGTCACATTTCCCAATCAACAAGTCAATGTGAAGGTCCTTCTGCCATCCATCCCCATTTTTTTTTGTCACTTTATAAAAGTGCTTTGTATTTAACCTACATTCCTAAAAGAATTTCTTAAGGGCAAATGTTTTGATCCTTCTCTCTACAGGAAAGGTTTAGATGTCAACGTGCTCAGACAGGGCAGTACTTAGAGAAAAATAATTCCCAGTACATGGAAAAAAATGAAGTCAAATAATGAGACACCCTATTGAAATACATGGTATTTGGCTGAAAAGGATTTGATCACAGCTTTTCCACTGTGGTGAGATTTGCATCAATCTAAATCAGAAATTAGAATTTCTTAATTAATCACAGAATCCCAGAATGGACGTGGTTGGAAGGGACCTCTGGAGGCCACCTGGTCCAAACCCACTGCTCGAGCATAGCCACCTAGAACAGGTTGTGCAAGAGCTACGTTGCCTAAAACCTTTACTGATCATTTTAGTAAATTGGTTTAAATGAAGTCTTATTATAGTAGCAGGCATGTGGTACAGCTACGAAGCCTTTCCAGTACTGATTCAGTGGAATGCTCCTTGGCTGCACTTTCTACTTTCATCCCATACCCCTAGAGATGGCAGAAATGGTCTAAGTCCTGTGCCAATATTTCCATATCCGTTCCCATATTTTCCCATAAATACATTCTTCATAAATGCCAATGGCTCTCTGTGAGAGATAATTCTGAACGGTACTCACTTAAAAGAAGCATTTGCTTTTCTAGTATTATTACTGTTCATTTGCTCAACACTAGCTGAAAATCATGGAGTAATACAAAGATAACCACCTGTAAACCACCAGGAAATCAAGAGTTATACAAAGAGTTAGGCTTTCCCTATCCAGCTTCTGAAAACTGAAAATGCAAAAGTGAAATTACTGCAGAAATTAAAAAAAAAAAAATAGTGGGAAAAAAATCTCCCATGTCCTGAGGAGATGGCTGGTATGGCACAGCCTCCTTAAGACCAAATACTGGACTTGCTGTTACTCTTCACAATCAACAAGGGCTGGTCAAGATAAATCAAACACAATTTGAAATGTCATTGAAACTTTGCTTTTCCATCAGATAATGACTCACCAGATGCAAGACTCTGAAAACCTATTTGCAATCAGCAAAAGGTTATGTATAAAGATTCTCCTGTCACAGAAGGGTCTTCCTGATGAACAGCCCAATTTCTCTTTGCCATCCTCTTCCTAACAAACTCCCCTGCTCCAAAGCACTCTGGCCATTTGTCATTTGTCACTCAAGTGTTAGGAAAAGGTGTTTTTTTCAGCACAGAAAAGCCCCACCTTTTTTTTTTTTCCTCCAGTGTAGAAGACAATGACAATCTTGTTAAAAAATACTCCATTCCTAGCATCATGAGAC
Organism: Anas acuta; assembly: GCF_963932015.1. Taxonomy (NCBI): domain Eukaryota; kingdom Metazoa; phylum Chordata; class Aves; order Anseriformes; family Anatidae; genus Anas; species Anas acuta. The sequence goes on from NC_088980.1 coordinate 72,893,533, forward strand.
TGAATATAGAAAAACAAGGAAAACTTATAGTTAGAAGTAGCAAATTCAAAAATGGAACAGCAGGTATTAGCCTTCTAACTCTCTGCAGCATCCTCGCTTAGATGAATGGTAATGTTTTTAGTCTACTACAGTACTTACACATTAAGAAATGTGCTGGAACCTGAAAGTGGTTTTTTTTTTTTTTTTTTACCACTTTTCCCAATTACAGTTGTAATCTGATACCATTCCAAAATAGTATTTTCCCAGTCATGCTCTAGAGAGCAACCAGTAACAGTGGCTTCATTGTCACTGCTCATGGGATAATTTCTGTAAGGTAAATGCTAAAAGACGATGCTGTTCTATGACTGTAAATATAGTTTTTTTGGTTAATCACAGTAAATAATTATAGTAAATAAACTCACTATAAAAAAAAAACACTGCACAGGAAAGAGGTATTGACAAATTTAAAAAGAAAAAAAAAGGAGAAAAAAGTTACGATGATACATACATTAACTACTGGCATACATTAATTACATGCATTAAGTACTGTCTGTCCACTAAACAAGTAGATGTCCATGTTTATCCCAAATTTAAAGAGTCAAAACTTCCTGAACACTCTGGCATTTTATGTAAAACATTCAGTCGTGTAAATCTGACATCTGATTTAATGGATCATAATTTTTATTGTGAGATTTCAATTGTAAATAACCTATTTCAATCCAAACTACACATTGACTTTTTCTACGTTTGCATGTGCAAGATGAAAACAAAAGCAAGTTGAAATTAGAGCATATTCTGAATCACTAATTAATTTGGCCTTTATTTTTAATAACCAAATAGTAATGCAGAAGACAAAAAAGGGCATCTATGTGCAAGTGAAAACATCCAACTACTCTTCAAATGTATGTAAGGTACCAAGAATTAGAGACCGCTTACCTAATCAGGTATTCACTAGCTCAGAAGCTTGTTCTATGGTGTCTGAACTTAAAGACAAGAATAATATCAATAAGAACTGTTATGAATGTGTTTCAGGCTACATGAGAAACAGCACAGTTGTATCAAAATTTGAGGAACAGTAGAATATATATTTATAAATAAGACAGTAGGTATGTCAAGAGCTTGAAGGCTTTTTTCCTTTCTGAAATCCTCATCCTCACAGCACGTTTTCTATAGCAGACATCATCATCACCACCATCACCACGTAACAGAGAACAACTGTTGTCTGCTCCCTCAAATCATTCCTCCAGGTAACATCAAATGTGCCTTCTCAGAACATTCTTCTGTGAAAGACAGACGGAAGTAGGAAAACTGAACAGCTGTTTATGTTACCCCTAGCTTATCTCAGAAGAAAAGCATGTTTCTGTAAGAGTGCTAGCTCTACAGCACAAATGTTGTACAGCAACAACCCCACTACGAACACGGGTCACTGTGGAAAAAAGTCAAGCAGAATGGACTAAAGAGTGATTTTACTTATCCTGGCTGACTTGGACTTTAGTTATCATACCTACTTGTCAGGTATGTTGACACAGAAAGAGTTGATCGGAACTACACTTATAGACCCTACCTATATCCTGGCTTCTCTATTCAGACTCACCTGGCCACTCAGCAGAGCCCGACACGACCCATCAGAACCCAGGGCACAAAGCTAGCCCACGGCAGGTCAGTCTCGGATCTCTCTTCTGCCTCTGGAACTTATGCACACCCTTCAGCTTCATGTACAACTTGTGAGCTGCAACACCCTTATACCACTTCTGCATTCTTCACCTACGCTCTTCTATCCAGAAAAACAGAGAAATTCTAACAGTCTACAAACCAAATCCTAGAAGACCTTCACCTCACAGAAGGACAGCACAACATAGAAATCTAGATGTGAACTATAAGCTGTGATGACTGTGACAGCAAAGAGTTAAGTCTGGTTACATGGAACTCCGCACACAACTACTACTGCTTCATAGGAACAGTGCACAAATTCTCCCCAAGTTTTCCTCTTACAAGTAAAGCAAAGATTGTTTAGTATCTCTTGTAATCTAGACAAAAGATTTCTTCCTTCAAATGACTGTCTCCTCATCATTGACAACATATGCCATATAGTGCCATAAGGTCTCAACAGCACAGCAAAACTACCTCACGCTTGAACTACATTTATTTATCCAGCAGAACAAAATTAAGTAATCAATTTTCAAATGAGACTTAAAGATGACCTACATATAAGGTACATTAATCAGCATTAACATGCCCTAGATAGATATTTAAACAGATTACACTGAACATTGGTGAATGGAATCAATGGTATATCATACCCTATAGAAGGAGTCAATACCTTCATTTTCCTACGTCAGCTCTTGTATCATCTGCCACCACTAGTGGAAGATCTTTTTCAGATTGTGGCCAGTGTCAATCTGTATTACTCAAGAATAAGTTTGACAAAAAATAAAATAATCCACCTCCGATCTTCTTCTTCATGCAACAGCAGTTATTGAGTTAAGCATAACAAGATTTACACACAAATACCATTTGGTAACTACACACTTAAGTGTCTCACATTCTTTACTAAAAATTGCTGTAGAGTAAAACATTGTCTGAAAGACTTTAACAACTTAAATCCTTTAAATAAAACATATTTTAAGGTAAGCCTATTTACAGAATTATATGTGATAAGTAGGCAATTTTTTTCTATTACATATGTACAATGATTGAATAATCGCACAAAACAATCAGGTAGGTTAATTTGGATAACAGCAAAAATTCCATTATTCATAGGAAGAATGATCGCTAAAGATCATAAATACCAAAGGCATTACAGATGACTTTCAAACAAAAACAATGTATTATAACCTTACACTAGTATATGGTATAATATAGTATATAGTATGATATGTTTTAATAATATAGCTTAAGATCTGCCTTGAAACTGCAACAAGCTTTTTTTTGTTTGTTTGTTTTTTAATTAAGGCTTCAAAGTCATTGGGAGTAAAAAGCTTCAAAAATATATAGTGGGATCTATAACTGAAAACTGCAGACTGTGTAAGAGACTAGATTTGGGTACTCTCAACAAACTACATTTCTGTCAGAAAATTCCTTCCATGCTGTATTGTATGCTGCATAGCAATGGGCTGAGCTGCAGGTGAGAATGGAGTGATGCAGAGAGAGCTTCAAGTCCTTTTCCTGACCAAAGAAAATCTGAATACTAGCACCAGGAAAAAACAAGAAGTGACAGAATTCAACATTTCTCAGCATCAAAAGGTGTGTTGTTCTGTAAAGCAATATGGTATTCATTCATTCTTATATAGCTGTTGTCAGAATATTTTAAACTACAGATGCTTAAGAATAAACTTGAACACTTGATGTTTTTATGACCCTAGTCCTGTCCTGTTGCATACCAACTCAATAAAATCAAAGAGAAGGCCTGTCTTGCAGTTTCATATAGGAATCATTTTGACCAAAACTTTAGGAAGGAAATGATGATAGCATCCATTGGGATGGTTCTAAACATATCATCCCACTGGAACGGTTCTAAACACACCAAATGTTGCAGGTCTGTATTTATGGCAACCACACTAATACAGATGCTCAGCTGCTTTTCCTCTGACACTATAAAGCATGCACTACAACCATTTCATTCAGAGAAAATATAGGTAATCAGAAATCACCACTGTACTTAAAATTTAATTTAGCATCATTAAATCAACACTGTTTAAATGCAGCCCTTCATTTAGAATTAGATATCTATACTTGTATTTGCAATCTTACAAACTTACTGGAAATCTAATTCCAGAATTGAATTATAACATTTCAGTACCTGCTTCCCAAACACGTTATGTATTGTTACAGCATTGTTTCTTTGCATAAAACACAGCTAAATTCACGGTCTGATCTAGATGGACCAAAGAAATTTTCAAACAGCCATCTCAGACAATTTGACAGTTCATCTTCCAAAAATATATGGGCTTCCATATATTATAATAAAAAGCTTTTCAATTCAGATACTGTCCTGTACCTCACATAAATCAGCGCAAGAAAGATTTCTCAGTTGTCCATCTTTTGTCTTTTTACCTAAATAATACCTAAGCACAACACCAGTGCACTTGTGTGTGACTGGAAAATCAGTCTCTGTTTAATGATACCAGAAGTTGCAAGACAACCTGTATTTACTACAAGTATTTAAATTCAATAATTATGTTCTTTTTTTTTCTCACTACAAAGTCTGTAAGCATCATTAAAACATTAATATTTAAAACAATCATTACATTGTGGGCATTCAATTAAGTACACAAAAATGTATTTTTGAAGTCACAACTGTAAAGATGGGCCTACTGATAACACCAATTATTCATTTTTCATATAAACATTTCCAAACATGCTTAAATAAATATTTATTTGACCAATTGTGAATGCATGAGGTTTTATCTTCTTTCTATAAGACTATATCTTCTTTTATAAGATTACTATTTTTCTGACATTCAGGTACTCTCAGTATCACAGGTCTGCTTCAGTGATTTGCAGATTTCCTTCTTAGCCTTGTTCTGTGCATTAAAGCTCCTGTAAAAACAGAGCACATTAAGCTGACAGAAGTATGCACAAGTAGAAGTAGTGAATAAGCTTAGTTTATGCTTGGTGGTTGCTTGCAATTTTGCATTTCAGGGTCAGAGTTAATGACTGTGTGCTAGGAAAAATGGTTTTTACATGTGACTTGAACTTTGATGGTTAGGATTCAGTCTACTGCAAAAGCATTCGTAAACAAATGTATGTATAAAGACAGATTCTTAACTGCACTTTACAACTTCAAAAGGTTTTAGCTGCAGCCATTATTTTTAAAGAACCAGGAGACTTTCAAGACACGGGCATGAGTTCCTCTCACTACACCTCAGGGCAAGCTACTCATGGAGCCCTACTCACAACTTCAAGGGGATCACCACCCACACTGTGCCAGCTTTTGTCCTTGCAAAGTACAGTTTGCAAGGAACTCATAATTAGGTGAAGGCAAAAGCAGTCCATTTCTTCCTTTTAAATGTTATTTACAGCAGTGCCATGAGAGCTGGATTAGTCGTGATTCTCCATTAGGAAACTTCTATAAATCCTTTCATCTGAATATTTAAGCCATTAAAAGAAGCAAAATGAAAGTGGCATTTCCACAACAAAGCATACGTGGCAGGTTGTTCTTGAACATGAAACAGCAGCTGTTCAAGAAGGGTGAATTACCCAAATTAAAAACTGTTTTTCCAAATATCTATGTTTACACAAACAGTAATATAAAATCCTCTATTAGTGTATTGTTATTAAAGGAAAATAAAAAGCTCTGCATAACACAAAGACAGACATTGTATGTAAAAACACACTGGCAAGAGTTCAGAGCTAACAACCCAGCATAAGGATCCTGTTGCTCTTTGAAAATGCTCCTCAATTCTAAGGTATTAAATTTTTTATATGGTGGCAAGAAAGGTAGGTCAGTTCTTGTTACAATTTATCCTTCCCCCCTCCTGTTGCTGTCTCCTCTCATTCTTTCCATCTCCTTTCCAACTGTTCCTCCTTTCCCCCCACCCTACTTATTTCCAGCTATGCCACTGGAGCATCCTACTCATCTTTTATCACTACCGACAGTTCTCCTTGTACAATATTCAGTTACTACAAAAAAGCTCTCTGAAACAGTTTAACAAGAATTTGGATTTTCTTGTTTTAATTATTTAGCTGTGATAAAAGCCAAAATAATGCACAACACAATGTTTCAAGAATGTAAAAAGCTTCTTGTCAATGGACCACATTGCCTATTTGGAGTGCATCTTAAGTTCTAACTGTCCTCAAGCAGCCTTTTTCTCTTCATTTCAGGTCTACATGGACTTCAAAATCACTAGAGATACGACTTTCTAAAATCAGTAATGAATGAACAACTGCTGAACACATCCAGCACTGGTAGAAGCCCAAAATCTGGAAGTCATTCTCATCCAGCCCAGGGCCAGCTCCTGCCATCACTTTGTCTCAGAGGGCAGTAAAGCAATCAACGTGCTGGAAGCAAATCAACATGGTTGCTAAAGGGCTTTCAATGCTGCAACGCAATATTTTAGTTTCACTCAAGACTTTCTTGTCATTTTAGGCACACCCAGACATGCTGTAAAAAGAGTGGTTCATAAAGAAGGAAGAAAAAGTTATTTATTACATTAGTCCAGAAAAGCAAGCTAAAGACAAGTCTTGACCCAATCCTCAAGCACCGCATTACCTACTAAAGCTCTCAGCTGATCTCAGCAAAATATTTAGCATGAGTTTGATCTTCGGTCCCTGCCCCTGATCCAGCACTGTTAAAGCAGCAAGGATGTCAAGGATGTTAGCCATCCTTGTATTTAGAAGGAAATCCTAAGCGTGAAATTTTCAAGACATTTCAAGCATCATCTGATATGAAAAAAAAAAAAAAAAAAATTGCTGTAAAGCCTTAAATCTGCTGTGAGTCTCCTAAAGCTAATTAAGCAAAAGTTACATGAACCTGTATTCCTGGATAAAATGATGAACTAGTATTACATTAGCACTATATAATAGGGATAGGAAAAAAGCATTTAAAATTCTGCTTGGTACAATTTCGTACAACTGAATGCCCCTTGAGCTGCACAAAATAATTTGCAGTTTCCATTTTAATTTTAGTTTTTCCCTTTTTAACCAATATTCTTGCCTCTTGAATGCCATCCCATTATTCTGTGTCCTTTTTTTCATCTTCCAGAGTTTATGAACAATTATGAGACTGGCAGTACAACTACCTAACTCACAGAAGAAAGGGAATGAAATGAGAATGATGGCTCATTCTGCATCACCATTCCCATGCATCATCTGTGATTGCTGATGTAGGCTGAGGTACTTCTGCAGGATTAAGCAGTCTTCTCCTCTTTACCAGACTGACAATATCACTGCTTTTGCATACTCTGCAGAGTTGCTTTTATCCTGAAAGTCACATAAAGCATTTAATACATACCAAATATAAAATTAAGAAATGTAAATCTACTGAATTTAATAAACAATGACCCTACGCTTTTGTAGCTATCTATTTTGTAGCCTTACCTTTGTAGCCCTACACAAATACAGGACTTTTGCTGCTCATTTTTACTAGCTCTGCAGAGCTCTAAGTACATTTTTTTCCCTTTTTAAAAAAGGATGCTAGTTCATATGATTTATCATCCTCTTGTAACAGACAATGACATACTGATAAACTGCATCATTTTTTATAATAACATGGGGAAAAGTGGTTGATCCTTTTGGGAACCATTCACAATCAAACAATACAAAAGAGACAGGCTTATTGAAGTAAAACAGTGGTGTATATCATAATGTAGTTCATTCTTTATCTTAATAAAGATGCTCTGGAATTGATTTGGGCTACAGAAACATTTCCATGTTCAAAAGCAAGCATCTCTGAACGTACCCAAAATAAATTAGTACATGACAGTCATACAGTATCTTCCATTTGAGGTTCTCATTATTAATACCCACGCGAAGCAGATAATTTTATTATGCCCGCCCCGTTACTTGATATATACAGAATCCAAGCTCACAGAGCAGCTGACTGATGGAAGACAACCCAAAACGTTCTGACCACCAGTCCTGGGAGCTGATCAAACTACATTCTATTATCAAAGCCAACTACATTTCAGGTGGTTTCTCACATTCTTAATGTATCAGTTTAGAATTTTTTCTAATTCATAGATGGAAAAATGCAGAAAAAAGCTAAGTGGAAAAGAACTGGATTTTTTGTTTGTTTGTTTTGTTTTATTTTTGACCCATAAATTCATATTTCAAGCTGTTTTCCTTTCTTTTTTTTTTCTTTTTTCTTTTTTCTTTAAGAAAAATAACAATTTGGATGTAATTACACCACAGATATCCAGAAGGAATAGTAATAATAAAGAAAGGAAAATAAACCTTATTGTTTATTAGGAAAAAAAAAAACACAAAAACAACCTTAGTACCCATTAAACTACTAAACATTTAACAACATACAGACCGGCTCAATGTCACATCACGGTGACTGAAGACTAGAATTCTACTGTAGCTTCATAATCACTCAGTTGCAACAGCCAATATGAATCCTTATTCTCTTGAAATTCTTTATCTTAGTTGTGAAATCCTGCTCAGAGACAATATCAGAGGAAGAAAGAAGAAAAGACTGCCTCCATCCTAAGTCTGCCAAGCATTGCAGATATGATTTACTAGAAATTAGAGTTCTATTATAGCATTCTGAACTGCCAAAATGGTTCTTTTGCAACACAAATGGTGGTGGCCTGGTGTTTTATCTAAACAGATACTTCAATAATGTAGTAGAACTGAAAAATGAAAGCACATGACTTATCTAAAAACACTTCCAAAACTAATTCATAAAAAAAAGACTGCAGTCACCTTCACGTAACTACTGAGAGCACTGATTTGTCAAACTGTGCAACCTCCTCAGAAAAATGGATGTCTCTCTGAGGTTGCTGGTCAGCACAGTCCAGCTCATTCTCACTCAGGTTAATGCAAGATACATCCAAGTAAAATACATTTTATTCCTGAATACACAAAATCTGCACAGCATAGTATTTCTTATGGAAGTCAGATACAATCACATTGTTTTCTTCTGAAAAATGGTTTTGTCAACAGGAAAGCTTCTGAATTTTAAGATATCCCCTATTTGTCCTTCATTTCAGGGTTTCAATCTGTTGGACAGGCCCTATACAAATCTCAAGTTTTCTCAAGTTTTATCTGGAGTTGCCTCCAGCTATAACACAGCTAAAAATTGTCTTTTTTTTTTTTTTTATAACTTTCTAGTAGTTATTTTTATATGAAAAAAAACATAGAATTGTGTATTTCAGAGATAAAAGATTTATGGTAATAAACAATGTTGGCACACAAGCTTCACAGTTATATGCCATTATTGCATAAAGGCTTGTTTTAATACGGGTCACTTCTTTAGTTTTAAAAACACCATTTCAGCGATTAACGATGTATCTATGCACATAAATGTTCAACTTTGCTTCTACAGTGCATACAAGTAAAACCAATCCTTTACAGACCTTTTGCCCTTCAGCTGAATCTTCCAGCTTTAGAATTGATTTACATAATCCATTTCTTCCTAGTTAGGTGGATTCTTTCCTCGAAAATATTTAGGGAAAAAAAAGTCAATGATGAATCATTGCATCTAAACCTTGTTTTCTGCCCAGGGAATTCAAACTTGACAGCAGTAGTGAAACTTTTGTGCTGAATCTTTGGCTGCCAACAGCTTCCAAACCCTGTAGAAAACATTATATTTTGTTCCTCACAACATTAAAATAAGTCACCCCTGAATTTGTTTCACTGTACAATATTGCACTTGACCTCTGGTGTCCTATCATACCCAACTTTTGTTTTTATTCTATTGAGTTTTGCAGAGTGCCTTTTCCTGTTGCATTATTAGAACAGGTTAATGTTAAAATTGTTTTATAGTAGACTTGGGCTTTTATCCTTCCTGCTCATTAAAATGCACACATTCTTAATGCACACGTCTATATATGCAAGCAATCACACTTTTTTCATACTCTGGTTTTAATGCCTTAGGAAGCACCTGACGAAGTGGAGAAAACCTGTTTATTATGAGCAAATTTAGAATGCACATCAAATTGTATATAACAGTAGGGCTTTTTTGTTTGTTTGTTTGTTTTTTTCCATTTGGCATGTCACTGTGAATATCTACTTTAAAGAGCTCTAGAAGTGAGCCAAGGCTGTTAGTGCTAGTGTGTTCCATCTAATGACAAAACAGGGAAGGACAGAAAGAAATAAGGTTCAAATCCCACACAGACTGGAAGCAGTTGGAGCCACTTAACCTATTGTTATTTGTGCACACCTATTGTGATAAGGCCACATCAGTGAGCAACCACAACTGTGGATTTCAATTAATACTAAAAATGTGTATATATGTCCAATAACAAGCACCTAAGACATTTACCTTCTGCTATTTACATAATTGAACTTATTGTGGTTTGAAATATTAATCTAAAACCATTTTATAACATTAAAAAGTATGGAAGTGTGCATAGCAGCTGGGAAGAACTAATCAGCTTGCATGATTAAAAAACTGTGTGAGTCAAACACTTCTGTTCTTTATTCCAAGTTCTGATAAGGAGAACAGTCAAGTGTGAGAAGAACAGAGGGTTCTGAGTAATATTTGAGAGAAATAGGCTTCCACTACACATACTGCTTTAAGCATCTGTGTATATGTTTTTCACTCTTATCTTCCTACATAGCCCTTCATACATAACTGTGCCTTAACTGACATGCAAGGCATTCAGACAGTACTCTTTACTAAAAGACAAGTTCAACTGAAGAATTACTTTAGAGACTCCCAAAGACTAATATTTCAGGAGTTATACTACAGTCTGACTAATGTCTCTCAGAAATTTTCTATCTTTTCAACAACAGATAATACCTCTTTCCCTGACACCACACAGGAATTCTTTTCTTTCCCAATATCATGTTTATTAAACTGAAGTTACATAAAACTTTCCACTCTCATGCTTCATTCTTAGGCTGCAGTCAGATACCTTTCCAGAATAATTGTAAGAACCTCAAGAATAAGGAGATGTTACAGAGCACAATGAACACCAAATATTAGTACATTATCCTCGGCATTTCTTTAATTTGGTGAGAAATCTTAACTAGAAGTACATAAAAATTATATACTGAATATTACTTGAAGACAGCACATGTAATAAGTACTATTTTTCACTAGCAGGAGATCACTAGTGAACAAAAATTTACAATAGTTTTTCATTTCCCTGACAGGGAAGTAACTGAGGGGGAAAAAGACAGTGTTCAGAGAGAGGGAAAAATCACTCAGAGGAACACCTACAAAACAAGAACAAAGTTCAGGTTTGCTGCCTATCTCTACTTCATGCAACATTGCCATAATGATCTTTCTTTCTTACAAAGACGAAAATGTAGGAAAAGGGGGAACAATTCTGCTGGACTATTCCCACCAGTTTGCTCTCTCTACCAGACAAAATAAAAACAGGATCTGAATCTGAATAGAAAAGGGCATCTTAGGACTGGGGCTTTGCCCCAATTTGTACAGTAAGCTGATTGCTCAGTTTGTAACTATTCAAGTCCTGGGAAATCATTCATACTGATTCCAAATTACCAAGAACTGGCAGGGAGAAATATGGCTTTGACATTTTTTTTCCTCTGTACAAGAAAATAAAATAATGGACACTTTCATCAAGATATGGACTACATTCACTTCTCATCTATTAATACTAGCGGCAGTTTACAGTGAAAACAACTGTAATGATTCTGTGATTCTGTAATGAGAAGCTGCCTGGAAACTGAATGATGCATTGGCAATGGCAATCAGGTAAAGTCAAGGTTCTTACAACTTTGCTTTGGCCAAGTTAATAATATTATAGTTTTTAAAGCAAATACAGTAGGGAAAATGGAAGAAAAAGATGTGAAAGAATAGAATAAAAACAAAAGATGAATTAATTCAATAAATTAGTTATTGATAACTCACAATGATCACAGCTGTTCTTTGCCTTAGAAGAATGTTACTTTTGTATTATTTGAAATTGTGAGTATGACCACTTTTTAAAGAAAATAGAAAATATTAAAATATTTTATATAAAATATTTATATAAAATATTTAAAATATTTTTAAAGAAATAGAAAAGCATCTGTAAGCAGAACAATTGTGCATGAAACTATTATTATTATTTAAGTGCAGAGTTACTGTATATGCCCAGAGAAGCTGTGGATGCCCCATCCCTGGAGGTGTTCAAGACCAGGTTGGATGGGGCTTTGGGTAACCTGGCCTGGTGGGAGGTGTCCCTGCAGGGGGTTGGATTGAGATGGTCTTTAAGGTCCCTTCCAATCCAAACCACTCTGTGGTTCTATGATTCTGCTAGATGGCATTGGCTAGTGTATGAAAACACCTTAGATACACGACAGTTGTACTGTTAAGCCTTAAATCACCTGGAGTAATATGAGTAGAGATAATACTGGACAATACTCTGTCAAACTATCCTTGATATGTTAGCTGATAAGTTTCAGTGAAAAAGGTTCTCCTGAAAATGCCAACTACATATGTATACTGTCCATCTCCACTGGATTAACAACACAACCTGTGATTTACCAGTGCACAGGACTTAGCTCTTTCCAGGGCGTGGGGTTGTGTTGTTGTTTGGTGAGCTTGGGGTTGTTGCTCTTTTATTCTTTTCTGATTAAATGCAGCACAAGAGAATTTTATTCTTTATCAATGTTTTTAAAGACATATGCATATTTAATGGCCTATAATTTTCCCCTCAAATATACAAGAAATTGTTTCTTACAAAAGTCTTCTGCTATTCATTTATCCAAGTCCCAAATAGCAAAATAACCCTTTGGTCAAAACTTGAATCAGTTATATAAAACAAAATAAAAAATTAAGAGCCATAGTCTTTCCAAATGAATGGATAACAAGAGCTGAACGGCTTCTGTCATGTGGTGAAAAATAAAAAATTCTATTATACCTTCAAAATTGCATATTACATACAAAGAATAATTTAAGCAACTTAATAATTTACAGCATAATAATGATTTGTAAAACTGAATTATTGATGAAAAATTCAATTCTTTAAGGGAATAATAAATGAGAACCTACTCTCCTGCATGGAGTAGTTTCACCTCATTTACAGAATTCATATCATACTCAAACCTCCTCCTTAGGATAGCAGTTACAGCAGCATCACTTCGTAGGGGTTACTGCCTGCAAAACAACACTTACAACAGAATATATGATACACTATCCACGTTTTATTTATGAAATAACATTTTTCCTGCTCCCAACTGTTCACATCCTTCCATTGTTATCACTGATGTTTCTTTTTGGGGTTTACTCTTTACACTTCTGTTCATGCATTAAGAAGGTTTTGTAATAGGCTTTCATGGCAAGGGTTTGGTAGCAGGGTGGCTGCAGGGGTGGCCTCTGTGAGCCACTGAGCGATGCTGGTTGGGCCTCTGGGAGAGCAGATTTAAGGGAGGTAAAAAAAAATATATATAATAAATTATCCTGCTGCAACTCTAGCTCTACACTAATCTATGCTCAGAGTAAGCTCTCTATCCCATCTCCAGCCTCAGAGCAGTATCAAAGTCCTGATTTGAACAATAACTTCTGTTGCATTGGGTCATTTACTTAAAACAGTCTTCTTCATGCTGGGCCTTATCTCCCTTTAGTAGCAATATTACCATCATCTCCAGCATCTCTAAGTTTATGGAGTGCCTGAAAGCAGAACATATTGGGAACTACAGGGAAAAGAAAGGTAAACTTTGCAAGGAGTGAATACTCCAGGTACTGTTAAAAATAGCAAGAAAGTAAACATTAAGCACACCTAGGAGGGGTGCTATATTTTAGAAATTTAACTGCCTTTGTACGGTAAACTATTGCAAACCACCTTAATGCCTTCTCCCATCAGTGTTGAGAACAATAGGCAACTGGCCCAATTTCTGGTAAATAGCCGTAGTTTGGGTTTCATTGTATCTGGATACCAACAACACTTGAGAGGCATTAGGAAGTAAAACAGCTACACCTTCCACGTTTGGAAGTCTCTCAGTCTTTTTTGAGCCAATAGATCAATACAGAATTGTTTGAATACATGCCAGCAGCTTGTGCCCTTGTTAGATTTAACAAGAAACTCCAATGTTTTTTAAGATAAATATTTGACACTTATGCAAAAATATAATCCCAGCTGTAAACTTTACACCAGAACCATGCAACTTCATTATCACTTAACAGCTGAAAACAAATAAAAACATGGAATTCATGTAAGAACTGCTTTTATGAAAATATAAACTGATGTTTCAAATGAAGGTAAATCTGTGCATATGAAAAAGAGAATGTTGCCAAAACTAATGCAACATCATAAACAGACATTATTTGCATAGTTTTAGCAATAATTAAATTTAGTATCAATTATGGTTAGAACATTATCAACACAAATGTTTTTTTCCTTATAAGCAATCATAATCAAATATTCTGTACTAAATGAACAGAATTATTCTGAGATTAAGAGCAATGTTGCAATTCAAAAGGGTGTGTTTTTGTGTTGTTATAAAGAGAAAAACAACAAAAAAATGTCAATTTGTATTGCATACTTAATAGTCACATACAGTAACTTGAAATGTCCAATGTATTTTTTAATCTAAATATTTTAACACCCTCCCCAATTGTAAAGTAGCCAAAAAAGTAAATTCTGGATCTAATTGGCTCTATCATTAGGTTTATCTTCAGCAACTCAGTCCACGGGTAGCCAAATAATAACTCTTACTATAGGTATATACACACACACCAACATCACAGTAGTTCATTCACTTTTGAAGTTCTCCACTTTTCAGAGACTCTCTTCTAAAATTATAGTCTTAAGGGGAATATGTTGCTGATTCTATACTATACTGTAAAATGCCACTTACCTCTGAAATAATTGCTCTTTTGTTAGAAAAACAACCAAGGGGACATGGAAATCAATTTTGTAAAGATGTGATTAATTAAAAATAGTGCCTGCTTCTCAGTTATCAGTGAGCTCATCATCAGGAGTCTCATGTACTTTAACATCTTACAGGGCTGGACAATCTGCTATGGTAATTTTAATGGGTCTAGTAGACCTAGTCCTAAAACACAGATTACCAAAAGATCACAAAAACATACATCATTTTCCTTTTAGCATCCATCCCCTACCTAATCATTTGCTCACTTTCAGCAGGGTTTGGAATAACTCTAAATGCAATAACTGTTGGCTAAATTCCCTGCTTCTCCCTAACATACCTGAAGCCTGGGTATACCACTGGTGTGGCACCAGCACACCCCTTCCTCTAGCCACGACAAGTGCGTAGGGGCACTACAGTCCACACATGTGCCTCCTCCAGACCATGGCAGTAAATTTATAAACACTCAAGGCAGAAGAGACATGACAAAGCACAAGAAGCAGCACTGCATTCTGCCAAATAAATATGTAAATTTTGCATCCCCCATTCAAATTCAATTTAACTTGGCCCCAAGACACTGAATATATTTTTTGTTAGTTCTTCCCTCTAGTATTTTCTCTGGACTAACAGACCACTAGTCTTCTTTAGAAAAATGTTTTATTTAAAATTTTAAATCTGTAAGAAACCTGCGGCACACACTGGCATTCTGAATATTTATGATCTTTCACCATATGGCTACTACTATTAGTGACCTTTAATCCACTCTCTACCATGACTCAAGCAAATGAATTAAAGGCAGTTAAGCATATGAATTAAGTAAGGTTTAATGAATAAATAGAGATTTGATCTTTTTGTTTGGTTTTTAGCCCATCTTGCAAACTGATACAATGGTATGAGCTGTGGGGAGATTGCTATGAGCAACTTAACAGCTAGAACACAACAGTATCTATCCCTGCACTTGTTAACAGCTGCAATTATTCTTGGATTCAACACCTACAACAAAACTATTAAGATGGTAAAATGCAATCTCAGTGCTTTCAGAATACCACCACTTTATAGTATAGAACATTTTTTCTTCTTATCATTTACCATCAAAGGATTTGAGGATAAATAATAATTTTATGAATTTTTCAAAAAATATACTTTTTTCAGAGAAACAAGGCATTTGCAAAAGCAAAACCCAACAAAACACAGTACCAAAGAAAAACATACAAAAAGTGGTTTTCTTTAATACAGAAAGAATCAGAAGTCAAAATGTAACTACTATGCTGCTTGAAGAACTTAGCCTGTTCTGCATTTGAAAAAAAAAAAAAAAAACAACCAAAAAAACAGACTTTAAAGAAGTGTTAATAAATTCATGATTTTGTCAGCTAAAACAGAATCAGCCCATAAAAAAAAAGAAAACAAAACAGCTCCACTCAACACAGCTTTCTCCTGAAGTTGAAAACAATTTTTTAACTGTAATTTGTAACTGGCTTCCAGATAATAAATATTTTTTATTAAACTTTTTCACTGAAAGCAATTAATTGTGATGCTGGAAACAACTATAAAAAGCAGCAGAAGAAGCTTCTGCTGTTTTATGATATAAATTGACATTGGTGAGCCCAAACATGAGTAGAGTGAGCCTGTTTCATCTCAATCAGCTGAAAGGTAAAGTTTACCATATTATTGAATGGTCCTCACATAATCAATCTGTAAATCAAAAGCTGTTCTAGCAACATTACTGAACTGCCATATTACTGAGATTTAAAAGATGTGTTATTTGTAAAAACTAGTTGTGTAGTTGAGAGCTAAAAAGCACAGTTTGAAATTTCTAGTGTAATTTTGGGAAAAGGTTAAATGATCCTTCATTTTCAGTGGCAGCAATCAATGTCAAGCTTTAGTACTTGAGTACTTTAGTACAAGCTGATAGCACTTTTTTTCCAAATATAGACTAATGTTGAAAACAAACCAACTGAATCCTATTTCCAGGGAAAATTTGGAAAGACTGGACTCTCTAATTCACGAATTTTTCGTAGTATCAGCTGACACAATGAATTTCACCTTTATAAGGCAGCCAGTTTCACCAGGCCATTTATCCACTTAAAAAGTAAAATGTGTACAGAAGGTCTGCAAACTTTCTGCTATTTCCAATAAAAAAGTTACTTTAGTGAATAAGCAGCTAAACAATTCTAATAAAATAAGAGGACAAAAAAGCTGATCTAGACAACCTACAGGCACCTTCGTTAAGCGAGAATAATCCTGATGAATTTAAGATAAAATTCCGTTAGTGCGCTGTTACCAAAAAAAATAAAAATAAAAGTCAAATTTTAGTACTCCATGCAGAGTAGAGTATAAAAATAATGATAACTTAGAACTACTACAACTCATACTTACTAAACAATTTACCTTTATTTTCAAGGCTCAACAGTGATAAAACATGAAACTATTTCAACAATTAAACTTCTAATATTTTAATAATTTATTTCCTGCTTCTAGAAACATCACACGGAGAATTGCAAAAATCACCTGATGATTAGGTATTTTTAGGGAAAAACAAAACTAAAACTACATTACTAAAACAAAGGCGAACAATATTCTGCTGGGTAAGTGCCACAACACATAGCAAGCACCATCCTCTCACTTGCTCTGCTTCTGGCATCCACCTAGAATGGCTACTACCTGAAATATTTCTGATTTAGCATTACCACAAGAGACATTTCAAGAGTGTTGTTTTGAAGCAGCTCTAAATATGTTTTAAGAATAGTATCTCCTTCTAAACAAAACAGTTTACTAAAATATTTTCCATGTATAATCATTATGTTTTTGTTTAGTTTTAGACCACCTGCCACATCAAAAGAGGGTTTACTAGATTAAAAGTAGCCTCCTCTCACTCTGTGTCTTACTTTTGTCATTTTGCATACTTGTGACTCTCTCCCTCTCCTACAAGAAGGCATAAAGAGGTAGACAACATACAGTTTCTTGGTTTAATGAGTTTTTAATATCCTAAGAAGCAGTGTCAACTATTATGCGAGGAAAACAGTCCCTCTCTCCCCTTCCATCTCACCTTCCCTTCTCCTGGAAGAGGTAAGGCTGCCAAGCATCACCCTTGGTTCCCAGTCCCATGATGCAGGGGGACTGCTTAAGTCCAGCTTGTCCCTTTGGTCTGAGCAGGGTCTTCCTTCGCATAGTATAATGAGAACCTCAGAACTAGCAGATTAGAGAGATGAATCTTACTGGAACATTATTTGAGTAATTCATACTAGATCTCAGGAGGTTTTTTTCCAGCTTCCTGAAAGTTATAACTCACTGCTTTGGTTATACTCAATGCAAAAGCTTTACCTGCAGTGCATGCTGCAGGCCCAATTCTCACTCATTCATGTAAACTTTACAGATTTTAGTTAAATGCATGTCATTAAAATAGATGTTTATATTTTACAAAGGCATATTTCTAATTATTTTCATTTCACAGGGAAAGGTACCTCTCCTTTTTTGTCTGGTCAAATTGTTTGTCTTTAACATTTGGTTGAGGAATCTCTTGAAGAGGAAGCAAGACACAGAAATATCCAAGTATTTCCCAACCCCACACCAGAAGCTTCTTCCCTTCATAGCTTCTGTAGGCCTCTCATATTGCTATGTATTACTATGGGCCTCTTAGCACATAGCAAGCTTTGAAACTTAACGATGAAGTCATGGATTACCTTCCATAGTACTTCACTGGCTTTTATCCTAGCATGATCACCACTATCTTTTTTTATCAAGTTCCATATTCAATCACAGAATCATCTAGGTTGGAAAAGACCTCAAGATCATTGAGTCCAACCTCTGACCTAACACTAACAGTCCCCACTAAACCACATCCCTAAGCTCTACATCTAAATGTCTTTTAAAGACCTCCAGGGATGGTGACTCAACCACTTCCAATATTCCAATACCTAAAAATCCTTTCAGTAAAGAAGTTCTTTCTAACATCCAACCAAAACCTCCCCTGGTGCAACTTTAGCCCATTCCCCCTTGTACTGTCACCAGGCACATGGGAGAACAGACCAACCCCCACCTCGCTACAGCCTCCTTTAAGGGACCTGTAGAGTGCAATAAGGTTGCCCCTGAGCTTCCTCTTCTCCCAGCTGAACAAGCCCAGCTCCCTCAGCTGCTCTTCATAAGACTTGTTCTCCAGACCCCTCACCAGCCCTTCTCTGGACTTGCTCAAGCACCTCGATGTGAGGATCACACTTTTCTTACCCTAGGCACCAAATAGTCAAACAAGGGCACTAGAAACCTGACCAAGTTGATTCAGAGCCCAAGCTGACCCACTGGGTTAGCAATCTCTCTCAGTTCTTAGCATGCACACATCAGTATGGACAAGGAAACAGAAATTTGATATGAAGTCTCAGAGCCTTAAGCAAAAACATTTTTTAGAACTTTGTTTTAAATATTCACATTCTTCAAACAAGCTTCTATGCATAGTTCCCTGTTTTTATACTAGCAAATAAACCATTTTAAAAATATCAAATCAGAAACTAAAGAAAGATTTTATGCTCTGCTTTGACACACACTAATTGATCTTCTTCCTGACACCTGAAATGGGACTTCTGACATCATCTCAAGGGAGTTCTGGATGCTCTTCGTGTTATCTTCATAATTTTCTGAAATTCCATTAAATCTATATTTTCTGTATGAGAAATGGTGCTTTGATATGCAGAAAATATGTTTTCATGTTAGCTTAATATTTTGGATTAGAATGATTATATTTGTTTCATTGACCTTTGTAATTATTTTACAAATCTGATTCCAATTTATCTAATGCTCAGCATGTGCATATAATGCTTATACAATTTTAAAAAGATATTTCTTTCACAGGAAAATTGGGGGATGGCACAAGGGAGCCTGTGTTTTTTGTTTATTCTATATATCCTTAGTTAACTTACTTGGATTAGGGAAGAAAAAACAACAACACAGTATTCCAGATGTATAGAGTGAGGTTGAGTTGATGTATTTGTGGATAGTCTTATTGTAGCCATTAACCTTGAGAAAAGATGATGTCATTTTGTAATGTTAAACCAAAAGCTTCCAGCCCTGCAGTAGACAAAAAGGTTCTCTTAATGCTTCAAAAAGCATTCTCTAAATTTATTACTTTCACGTTTCATCCCTTTTGCTTTTCCATTTGAAATGGAAAAACAATCATATGTAGTATGTAATTACATAATTTATTTTCCGCGCTTTTAATAGACACTTGTTCCTGCAGTTCTTTGTTTAACAAAAAGCTATACGCTCTTCCTATACAGGCCTCCATTCCCAAGCAGACTCCTCTGCAATTCAGGACATATTCAGGAAAATTCCACTCTGTCCAAGTACCCCAAATCTCAGTAGCCCAGAGCTGCCATGGAAAACAATATTTATAATCACTTTTTCTGTATTTTTCCCCTCATGGAGTAACCACATAACTATGTTAGTCACTGTGTAGTCTTTGATCACAGGCTAACAGAAACTACATATTTTGCAAAGAAAGTGCATCAAAAAGCACCAGCGTGCTGTTTCCTCTAGCTCTTTGATCATTTTGATAGACTTCAGAATCAGAAAGTAAGTGCCTGGAAAAAGTCATTAGCAACTCCAAACACACTTAACTAACTTCATTAGTCAAATAATGATTGTTTAATGAAATACATTAGAAACATTAACAACAATGAACAAGAAAGAAAATTTCAAAATAAACAAAATTTTCAAAAAACGGAAAACCATACACAAAGTCAGCTTTGCTTGTGTGTTTTTTTTTGTTTGATTTTTTGTTTTGTTTGGTTGGTTGTTGCTATTGTTTTGTGTTGATTCAGACCACAATTTAACAGCTTTATCCTCTAAGGATACTTCAATGCACTTCTCCCGTTCCAGGTAAAAATTAGTGAATAAAGCATATTTCTGCACAGGAAGGATGAGAGAAGGGCAGTGGATGTCATTCACCTCCACTTTACCAAGGATTTCACTACTGTCACTAACAATATTCCTATTCTCAACTAGGATGTTGCAGTTTGGGCAAACACAAACTGAACATTCACTAGCAAGTATATAACAGTTGTAAGATATTTGGATCTACCTGCTTTTTACATATATAAGGCAGTGTGTTTTCAATGTGTGCATTTTCAATTTGCCCAAATAGAAAATGAGGGGCATGGGTTGCTCTGAGTCACTTAAAAAAAAAATAAAATAAAAAATGGGGCATGCCATCAATTTAGTCATTTAGCTATCAGGCCAAGAGTAGAACATGGCCATGCTGTGTAGGAAACCTCACAATGACAATGACAAAGGAGCATGAATGCACACAACATAGCTCAAAGACTTAATAAGATGACATAATTAGATCATGTGTTTTTTGTTTTCTTTCCTTCCTTTCAAAGTGAACTCATCGTTCAGAAATGTTCACTGATTTCTGGCAGTTCACAGACTAGGAGGGTCATAAAAGTAAATTCAAAAATGGCAGATCATCAACGCAAATTGTAAATTCAAAAATGGCAGATAAAAGTGTAAAGCAGAATGTGTCAAAAAATATGAAGTTAATTTTATATTCAGGGTGGTAGTGAATCCATTAGAAAAATAAGAAAAAAACAAACCAATACTAACATTTGGGAGTATGGCAGGAAATACTGTATGATAGAGCTGATCATGAGAAAACAGAAACAAATCTAAACCAATGCTTTTATGAATTAACTCAGAACAGAAATAATTCAGTGAGCCACAAAAAGTGTATTTTCATGAAGCTGAAGAACAAGTTGTACAGTCTGTGTGTAATCAAGGAGGAAACAGAAAACCAGTCAGCTGGGAAATCATTAGAGAGCTCAAGTAATAGAATGAGTACAAAACATTTCATAGAAAAAATGTGAATAAGAATGTACATCACAGAAGAAATGGGCTTTGATACCATATTCCTTTTGACCTCACTGAAACACTTATTGCATTTAAGCTGCATGTGATCAGAGTATGCAATGATCACAATTCTCAGGCAAATACCTACCACAGACAAGACACCAATTTACTTTGTCAAACCACTCAACTAAAGCCATGGAAGAAACAGTTGCAAAATCTATCACAAAATCTTTGGAATGGAGCAAAATGTGCTTCAAAAACATTGGCATAGAAGAATGCCAAAAGAATAGAAGCCTACTGCAACAATTATCAGATGTCAAAATCAAGGATGGATGTCTACTTCCTTACTACAGGATTGGCTGAGCATCTTTTGGTACAACAGCTACCAGAGAAACTACCTGAAAAACATACTTTAGTATGAATTTACATTTCCATTCACATGGACTAAGTCAACCAATTTTCACCCACACTAATACCTGCCCCTTGATCGTGAATGAAGTGCATTCTTTGTAGTCACCTGCACAGATTATTCTCTCTATCTCAGAAATTACAGGATTGGGTTTCAGACACTTCACTCCAAACAGATGAGTTTGTGGCATGAAAGGGGGTGAGGAAGTTAGAAAAAGAAGTGGAAAGAATGAGGGGAAGGATGCAGAAATACAGTTATGCTACCTTACAGACTTACACATTTTATGAAAAAGGGGTAGGTAGGATGGATAGATTTATTTCTTCCAGCATGGTAGTAAATAAAATAATCTGATGTGAGGCTTTATTTTATTTTCTTTGGTTTTGCTGGTGGTGGAGTTTTTTTGGCACAATATACTGGTTTGAGTGAAATTTTCACTATGACTAATGAAATTTAAAAAAAAAAAAAGCAGGAGGTATAACACAGCAGCCACTCATCACATAGCCAGTGTATTCACATAGCTGACAGAAGCAGTGCTTTATGTCTCTAGTTAAAATTAGAAGAGGAAAGGCTCCCTGATCCCAATAGGTAATTGTAAGCCAGCAGTTTCAGTCATCTCACACTTTTATGTTTCCTCCCTGGAAACATGACGAGTTGAATCATTCTGGTTATTTGCAAAATATCTCAAAATCCACAAAATTTTTATGATGGAAGAAACGTTTTCCATCTTGATACATTCCTGTTGATCAAGAACACCTCAGAATGAAGTATGCCTAAGAGATGCAAATGGAACTTAGAAAGTAAAGCCCTGGCTTAATGACCACTTCCCTTTGCTGTCATGTCAACTGATATTCACTACATCTTTCCTAGAAAGTTCCCAATCACAAAAAAATCTGAAAAAAGAAAAACAAAGAAAGAACAAAAACCAAAACCAAACCAAACAAACAAAAAAGCAGTTGTGAACCAAATATCACCTTCATTGATAGCCATTGATTTCTAGCTAGGAGCTTAGAGTAGTGTAAATGATAGTGGCATTTAATTTTATTTTCCAGAGTAACAGCAGACTGAGAGCATTGTAATACAATCCTGGAATATTCTACAGTATCTTTTTTTTTTTTCCCCATACAAAATACTTCATCTTCCCTGCCATACTTAATATGTAGGGTGTTCCAAATATGAAGCCTTTCCCAGTCATCACTAGAAACCCTGGCTTCTCTGCTTTTTTAGTCATAAATAATGAGCCAGTTTGCATGATTAATACAGGAAGACGACTTTGTACAAGCTACATAGTTTAATTGAAGCATAAATCATGCAGCTGGTTATAACTTAGAACTATTATAATAATAAATGATTATATTTTCTCTACTTGCTTTGCATGCTTAATATAAAACTAAATTAATGCTCATCTGGTAGCCACTACATACCAGTGGTTGTAATCTGCTGCCAAGAAGCTATTAATCTAGCTGGCTGCCAGGTGGTTTAGCAAGTTGAAGTACCTATGCTTTTTAGAAATAATTATTAGTGAAAAGCCACAAAGAATCCTCTGCTCTGTGAATAATTTCAAGTCTGTGGTTAATTCTAAACACAAAGGTAGTCTAAGCATTTCAGCAAAGGATCTGGGCACACAATTCAATTCCTCCTTCCATATGCTTAGAACTTAATTGTATTTTAATGATTTGGCAGTTCACCAGGACAACAAATCAGTTATTTGGATAGATTTTGACAAGCAAGTTTTGGAATCAGCTATTTCAGTTTACCATCTTGATCCAGAAACTATGACAAGATCAGTACATCTCAAAATGGGCTCTACTCTCTAACACACATTCAGTGTTTTTTTTCAATTATGAAAAAATCTTACCTCATCGTACATTCTGGGAACTACTGAAGGAGGAAGGTTCCTGAAGTCTACCTGTAATTTGAACCTCCAAATAAGTGCCTAGTCATTTTTAAACTTTTCTTCTAAATGCAGCCATCACATACAGAGAAGAAATGTCTATCTTTATAGAATGGGACCAGTTTGCTTTCTGCCACAGAAAAGCCAATCCGTTTTGAACAAAGCCAGGCTTTTTGATAACCCTGTTCTGCAGTTGATAATGACAGTAATACCACAACATAATACTGTGAGACACTTTGGTCTGTGCTGTGTTCTGGTAGCATTACACTTCAGATGAAACTCGAAGAAAGTAAACGAGGTTGTTCCATATCCATTTCAATTTAAACTACATCATATCTTCATAAAGCTAAATCCAAAGATAAAGTTTGTTAAACCAAAATCAATAGCTAAATATGATCCCAATGTTTGGTTCAGTTCAAGATAAAAACGAGTCCCAGATCTGAAAGTGCTGTTTCCTGATTATTCTTAGCAAAGCCTGACCAAGCACAGAGAACCTCAGCAGCTTTCACCAGTGTGAACATTAGTATCTTGGCTCACTTTTTTAAAAGTTACGTTCAACCAAACTACAGACTTTTTCAGAGCAGATCAGTACACAGTTACTGAAAAACCACATATTTGTCACCTGTGCTAATGAAAAGAATAAAGGGGGATTTTATTTTGTTTTAAGTAACTTTTAAATCCACATATCTTCAAGAGAACAATACCACAGGATTTCTGTTAACATACAAATTATTGCACCATAAAACATCGCAGGAAAGCAACTAGCTGCAGACAAATCATGTATGCAAAAGAGCCTGTGGCAGAATGATACTAAAATTGCCCTTGCAAAAGCTTTAACACTGAACTTTTATCTAAGAACTGTGTTCACATGTCTCACAGCAAATGTTTTTCTCCAAAGCCTTTCAAATTTTCACGTACACTTAATACTGATTGTTGACTAATACCAGCTTATCTGTCTGTCCATAAAATTCCTGCAGGCTTTTTTTTTTTATCCTTCCAAGTAACAGCAGTGATCATGGACTGGGAATATCCAAGACTTTTGGTAGAATTCCTTAAAGCCATTAACTGCACTGACTGCAGTTTTTCCTCCTGCAAGGAGGAAAAGAAAAGAAAACGAAGGAAAATGAAGAGTAGAACGAAACAATGATACGCATCTGTGCTAGTCACCACACTCAGTGGAATTAAAGAAGGATGTGAAATTCTACTGATAGAGCAGCACAAGAAGCAGTCCTAGATCATACAACTACTAACACAAAGAAGCACACACTACATTATTTTTGAGGAATTGCTGTGATGGTGACCTTTGTTAAGATTCAAGTTAGGCTAAACTCCAAAGGTTAAGTAAGACCAATTCACACTGTCATATCAGGAGTTATTAATTGCATCATCTGACCACATCTGACATCTATCTTTATCAGCTTGGCAATACTTTGTATCATTTTTATTCAGTTCCTTCCTGCCCAGTGCCAAGAGAAATAAACTGATGGAGAGTGGGTGGCACCTCCTACTTCTCAGCGTTTTGATGGAGGCATTTTAGACCAGACTTGTGCTCCTTCAGAGAGAACAGCTGTCTGTTTCAAGAAGCAGGAGGAAATGTTGGGAGTTCACCTCAGGATGACACTCAAGAATATCACTGCTTAACTAAACTGAGGTGTCAAACAAAGCACTGTATATACCTCTCCTTTCAAAGAAAAGGATCTCCAGAAATGTTAAAAACCCTGAATATATCCACTTCTTCATACCAATCTTACTAAGCTGGAGAAAGGACTTTCCTTCCAACATTTTTAGCATAAAATCTAAGCTGCCTATCTCAGACTTCTGTCTCAGGGGTAAGATCCTCTGGCTCAGGGGTAAGATCCTCTGTAACCATCTCCTTCACAGGACATGAACACTAAGGTTCATCCATCAAGTAACTGCCCAGAAGTGTCTGAGCTCTCACCCAAGATGTTAATTTTGAGTTTGAGAGGAAAAGATAATAAGGGAAAGGCACTGTAATCCATAAAGAAGGCTTATTATTACTTTCTGAAAGGTCTACCCATTACATTTGTGAATGTTTCAGCTTATTTGTCATTACATGATTATCTTCAGATGTTTTTCCTAAGTCTCTTTGATTTGAGTGTGTTCACCTGACAAAATGTACAAATCTACCAATAACAAAATGTTCATGTATGTATATTTTCCTTATATAAAAGTACTATTGAGTAAAAGAACAACCTAATTTGAGCTTACTTTTTCAGACCTACTTTAAAACAACAACTTGTTTTTCCAGACACTCCTATGTCTAAACTACCTTTTCACAAGGCATCTTTAGGTGAATTGTAAGGAATACATTCCAATGCAACTGTTTTTTTTTTGTTTGTTTGTTTTACTTAGGTAAAACAAAACAACAGTCACATGAAAACGCTGAAATTAAATAAGAATCAAACATTGAGCAAATAGCACCCTACCTACAGGTCAAGAACATCTATTAACTGGTAACTCAACCATTGGGTAGAACTAAAATTATTCTGTTAACGTCACATCCTGCAGATATCAAGAACACCATATTGCCTAAAATTCACTTTTTTTCCATTTTTTTTTTTTTTTTACAGTATGAAAGATGTAAAGGAATGTTTTAAGAGTGGACAACTGCACTAATAGAAAGACTATAGACTGTTTATTCTCACTCACATTTCATCCTTCATCAGCATTGATCACAAAGAACCTGTCCGCCTTTTCAATAGCCTAGTGTCTATTACCTGATCAATCTCTTCATGTACTACAGATGGTAAGACTACTCTGAACTACTGACCAAGTTTACAAGCTGTACCTTATCCAAGCAATTCTCTTACAAAATCATTCAACTCAATTTTATTATTTTCTATTTCCAGGGCAGAACATTTACTCTAAGTTGCTCCATAATTCTTTAACTCAAATAGTATAAATGAACTCCAGTAGCACTTCATACGACACTATGACCTACCAGTGTATTAAGCAGAACCAAGACGAGTTCAGCACAGCTTGTACTATATTCTCATCCTCACAGCAATGTGAAACACACATTAATTATGGTATGTGCACAAGTTTTATTGATTGTCTAATCACTTAACACTGTAAAACTCTGTCAAATTTATGTTAACAAATTATCTTTAAAAAGGTCAATCTCATACAGCAAATTAGGTGATTAGGTGATTTTCCTCAGAAGTGGCACTACTTAACCAAATTCACTTGGATAGATATATATTTACAGGCTCCTGTATTAGACAACTAAGTGGTCTAATTTTCACTGAGAGTGCCTGCAAGAGGATAAGTTCTGCAGTGAGACTGCTTCTTCATGCAGTTAAACTTGGGCCTGAATACTGACTTTTGGAGTGTCACTTTGGAACCTCTTGGTATATCTGTGGCAATTTGGTGGGCTCCCTAAAACCCACATAGCTCATTGGCTATGGTGAGAAGAAATGGAATTTAGAAATAGACTACTGCCATCATACATTTCAAAGTTTAACAGTACTCTTGGATCTGTTTTTGACAACACCAGCATTAGAAATGAGTTCTTAAAATCTAACAGATGTATAACAAAAGACAAATAGGTACAGGCCATGTAAGAATGGTCTTCCCAGCTGCCATGCAAATAAAAGGGGAGCCAAAAGTTCTCAACATGTATTTTCAACATGTATTGTAGGAAAGATTCTGAACTCTCCAGGTCTTCTGGACTTCTAAATTCATCTGTTCCACATTTATTCTTATACATAACATCTGTTTAGACAATACTTTTATTTTCCTTATATCTTAGCTTATCTCATGGTACAACCTACCAACACTGGATGGCAGACCATTCTGGGCAGGGGGAAGGGACAGAAAGAAAAGGAAAAAATGGCTTAAATTATAGTAAAGAGAAAGACAAATCAATTATATAGGTCAATAAAGTTAAAAAAAAAAAAAAAAGATTTCACTTTCTTACAAAAATCTATTTATGTTCCTCTGGAGCATCTTACATACAATAATACTGATTAACTAAAGCTATGGAGCTATGACAGGACATTTTTCAATAACAAATTTCCACTAGAGAATTAAAACTGGATTCACTGTTACAATATATATTATAAAAGGTCTTATAAAATTCTGTGAGCATATTAAACAAAATAAAAGTCAGGATTATCATAGTAACTCTACAGCTGGCAAATACAATTGTTAAAAATGAAAAAAAAATCAATACTGTATCATTTCAAATGGGTTGCTGCCTTTAGTTTCAGAGAGATGGCTATAACCAAAAACCAAACACCTTTATCTTCTGACAAATGCCGGTTAAAGTATGTTGAATATAAAGCGAATGCACCATATCCTGGCAGTTTGATAACCCAATTAACAGCATATGAAACCATCTTTCTGCTGTGCATTTAGAGAGCATTCAGAGAACAATTTACTTTTCCAGGAAAAATGCTTCATTGTAAACCAAAATTTTTGTGGAGAACCAGATGAAATAGAAAATTCCTTTGCTATGGAACTGTAAATTGTTTGTTTCCTAAATCTTATCAAGGGATCTAAATTTACCTGTAGGGATGTTTTTTTTTTCTTGGTTTTGCAAGCTTTTACTATAGAAAAAAATAGGTGCTGATGCAAGAAAAATAACATAATAATTGCAGTAACATTGCAAGACTGGCAAGGATATATTTTCTGCACATTTTCATGGTGTCAGTAACTTAAATTAGTATACAAAAGTGTATTTGTTTTGGAAAACAAACAAAGAATTAGAATAATTTGTAGAACAACTCTACAGCAAACAAACTTGTGCATTTCTTACAGTAAAGATGAGGTTAACTTGGTTTAACTTGGTTGGTCATAATGGCTCTCAAAGAATATGAAAAACAAGCTTTATTAAACATAGCAACTTTTAACAGAAAGCCATATAAAGAAAGCACCCAGGAAAAATTAATATATACAGAACTGGAAAAAAAAATCAAAATTTGTAAAAGTCTCGAACTTTGACACTAGAAACTTTTGCAACTCAGACTCATAGAAGACCACTTACCATCATGGTCAAAACAAATGCAACATAGGAAAAATTAGTTTAGTCTATTGACAAATAAAAATAGAACAGGATGATGAGAAACAAAGACAAAAGCTAAAGCACTTTTCCTCTATCAACACCCATTTTTCCAAGGCTCAACTTAATTTCTTCATTTCTGACTCCTCTACCTTGTCCCTTACAGGTAGTGCAGGAGGCTGGAAGGGCCCTCTGGCCAACCATCCTGTCCAACCCTCCTGCTCAGGCAGGGACACCTAGAGCCAGTTGCCCAGGACCATGCCCAGGTGTCTTCTGAGTATTTCCAAGGAAGGAGAATCCACCACCTCTCTGGGCAACCAGTGCCAGTGTTTGTTCACTCACACAGTGAAGAAGTGCTTCCTGATGTTCAGAAGAAACCTCTTGTGTTCCAGTTTGTGCCCATCACCTCTTCTTCTTTAACTGAGTACCACTTTTAAAAAGCCTGGCTCCACCCTCTCTACAGCCTCCCCTCAGGTATTTATACACGTTAATTAGATTATCCCTGAACCTTCCCCTTTCCCAGATGAAGAGCTCTAACTCTCTCAGCATCTCCTCATAGAAGAGAAGCCCCAGTCCCTTCATCAATTTTGTGGTCTTTGGCTGGACTCCCCCTAGTACGTCCATGTCTCTCTCATACTAGGGAGCCCAGAACTGGACCCAGTGCTCCAAGTGTAGCCTTACCAGTGCTGAGGGGAAAGACCATCTCCCTTGACCTGCTAGCAACACTACTCCTGGTGCATCCCAATTTTCTGTCAGCCTGCTTTGCTGCAAGGACACATCTCTAGCTCACATTCAACTTGGTGTCCACCAGAACCTCCAGGTCCTTTTCTGTAACCTCCTTTTCAGCTGGGCATAATGGGGAAGGAGAATTGCAGTCAGCATGCTGTACCTGCCTCCTCACACTTTCCGCTGCTCCACAGTGGGTCCTTCCCACACATAATTAATGGCAATTTACATATCACCTAAGTTCTCAAAATAGAACTTGTACAGCGATACAATCTTGTTACTGTTAAATGGTAAGATATAAATCATCTTTCCGTGGAGTTGCCCAACCTTAGTTATTTTGGTTACAGAAAGTAAGGCATTTCTGTATCAGCTGCTTCCTCATAAAGTAATAGGAAGAAATCTGAATCACCTCAGCAACAACCACAGTCAGTGACACAGTATCAAGGACATCCTATGCATCTGATGGAGCATGTAGCAAATGTGTAATTTATAAAGGTAGTGAAATTAAGTTACTGTATTTTTGATACTAAAGTAAGGCAAACATGTTACCGGTTTCAACTGGTATTAAATCATTCAATTGCAGGATTTCTTTGTGCAACTGATGCTAAACAAACACTACATTAAAATTACTCTGAAACAACAAGATAGCACCCACAAATGTAGTCTGGAGCATTTAATTGCATGGTTATATCTTTTTTACTATCATCTAATTTCCTCCTTTCATTTTGAATTAGTATTTTTAAATAATGCTAATTCAGCTCTTATACATTACCATCTTGGGTAATTCAGAAAAATAAACAACAGGTTATAGGTTCAGCATTAGAAGTGCACTAATGAAAAATAGAAACCTAAAGCTTAACCTTCAGGTTTTTATCAAGCTACATGGATGAAGGCGTATGTGCTTAATGTAGCATCTTATCCAGAATAGGGACAGCAGAATCACTGGGGCATGAAGCCACAATCTACAGGGATTAATCACAATCATCAATCACTGCATCACATTCTTTTTGTTGTTGCTGTTGTTGTTCTTTCAAGGGTTGGAGTGCTGACAAAAATAGACTTTATTTTTGTTTACTGTACAAATTATGTTCAACTCAGCATGACACCTTGCTGGTGAGCTGGAAAGAAAAGTTAAGGAAATGGCTTGGTCTAAAGACTGATTGTCTCAAGAACCCAGACATTTCACAAGGCCTTAGCTCAAGGTTACTGGTTCACAACCAGATTAGACAAGCCAAGAACCAAATACAGTACTTCTGAAGTAAGACTGATGATGAATGTCCAGGTCATAACAGATGTCCTACTCAACAAACATTGACTAAACCTTCCTAGATATTTTGACAACAAGGAGCAGAAGAAAAGGAAGAAGAAAGATGGAGTACACCACATTCTTATTGACAGGGATGAATTGTTTGTACAGGGAAGTCTAAACTGTCATTGCTCTTGCTGCCCCTTTTTGTGAAAAAAAAAAAAAGCTACATGTTATTTTCTAATATATAAAAAATGCAATTCATCAACCCTGTTAATCACTCTCCTTTCTGCAACTTATGCAAGGCCAAGAACACACAATTTAAATAAAAAAGTCATTCTAAAGTTTAGAAAAATTTAACTTTGCATTAATGAAAACAGAATTGGTAATATACTAATACTGCCAGTTTTAAGAAGGCATTTTCTTTTGAACATTTAAAGGTTTTATTTTATACAGTGTGGCATGGAAAGTATAAAAGAAGATATGGGGGAGGAAAAATAAATGTTTTTGTTTGAAAGATTGAAGGTGACAATTAAACACATTGCACCCACAAATACGACAATCACAGGCTTCAGATGTAATTTGCAGCTGTGTATAGTTTTAGAAAAGATTTGGAGTTTTTTTTTTTTAACCAATGCATACTGCAAAACAACTAGTAAAACTTATTTCATAAGACAGAAAAAGAATTTTGAATACTGTATTTGTCTAGAAGCATGTCTTTTCACAGGTGTGCCCACAGTCCAGGCAAACTGATGAACCTCAGGCCTAAGAATCAGTAACACTCTTGTTTAATGGAAAAACAAGCTGTTCAAATCCCCATTAACAGTTTTTTCCTCTCAGAACATCACAAGTGTTTCATTCTCCAAAATTTTACTTGCTTTAACAGGCACTTCCATTGTAATGTTCCCGCAGTAACAGCATAGTTTTTAATGGATCACATTGGTAGGACTATTTTCTTAATACGCAGAGCCCTTAAAATAGCAGCCAAAGGTAAAATGTTTTTGTTTGTTTGTTACTTTCACTAGAAGAGTTTTTCTGACTTCAGGGACTCATCACTTCTTCTGACAAAATTAAAAAAAAAAAGTTTAGCTGGTTGACCTTTCACAGGGAAGATTTCAGACAGAAGAAGAAAATATAAAACCTTTCTTGGATCTACACTTGTTACGGAATTTAAGCCATTATATATCAACAAAGTTTTACCCCACTAAGTATCCAAAGGCATGCCTTAGTTATGACATAGTATTCATTTTTTTTTTTTTATTAATTAGTTATTCATTTTTTTGCAATATTTAGGTCAGGTCTAAAAAGAAATGGTAACCTTATAAAACCTACTATGTCTACATCTAATTTTTCCTTAACTATTTAGAAGTCATATGACTTGTAAGTTTCCTCAAATTCATCCATTATTATGTTAATTCCTACATTTTTTCATCTTTTTTTTCCATCTTTTCATAAAAAAAAAAAAAAAAAAAAAAAGATTTAACATCTCTTCATTACCACCAACATTTACTACTCTGCTTTGATAATTGGTAGGAGTTACGGAGAGTATTTTACTCAGCCCTGTTTTTTTTTTAAGCATTTTTACGTGTACCATAAGATTCCTGTGATTACCAGTAGTTTTATTTAAGATAGGGAGAAATTATGTTTGATCTCTGTTAGAGTGCTAAAGCTGTCCTTCACAGTCTATTTTTATTAGTACTTTGCTACATGGTGTTCAGAAGCATGGTCCATTCATTGGTCTTTCCTTAACCCTGCTAGGCTGAGCACCTACTGCATTACTTCTTGTGGTATCAGAGGACAATGAAATGGCCAGACCCACATGACAGCAAAGACAATGTGATTACAAGCTCAAGAGTGCTACTTGATGTCAACTGAAATAACCCATCTGAGGGTCTCCCATCCTTTGCTCTCTGCACCCTGTTTCTGTCAGATCTATGTAAAGTATGACTCGCTCTAAATAATATAGTGGGTGAGAGATACTAAAACAGCATCTTGTAATTAATCACGTTTCTACCATAGTTAAGGCAGAAGTGTGACCAGGAAAGAAATTTCCACAGAATTGGTCACATCTGGAGTACTACTAACTTTATACTCTCGAGTAATGCTGCATTTGATTCACAACAGCTACTTTTTACCCTTCAGTCACTACCAAGAATGTTCACCATGCTTACCTTGAGAAACAGCACCCCACCATGCCAATTTTGCAGCAGAAGAATTAGTGTCAGCAAAATCACTACATAAAACAAGCAGGTAATTTTATTCAATAGCAGGAAGACACATTTTTACCTTCTGTTTCCCTTAAGATGCAAAATAAGAGGAAATACAAGGTCTGCAAGCGAAAGCAGAAAACAGTAGGTTCCAAGACAAAGGTCTAAGTACTCTCTGCACCTCCTCTCATTAATTCTCATCTCCTGACCACACTATCCCTGTGACATCACAAGAGACATCTTTTCTACATACACAGGAAGCATTTACCAAGTTCTTCCTAGACAAAAATAAAAATAAAAAAAATCTTAAATAAGAAAGTTCAAGATTAAAAACAAAAACAACAACAGCAAAAAATACAGGGAAGAAAGGATGGGGGAGACAACTCACTGATACTCCTCTGCAGGAATAACAATCTACTTTTTCTTGTCATGTTTTCCAATTTCCCTTTGTCACCTGGGGCTACCTCCTCTTTAATAACTTACTGTTTCCAAAATTTCAGTATGTCAAGATTTGTCCCTACAAAAAGCAAGCTGATTTGGGAATATCTAACCCCAGACTTGTAAATCCTGCAATTGCTCTTGACATTGCAGATACACTATTTGCTGTAGAATAGAAGCAAAACATCTTTGAAATGTAAGAAAACAAACAAAACTTGTAGAATGAGTCAAAGGATCCTAAAAGCAGAGCCATTATACTTACCCACCATTGTTGAGTCACTTTCATTGAGTCACGGTAGTACCTCTGCACCTGGAAGGGCCAAGTGCTGCACGACTACCCTGCAAACTCACTGAGCCCAGACATCCCCAGAACACACCTGGCACACTGGTGTTTATCTCCCTTAATAACAATAAATGCCTGAATAAAAGGCAACACATTTTGCGTTGATATATTTGTAAAAAGATTTTTTGTTGTCTTTAACAGCAGTAGCCAGATTAAGCTCCAGATGAGCTTTGGCCTTTCTAATTTTGTCCCTGCACAGCCTCGCAACATCCTTATGGTCCTCCCCAGTGTCCCGCCCTCTTTTCCAAAGATTATAAACCCTCTTTTTTCTCCTAAGCTCAAGCTGCAACTCTCTGTTGAGCCAGGCCAATCTTCTTCCACGCCGACTCGTCTTTGGGCACGTGGGGACAGACCGCTCCTGCGCCATTAAGATTTCCCTCTTGAAGAGCGCCCAGCCTTCCTGCACTCCTCTGCCCTTCAGAATCCCAAGGGACTCTACCAACCAGTGGCCCAAGCAGCACAAAGTCAGCCCTACGGAAGTCCAATACAGCGGTTTTACTGGTCCCCTTCCTGGCCTCGCCAAGAATAGAGAACTCCACCATTTCGTGGTCAAGCTGTCTTGGGATTCTGAAGGGCAGAGGAGTGCAGGAAGGCTGGGCGCCTTGAGGCTTCTCTCTTCAATGTCATCACTGCCTGCCTGGACTATCAAAAGAGGAGAATAGTCAGAGGGGCGAACCAGGTTGGGAAGCTTCCTGGCAACATCCCTGACCCTGGCCCCAGGGAGGCAGCAGACTTCCCTACGGGTAGGGTCAGGCCGACAAATAGGGCCCTCTGTTCCCCTGAGAAGGGAGTCGCCCACAACAATCACCCTTCTTTCTGTCCTGGTGGAGGCAGTCCTGAGGCGTGGAGTCAACTTCCTCGCCCTAGGCATCCTCCTGGGTAGGCTTTCTACCTCCTCCTCAGCTACCGGTCTCTCAGTCTCCAGGGCCTCAAACCTGTTGCATAAGGGCACCTGGGAAAGTGAGGCTGGAAGGGGAGGGCATCGCCTGCGATGTCGAGCAGGGACCTGTCTCCATTCCTCCTCTACTCCCAGGTCCCCTCCCTCTGCCCGACGGCAACAGGGCAGGGGGTCCACCCCCATTTCGGGTTTCTCACCCCGGTAGCTGTCCTTCAGGCCCTGCAGGGAGTTGCTCCACCAGTCTATCTCCCTCTCACAACAACTAACACTCCCTGATATCCCTCAACCTCTCCACCTCCCCCTTGAGCTCCGCCACCATGCGGACCAGGTCATCCACCTGCTCACACCTCACGCACGCAGTTTCTCTGCCTCTCGCCGATGGCAGCAACAGGCTCAGGCACTCCCTGCATCCGGTGACCTGAACTGCTGCATTTTTGAACGGGCAGTCGGTCTGGGTGTGTACCGTCTTCCTGGAGAGCGCACCGTGCCTGGTGGAGACCATTGCAGCCTAGCTAACGAGAGGCTGTCGTTAGGGAGGTGTTCGTAAGGCTGGGGGACAGCGCTCTGCCCTGCCTGCTCGCCCTGCCTGCTCGTGCTGCCGCGCCACGCCGTTTGCCCGCCCTGGTCGCCGCGCTCCCTAGGGGCAGCTTCTGAACGGCCGGGGAGGGGGCGCTGCTGGCTCCACCTTCGCCTCATCAGCCTCCCTCACGAGGGCTGCCGGGTCCTGGCGGCTCCCTCAAGTAGGCTCGATGCCGGAAAAACTAGCCCTGCCTGGCCTGATCCCCCGCTCTGCTGCAGAACGCGTCTGCCCCAGAGCCGATCGCCTCGGCAAATGTGCATACAAAGATGTGCATGACCTTGTACATTCCAGAAAAGTGTTTTAGGGTTCTACTGAACTTATTAACTAGGGCACTGATCTTCACCTCCTTTTCTCCACAAATTTTGAATTGTTCAACATACAGTGTAGACACTTACATTCTCCTCACTAGGAAAACAGACATGATTAAAAATAAAAACAATAAATAAATTTAAAAAAAAAATCAATGTTTAACAAATAGCCAGAACTACTTATCCGTCTGGAATCTCCACCCAAGTATAAAAGAATCAGATCTATAGAGAAATGAACATTTTATTGAAAAGTATGTTAGGTGAGAGGAAGATGGAGGAGATAATTATTTTCTGGACTGATGCTCTTCCATAGCAAGTCAGAGGACTTTATGCCGTTCCACATGAAAAATCCCAATATTAACTTAAACTGTAATATAACTCTTGAAAGATATTCATTCTTTAAAATTGTCAAGTGATGAATAATCCATCACTTCCCTTAGGAAGTAGCTTAATTATAATTAATAGTAATTAATGTTATAGTTTCAGTATCAATCTGTGTTTCCATCTTTGTATTCCATACATAACTCAAACAAGATTTCTGTCCAAGGAATAACGTGGCTCTATCGCTAACACTGATACTACCCCCCCAACAGTTTGTGATTTCTCTTTCCTCCCTAAGAATCAATGTCAATTTGAAAAATTTACAACCCTCTCTGATTTGTAAAGTAGCAAATGACAAAAGTTCACAGTAGCAATTTTAATTAAAATTGTGTGATTAGGTGAATAGAGTTCACCTAATCCAAATAGCATACCTCATGGATTATAGCATACTTTCATACAGGTTAGATTAGAATTTAAATACATGGTCTGCACCAAGTTTGAGTTTACTATATCAGAGTAACTCTATTAGCTATAGGAAATTGTAGGTTGTTATCTAGTGGATGTGTAGTAGAAGAGAATATTCTACACGCATAGAGCTCAAACACTTTATTTTGAGAGCACTTAAAAGTCATAGAACTAGAAATGTTGAGAAAATTACTTATAAATAACCGTAAATGCACTGCTCTTTCTTATACTCATTCATCTTTCCTACTGATTTGCAAAGAAAGCCTTTACTCATCTTCCCCACAGATTTTTCTATGAATACAATGCAGGATTCTCTCTTGTCAATTGCCAGATGTATTCCTGACAGGAGAGCAACAACTAGTGTGCAATGTCACCAAGATATACCACAGCCAGAACAGGAAAGAAAGCATTTTATCAGAAGTCAAAAATATGGGCAAGATGTTATTTATTATGGGCAGAACAACATTAAAACACCAGGTAGCTGTATAATATAAGTAATACAGTCCCACACTGACCATGTTCCACTGGTAATTTTAAAAGAACAGATGGCACAGAGCTCTGGGTATTTCCTCAGCCTTTGGTAATAATTTGCAAGGTGATTTTGAAAATTATAATTTGAGTGCCTGGCTATTATATTAAAATTCAACAGGGAATCGAAATGTTCTTAAGAATAAGGTCATTTATCAGTTGCCTTCCAGAAACCTCCTAGGCTATGCACAATTTGGATTCAGTGAATGGATATATATAATAGCATCTGTTAGTGGAAAAATACCTGACCCATTTGGGTATTTCAAAAACATGCAAAGAACACCACAATACAGTAGAATCCCAACTCTTCCTTCTCAAATAACTATGTAAAAATCACAGTGTTTTTTTAATGTTATAGACCCTTTATAGCAGTTGAACTGAAAAAGGGTCTTCAGATTTCAGACTTTTCATTTGACCCAGGGTAAGAGATGAAAAAAGCTCTGAAACGTCAATAATTATTTTGACCTCAGAACAAAAAAAGTAATTTATCTTCTTTGTTTTCACATAAGTGATGCTTCTTTCTACTAATTCTGTCTGCAGGAACAATCCCAAAAAGTTATACATCTTGAAGTGTACTTGAGAGCAACACTCACAAACTGCATTTGTCAACAGCAGCCTGTGTGAACAGATTGAGCTTTTTATTTTCACCAATGGCCCAAGAAATATAGTTTCTTTTTCATTTTCTAAACTGTAGAGCCATTTTAATATCCACCAAAAGACCTCCAGAAATCACCTGTCTCCTCTCTTACAGTCCCATCAAAAAAATCAAATACACATTTTTCACAGATCATCTTCTATAGACTTTCTGAAAATCATAGAGAACACCAGAAGGAATACTTTGCAAGCTAATAGTGGTTAAATCTTATATGCCTTTGTGGGTGACTCAGTAAAGAGGAGTGAGGAGAATAATGATGCTTTTTAATGTTTGAAGTGACTTTATCAAAAGTCTTCAAGCCTTCAAGAAAAGGTAAACTGCTTTTTTTACAGAACATCAGGATTTTATTTTTCCTGCCAAAATATTCATCGTAATCCCAAACTCCACTGAGAACCACCCCCAGCTAATCTTTTTTTTCCAGTTTAACAATTGATAAGCTTTCATTCATAGCACCGAATTCTGTGCTATTCTTTATGTCTCATATAGGTTTTGTTTTTTCCACTTATCACACACATAAAAATGCACTAGAACTAAGCTGATTTCCCTCAGTAAAATTAAGCAAACATATTTCAACAAACCCTTGAAGTTAACTCATGAATTAAGTTTGAGTTTGGGGCACTACACCTAGGGAGGGAGGACAGAAAGAAGGTTGTTTTCACTCCCAGGATACATTTATGCAAACAATACTTTCACAACAGCAGTCTAAATGGAATCAGTTATGAGTCCATTATTTCAGAAGTATCTTTGCTGGTGAACTTGTGACTTGAAGAAAACACCTATTTTGAGATCAGTATGATGTATATTGCATTTGAGAGAGGGGGCAAAATTAACCTCTGAAACGGAACCTACACCATTGAGAGATTACTGTCATCACCTGGCTATCATTTTTCTCCCTTTTTTATTTATTTATTTTTTTCAACAGATTGACAGCTTGCATTAAAAAATAAAATAATAAAAAAAAAAAGTCAAAGAAAACAAAGACTTTTGCAACAAGGAGGTTACAGACAGCTAATGGAGTACTATGGGACTTGTAACAGGTCTGGCAGGAATGAGTAACAACAGCTTGTTCAAGGGCTACTCTGGCCACTGTCATTGGGATGGCAAGATTAAGGCAAAAGGCCAGAGACTCCCTCCATCTGCTAGTTTGATTCCTAAACCACAGACGCATGTTAACTGAATGCAATGGCAAGAAAATGAGACACATATCAAGGTGAAACAGCCCAAGTGATATGTAAATCTTAAACCCTAGTGCCTGAATAAGCACAAAAAGAAAAGCACATATTTTACACAAATTGCCACTCCTGGAAAAGGATTAGGAGGATGACAATGCTATTGGGCCTGGAACAGGCACCAAAATGATGACACCAGGGTGCTTAATCTGTCCATCTCACACATGCCCCTGCTAGGCCAAGAAAATGCACACAACACCATACCTATACTCAATTTTATACCAAAAACAAAATCCAGTCTTTATGGCTGTAGTATGGTCACACTGTTTTTTGTCTCACTGAGACTTTTTTTATGTCCTGTCCAGTAGTTTCTCATATTCTGTTCATTTTAACCTCAGGCCAAGGGGTACTCACCTGCTTAGTCATTTGCCTGCAGCCTTAACAACAAAGTATACGAATTTGCTATTTCTTCTGTATACAGCAATCTATGTCTTTCCCCTATGGACCTCACTGCTTAGAGCAGACAGCTTACAAACCTCAAGGAATATTACACATACCATACTTCGGGCATGACCATGCCCCTGAGATACCGCTTCAGAAAATGCCTCTGTGCCTGACTGGGAAGCTCTTCCTAAAACCTGGCAGTACAGTCCCTCACCATAGCTCTTCAAAGCCTTACAGAATTAATTCCCACATACAAATCCCATGCAAAGTGATGCATTGTGCATCACTTGCATGTCTCTATGTTTCTTCACTTGGATTTCTACACTGAACAAAGATAAAGCACCCAAAGTTTGAATCACCAGGCTCTGATTAAACGAATTCAACAGCCACGTCAGAAATAGTCATTCAGTAATTGTTGCGACATGACCACACGGATGCCAGGGTTTCTTTTAGGATCAATAACTTTAACTACTCCCTTTATTGAAGACAGGCTCCCTTCTTAAACCATCTTATACCAGGCAGTACTTTCCCACTAGCTATTAATTGGTTAACAGCTTTGCCCGGCAACAGCAAACACCCAGCAACATCCATGTTTTAAAGCTGGAGAACAAGCAGTTTGAGACAGCAAGGTGTCTCCTGAATCACCCTTCTTTGTTCCTTCTAACTTGTTTACATTTCTCATGGCTTCATCATCACCAGTCCGATGGTATCATCCACAGGGCTTGTCAACCCCCATGGCAGTACTCCCACAGGTAATACTTAGGAGTATAAGAAGGTAAGAGGAGGAAAATTGCCCTAGCGCCGATTACAGCTCTACACACCACAGGACTTACCCCAGCTCCTTGCAGTTCAGGTCCCCAGTGCTTCTTCTGTGTCCCCAATGAGCCCTGCAGCTGCCCCAGCATGTTCACGTGGATTAAAAATGAATACTCTTTGATAATATACTGGATTCAAGAGCAACATACAAGTTTTGGACACATCATCCAATTTCTTTGTTAAGTGTAAAAGTAAGTGTAAAGGTTTGAAAGTTTGTTAGAGAAATTAGTGAGAATTTAGTAATTTTTTATTTTTTTTTTTAGCAAATATTAATCAGGAGGAGAACAGATTTTCTCTGCTAGAAGAGAACAGTAAAGACTGGTTCATGACACAGTCTGCCCAGAAGGTTGATCATTATAAATTACTTTATTGACCCATGGCTCTGCTCAGCATCCTGCGCTTCAGTGAACTGAGCAATCAACACATGCTAAATGCAGGTAAGGGGGACATTCACAGCGAAATATTACTGCTGAACAAGCATGCTGTTTCTTCACTGTGCACAGTTTGTTTCCATTTTGATTTTTTTGGTGAATAAATTTTATTTTTGAAAGTCCTTGACCATAGGGACTTTGCAGTTTTTAAACAGAAGCTTCTCAATCAATTGTGCTTATATGGACACTGGTTGTGTAGTCATAGGTATCTAGATACATTTATTTGTATGTATTTACACATAAGCGAATTGTAGCTGTAATTTCCATGGAAGTTATATTCTGCTATGTCAAATGTGATTTGTGGGCAATATTAGAAGGTTGCTTTAATCTGAAGTTGTATGAAATAAATCCAGAATCCTGGATGACATATGTACATTAAAAGCCATTTCACATCATGAAAATTTTAAGCTACTGTAAAGAATGTTTTGAACTGTGATCATCAACTTTCTAAGTTTTATGAATTATATCAACAAGAAAGAGGTTCACAGTCATTCTCCAGAAGCATAATGCCCCTAGAAATATCTCTTTGTAAGAACAGAAGGTGAGAAAGAGGAGAGATGTATGAAACACACTAGAAATCTGTAACCTCATTTTGGAAATCTTGATGTATTTATTCCTGTTGAAGAAATAATGAATCGGCTAAAGCTATTTTCAGTTTGGACAGAAATATACTCAGATCAACAAGTGATAGAAATAATATAAGCAAATAAGGCATTTGGCATTTTTAAAACTCATATTTTGTTTCTTTGTTTTAATTAGATCAATGCCTCTAAAATTGCATTTAATCATGAAGCTATCATCAGGCATGTCTGGATTTTGGAGCTTTCTCTTTCTCATTGCAATTTTTGCACGGTGGTGATTGTCAGTTCTTGCAGTATTGCCATGAATCTCTCAAATACTTGATATTTTACTTAATTCCACAGTTTCTTATAAAAAGTCATTACATGGAAGACAGCCTGCACCACTCTCAATAAAATAGCTTGAAGCCATAATTCAAATGTACTCTGAAAACTTTATGAGAGTCTAAGCAAGAATCCTCATGACAGGGAACAGTGTGGGCTGCCTTTTCCCTGAAGGATGGGGAGCTGAGCATGGTGACGTTTTCAGGCAGGGCTGGAGCCATGAGCAAGGGCCTAGACAAATGAAGCAAGACGGACCTCGAGACTGTGGCCAGGTTCAGTCAAGAGTCCAGATCATCAGCTAAGGTTGAGATTATGACACAAGTTCAAAGTCAATCCACAGATCAAGATCAGGTCCTGTAATTGCTGGGCAAGCCCACAGTGACAAGGCAGGTGTGAGGTCAAGCTAAGAACTCTACTTGCAGGTCTCAGACTAGGTCAGCATGTTCTTTGAGCAGTCACAGGCATGGCTGTATGTTAACTGTTGACAATCACTCCTGTGACAGCTCAGGCCAGGGGCTCAAGGCTCAGGACTGACCTGAAACACCACTCCTGAATATATGGGTAAAGGGTAAGAGAGAAGGTCCAAGGTGAGCTGATCAAGGCCATCAAAGGCTATTTAGTGCCTTCAGGGCCCTGACACATGAATTTAATAAATGCTGTTTTCTAAGGAAACTCACGTGCTTTTGAGATTCTTCTCAGTCTTTCGCCTATTTGGAGTTCACGGTACTAATATATGGATCTTATTTCATGTTGCTTTGCATGTACAGCCACGATACTCAAGCTGCCAGGAAAAAGAATGAATGCCTTGCCCTTTACAGAAAAGTCTATTAATGTTTATTTTTTATATTGGATAAAAATTCAAGTAAGCAAGGATACTTACTTTTTTACACAGAAGAAAAGCAGTAACTTGCCTAAATTAGGCAGTAAAGCGGTGGTTAGGGCATTCTTTTGTATATGGGAAACCCAGCAATTTAAAACGCTTTGTGATAAAATACTTATGTCTGGACCTCCTATTATGTACTCGAGTTACTGTATTACTTTGCTCATCCAGGGTGCTCTATTACTATGGAAAATGGTGTGTGTGGGGAAAAAAAAATAATAAAAAAAAAAATATATATATATAATATATATATATATACATGTATATATATATATATATATATATATGAACGTGGAAAAAGAATCGTTTAAATCTGTACTAGCCCATGAGAAATATTGGGACATTTATAAGCACACATTTGGAGGCAATGTGATAATGCTTCAACTGTCTAGCTGGATACTGCTTGTTTACAGAGAATTTGCATCTCCCTCTGTGTCAGTGACTAGGAGGCATACTAATACTTGCACATCAATCTCACTCTGGACTACATTCAAGAAATCTCTGAATCCTCACTTTTTTCTTTATTTCTTTATTTTATTTATTTATTTATGTATTGGTCCAAGTGGACAAATTTCTCTTAAAATTTATATGCTGCTTTATGCCAGAACAGCTTTTCTGGCTCAGAGGAAATTATCCTAGTTCTTACCAGAGTAAAATGAGAACATTGGAGATAAATGAAGTTTAGGATCTGATTTCAAAAGAAGTAGGCTGTGGATTAGAACCAGTGACATAAGCTGTGTGAGTGTTCATAATGGGAGGAGGGAGGAGGGTGAAATTTCCAGCACATACTGCATTTTATCTCAAATACAAGTAACAGTTATGGGTGTAATATTTTTTGGCTGATTAAGATCTCAAAAGAAAAGTCTACAGTAGATTTATTTGTGCATACACATGCAACCGTAGCAGAACAGAGATCAAGGAGAACGTCATACAGATCAACAATTGTGCAGCTTATTTGTTATCAAGATAATACTACCAAAACAAGACCATTTGTTATGTATGTTCTTGTTTTGTACACTGCTATTCTCTTATACGTCTCTTTTACATTAGTACACTAACACACACACACAAGTTATTTCCTGAAAGAAATATAAAAATAAGCTATTTTTTAAAGTAGAATATTCTAAAGTCTTCTAGTTGAGCCACTAGTTGTAGTTTTGAACAAAGTTTTTTTTTTTTTTTCCTGAAATTTCTGCTTTAAAGTAAGATGTGTTGTCTTTCCATATATATATTCTTAATGAGAGTAAGGCATCTTGTGTTAATTGTGAATTTTTTTAGCTGGTGCATTTTTATATTGAGAAGGCACAGAACTGCCTCTAGATCTGGAAAGATGAAAGCACCATCTACAATGAAAGCCTTCAGAAGAGTGATGTAAGTCGATATAATTTAATACCTAAATTCAGGATTTATGGAAGGATGCTGCAATTGAACAAATTTATACTTAAAAATAAACTGTTATTACAAAAGGCACAAGAATCAGGAAGATAAACAGATCAGAGCATTTTCTGTCTACATGAAATATTTACCTAATTGATATATAGAGTATTTACCGCTGTAGTGGCTTATGACATCTTAAAAAATAAGAATTCAAAAGACAACAATATAAAAAACTCAAAACAAGCCTTCAACAATTTTTATTAAAAGGGGAAAAAATAAAGGAAGTATTCCACATTACTATATAATGGATTGGCAGACCTTATTTTCTTAATAAAACATGTCTTTTCATACTATATGATGAAAACACACAAGCTGACAGCAATTCTTGCAGCTGGGATTCTCCAATGTTTTGCCAGAAACACTTGCTTATGAAAATTGGTGGATGTTTCCTCAAAGATGTTCATCCATTTCATATATATTCATATTTTAATAAACAAAGTGAATTGATAGAAATCTAAATACCTTGGAGAATTATATAACCATCAAACTAAGGGCTTAATAAATATTTTTCTTGCCTTGCATTTGCTGCACTTGGGCTGAACATTTGTGCAACAAACACCCAACAAAGTCAACACATGCACAGAGATCTTGTTAGAAGTTTCCAAAGGCCCCCAGCCTGTCCCAAGCTTACACGCTTTTTTGATACCCAGGATATTTCCTGGCAGGATAAGACTGTATACCTAAGTGTATCCAAACATACAATACTTTTAACCCTGCTAAGGCTAAGAAACATTATAAGCAGAAAAGAAGTGTGCAACTCTTCTCTATTTGATTGTCAGAAGTAAAAGATACAAAAAAGAAAAGATGAGTTAGATTTCAGAAGAAGGTTGCACCTTATGTTGGAAAAAAAAAATAAAATAGGGTGGGGGAATAATTGTCCAGTTGCTTCCCTGAAAAGTGAAGATTCTTTACTACCTCATCTTAGAATAAAATAGAACTTTGGTTTGGACAATTTCCCCAGTGGTATATAAAATATCTCACAGTAAGCTACTAATTGTATCCTTACACCACTTCATCTCTGATGCCATCTGC
The DNA here is from genome assembly GCF_963932015.1 of Anas acuta. Taxonomy (NCBI): domain Eukaryota; kingdom Metazoa; phylum Chordata; class Aves; order Anseriformes; family Anatidae; genus Anas; species Anas acuta. The sequence continues at coordinate 72,937,925 of NC_088980.1, forward strand.
CTGGTCCCATGGATCTGTAAGTTAGTCAAGTTGGATTAACTACTAAGCAGTTGTCCAAGCTGTCTTAGGTATGTTGTGACAGTCAAAGAATGTATGATGGAAAAGAAACATGCCCATCCCCAAGAGTATTCTCTCTGTCCCCCAAAGTACGGTCTGCACAGCACAACCTGCCTGGAAAGGCTTCTGGCAGTGCAATCCAAGAGTGGTTTTCCTTTTTTAATGGGCACAGTAGAGCTTTCAGGCTTTGCTCCAGCTTTGCTAGTGATAAGTAGCATCATAACAACAACAGCATTGGGCACTGATACTTGTTTTACTGGCATAAGGTAATAGAGAGTACACACTAATCTCATAGCAGCAATTTTACTAATTAAATTCTATACTTCACTACAAGATGTTTTTTGAAAATCTTCAAGGAAGTGCTTGATATACAACAGTGCATAGTGATAATAGGCAAACATCCAAGACTGGGTGCCTTAGAACATACACGCTTACCTGAAGCTGTTTCAAATTTGCTGTCTCAAAATAGCAGAAGGATCTTTAAAAGAGAAGGTTTCTCTGCAAAATGTTTACTTTTGATCTCAGTATTGAGAAAGTATTGTATGTTATAAATGAAAAGACAAAATAAGATATGATAATATTACTTAAACTCAAGAAAATGCACCAGATACAGGAACTGTGCCTGATGCCAAAAAAAAAAAAAAAAAAAAAGTCCATTCATTCATTCATTTCATTTTCAATTCAGTTACATGTTTTTCTGTGCTTGTGTACAAGCCAAAGAGTTTGTTTTTATTTCCAGTTAAAAATTACAGCACTGGTTTCAGAAATGTCCCTACATAACTATCAGTATTGTTGTGTTACTTAGAACTAAGAAATACTGATGGCTCCTAAGAAGCATGGAGAACAAAGCACTGCAGTATATTTTCAGAAGATCTTCGAATTCAGAAAAGTCTATGTACCCCTGTGAAAAAAATGATTTATGAAACTACTAAATGCAAGATATTGTATTTCTTTTTCCTTTCTGTCATAGACAGTTTCCATGTACTGCATGGACCTGTGTTTCTCTTTCGGTGAAATACTTGCCCATGCTTTGTTTCAGAGACAAACATAATCAATGTTTTGCAAGACAGCAACACTTCTGCTTCAGTTCTAAATACTCTGAAATTCAAGTAAACCCCCAAATTTTAAGAGCTTGTCTCCAAACTCTACTGCATGCTTTAATGGTACTTTGTTCCATGATGCACAGCAAACCCTTTCCACTGTCTCACTAAAGCAGATGTCATTATGCAAATTCTTTACCTGTCAAGGGAAAATAATACTTTGTTGTAGGATCCTGGCATCTCATGATCTGCTGATATGCCTGTCTTGGTGGCAGCTTTCTCATAACTTTTACCCTCAAATGGCTTCAAATCATCCTTTTGACAGACATCAGGAAGAAGTTGTTCACCAATAGGGTGGTCACACACTGTAACAGGCTCCCCAGGGAAGTAGTCACTGCACACTGCACCAAGACTGTCTGAATCTAAGAAGCATTTGGACTGTGCATATGTTCTAAAATTTTTGGGTAGACCTGTGTGGTGCCAGGTGTTGGACTCAATGATCCTTATGGGTCCCTTCCAGCTCAGGATATTCTATGATTTGATGATTTTCTTCTAAAGAACACAGAAAACATGGGTTCTATATGGTGGTATTGTTAAAAGTTTCAAATTCAATATAAAGATTGTACAAGTATATCTATGTAGAATACAGACAATAACGAACATGATTAAATATAGGTAGGGATACAGATATTATGTGTATATACACTCAGGAGTTGTATGCAAATAGGAGGAAGTTGAAGCATGCCCTTTCAATGCAAGTTTCATGGTTAGATAGGAGTTGGGAACAACACCCATTTTCTTTGTTATGTTATTTTTTTCACAGTAAAACTATTAAAAGCAAGAACTCTTGCTTTTTATTCCACAATTTATGTTTTAGCCTGTACAGTTGTTATTTGTCATTAGAATGTTTTGATAATACATACATTGTTTTTATAAAATTCTTGCCTATTTCTAACATTGAGACATATGAATGATTCCCCATGTATATTTGAAGAAAGCTTGAAACAAGAAAAAAAATCTTGTGTTTTTTATTTGAATAAATGACTGAAGGATAGATTTTTGAATCAATCTTTAAATATTCATTAGAGAAAAATGATTTATTCATGCTTAATAGAGCATCCCAAACTGTTGCAGGTTTCATTAGATGAAATTTGAGTGATTTCTGTTTACCATTATAATACTTTACATGCATACAACAATTTTCATTCAAAAGTATTTCAAAGTGCTTTGCATACTGTGTGTGCATATAAAGGATAAATTAACCAACCAGTAAATTAGAGTCACCTCTGGAGTGAAACTCCATGGAAGTTCTGTGGCAAGCATCTTTTATGAGTTCAATATTTTTTTAACAAAATTTCATTGATTTCAAGAAAGCAGAGCATGCGATTACGTTAATCTTCACTGTATAGAGAAGACAATGGTCTTCGGGCTAGGGCACCCAGCTCCAACCAAGAAGTCATTCTCTGTTACTTGGTTCTGCCACAGACCTCTGTTCGTCTTCAGACAAATTCATTTAATCTGATTTGGGTAAATAAAGTGAGGATAAATTGTACCCGTTCAGCTTTGGAGACTGATCGTGTACATACTGTTAATTACTTTAAATGCAAGCTAGTCACTGTTAGTTACACCCCTGCTTTAGCAATGGAGAAACTCTTTTCCAGTGATGGTAAGCTAACTTGTGTGGTACTATATTTGCCACGTGCTAGTATGGTAGTTACTGGAGATATCTGCCATGAGTCTGAACTGTGAGTTATATTTCTCAGAATAATACTTAATGTGTTCCAGTTATTGACAATTTTAATTATACCACATGAACTTTGAACTGGAATGTTTCCCTGTCTCTGCAGCAGTAAGCACTACATCTTTAGATCCTGGTTGGAAATTCTAGGTGCTGTTTAACAGAATAAAGCTCTTCCCTTACATATGGGGAGAAAAAAAAAAAAAATGGTATACGTGTATGTATACATTGAGACTATTGATACCTGTAGCAGATCGAAGAAATAACTTTTTTGGGTTTAGTGTTCTGGTTTGTTGTGGGTGATTTGGGTGTTTTTTAGGGGAGGCAGATTGAGACAGTGTAACAAACTGGTTGGTATGGGGAGTCATTCAACAACATGAGATTTTCTCCTTCAGGGTTGGCACAAATAAGAAAATTCTTCAAAACTACTAGAACAGGTGATCAAGTATTTCACATGTATTTTGACACCTATATGTCTTCTGGCCTCCCCTCATCATTTTATCGTTCCTTGAACATGCAATGTCATTTTAAGTCTAAATTTCAACAGAAGACAGATTAATAGTGAGTTTTAAATGGATTTTATTGCAACAGCTATAAAGTTTAGAAAATAATTTATATGTATTGCTTACTATTTTTAAATGGAAATATGTTTTCTTGTGAGCCAAATACAAAGACTTTTTTGGTAATCAGATTTATGAAAGTATTTTTTGAAATCCTTGGGATTATTCATCTCTCAGAACTGTAGCTCTGATACTGCACTGGGGCAAGTGTTTCAAAGGGTAAGTAAAATCACCTATATGGGATGATAGAATTTGAAGTCCAATATTGTCAAATTATTTGCAGCTCTCTGCAGGAGTTGAACTGAGATAGGGCAGTATTTGCAGCCAACTTGTTGTTTTGCAACAGATCTACTAATTTTTATTTAATCTGCATTTGACCATTCATTAGTTATTTGTCTCCAACAACAAATAATGCAAAGGGCTAATTTTGCAACTGATTCCAGGTACACTACTTTAATCTCTTGATGTAAAACAGTGGCTTATGAAATCAGAGAAACTACTAAAGAAATAAAGGGCAGAAGGGCTACTAGAATCTGGTCCACAGTAACTTCACTGCAGCTATTCCCAGGCACGTATGTTTGCATAATCATTCTGTCGCACTTCATGCAACTAACAGTCATCCAAAACTCCCAGTCATACATTCTGCTCTTCTGAAATAAAGCTATGTAAGTGACGAGTATGTCTGTTCTGCATACTTAAGGTTCCTGTCAGTACAATAAATCAGTACTCAGCAGGGCAATATTTTTCAGTGATAGCTGCACTGTTGTTTGCAGTTACTTGACTAAGTAAATGTAAACTCTTTGGAGCTAGTGGTGCTTCATATTCAGTCTGATCAGACTGTTATTTTGACTTATTAACCCCAGAGATCCCCTCAAAGTACTGTATTCTTGCTGAAGATATTCCCTGCTTCTCCTATGCAGGAGACAAGGTAACTTCAAAACATAACCATCTAATTGGCAGTGGAAGAATTATCCTCTTTTAATTATCTGCATATAAAAAATCAGTAAAGATTTCTAGTTGCTCTATAACATTAAAATGATCTACACCCAGAATAAATTCATTCAAGCAGGGTTTTTTTTTGGTAATGAGACTAGTAACCAGCTGTATCTGTTTAAAGCTGCTTACTGTGTGATACCATAGGAGGAAAGAGCCCCCTAATGGCTTCAAGTTATCTAGGAAAATAAAAAGAAATTTCACTTTCTGCGAGTTCAAGTTGGAAAGCAGAGAAAAATGAGTTTCAGAAAGACCAAATTAGTTTTCTTGATACAAATTAATCAGTTTGAAGTGTTGCAAAAGATCTGGATTAAGAAAATTCTGGACTCAAAGGAAAATGCACAATTAGTAGTATATAATCTCTTAATCTTTTCAATTTTATTTTTTTTTTCAGTTATTTTTACCTGAAACTGACAACTGATAGAAGAAGATGCTTACACAATAAATCTTTAATGTGGAAACCAATAATATATTTCATGAGCATAAGCTTAACTAGTTTGGGCTTCTGATTTGCTTTGTCATTAAAAGAAAAGTTCAAATGGAATTCTCTCTTTACAAAATAAATACCTTTTAATATTAATTTCATGTTAGAATGTAGTGAATACAGCCATACTAATCTGGAGACAATTGTATCACCACCTTTGGAAATAAAATCATGCTAATTCTGTTATTTCAATCGCAAAATTATGTGGGTTCTTAAGGTATATTTAAAGAGCACAAGTCTAGTAAACAGCTTTTTGGAGAGAAGAGTGATGAATAAGGGCTATAGGAAAGATTTTAAATGTGTGTAAAGGATTATCTTTGCAAGTTAAAATGCATATAAAATATTTTGAAACAGGCCTTAAATTTTGCAAGGAGGTAAGGTGAATTTGGCATCCAATTAACTTAGCTCCTTACAAAATTCTGTCCATATTTAGTAGATCTAACTCTTTTGATATCAAAGTCTCTGTCTTCCTGTTAAAACTTTCGGTCAGTTAATTAAAACATAAAGGGAGGTTCTCACCGTTATTTATGGACAGATTATGACACTTCTATTCAACGTATGCAGTCCTCACCTCTCGATAGTACTTTCACTAATTTTGAGGGCCCTGCTTATGGAGTGAAATACCAGTTTTGCTAAGGAGGCAAAACTTTCCTCCAAAAGAGTTTCTTGCTAACTTGAAAGAATTTCAAAGGAAACACTGAAATTGCATCGTGTATATAAAAAACAATGTAGACATTATTCACAGAGAAAATATAAAGAAATAATACAGTACAGATTCTTTATTTTAAGTAAGCCTTTGGTTTTGGTTAATCAGTTTACTTTTTGCTTTTGCTAATATTTATTCATCACAGATACTGAAGCTGGCTCTTAAGCCTTGTATTTTTTGTTCATGTGGTCACTTAAGCACCCCTTTCCTTCAAATTATTGTTAGCCTCAAAAATTCTATATATGCCTGTGGTTCCCAGCATTTGTCATGCCTTTTGCAAATTACAAATAATGATTTTGGTAACTGTAGGAATTTCACATCTGGGATTTTGTGATATCTTTAAGTATTTGAGTATGGTGCTCTATAGAAATTTATAGAAAAGTATAAATTAAAAAAAGTATAAAGTATAAAAGTATAAAATAAAGGTAGAGGAAGAAAAGAAAGTGATTTTCCCGTGTTTGTGATATTTTTGCCATCAGATAAAAAGGATTACATTTAGGTGTTTAGTCTAGCAACAATAACATTCTATAGACAGTTCCTTATTTGGACAACCCATTGGAAAGTTGTATTTGGCTGTGTGACAGTCTGTTTAAACGCATGGGTTAATAGACTGATGACTCTACTTCACTCAGATGGAGTAATCACAGTAGCTGCTACACCAAAAATTCCTTGCTGTTTGGATCAAGGAGCAGAGGGTGCAAACTGATGGGGAAGTTGGTACAGATTATCACCAGTTGGAAGGAATGTGTTATTAATGAAGTCATGGTGCTGGCTTCTTAGCTTTATGCTCCCATAGCCTGTCAACCCCAAGTCAATCAACTTCCTGGTTTGCTGTGTAGCCAAAAGCTGGATTATTTTTGTTTTAACCCATCAGCTTCCACAGAGGCAGCAAAAACATTTCCATCACAGACAGAGGAAAAGATGTTTAGAAAGTTTATGTAGAGCACTGGCTGTTAGCAGACAGCAGTGTCAATGTCACATGAAAACAAGCACTGAGCCCATGGGATGTCTGCTTTGAACATGCAGCACAGCATAACTGAACATCCTAGGATACATATTGCAGGTCATAAGCCTTGATCTTTGCTTTGCAGGCAGAATGTTAGCAATAGCTACAGTATCTATAAAAAGATGGCAGTCTAATGCCGTATTATTTAAGGAAGATCATGTTTGTGCAGCAGAGGTAAGCTTGCAGTCAAAAGACATTCTGTTTCAAACTACTGACATGCATTGAAAAATCCTCTAGTTAAATGTTCTCCCTGCCTGGTTTGACAACAGGAACAATAAGGAATTAATAATATGAGGAAGCTTGTGTGCTATTACAACTCCAGACTGCTTAGCATGTGTGGGACAGGTTAGATTAAAACATCACACAAGTAGTTAGAAACCGTCTTTGCTGGCTGCTTCATTCCCATTTGCTCAAAGGGTTAAGTATAATCAATTAAATGCACAAACGATGTCTTGCTCTTAATTCTCTTTGAGTATACATAGTATTTGACATATTCCATCTGTGAATTATAGAAATCTAAGTGCATTCTATACACCAATGCTAAAGCCTGTATTTAACATGCAAAATACAAAAAGAACAATTCCTTCTTTTTGCTGTTCAGAAAAGCAAAGGATAATTTCCTTACCTGGAAGAGCGAACTCTGTATATCATCAGTACTATGTGAGCTAAGGGGACAGGATGAATTTTTGTCTTCCGTAATAAGCCTCTTCTTCAGACATACAGAGCATTAAGAGATGAAATTATAAGTAAAATGAACTATTCCAAGATCCAGTGTGTTATCAGTTGTACTGGCTTAGAGCTGGCATCCTCCTGCAAATGCAAAAAGGTAGCTCAGTGAGTTGTCCACTGAAGGAGCTAGATATCAGTGTTATCAGGCACCAGCAGTCACATACTGATGCTATAGTACATACAGTCTCTCTCTCTTGTGTGCGCTCTCTCCTCTCTCTCTCTCACCCTGACGTTCACTCAGCTCTGAATCCGAGCTCCTTCTGCTGCTGTATAATCAATCTAGCCTGTCTGAATCTAATAGGCCTCTATTTAACCAGCCAATCAATAGCACAGATTCCACTGCTGCTCCCCAGGGTCTTTTCCAGGAGTGGTACAAACAATAGGAGTTTGGCCAGCAGTTTAACTAAGTATTTTTCATTATTTTAATAATGAAAGAAAAATTGTTTAGGAGGGCTCAGGTTCAAAGCTCTTTCTCTCTCTTTTTTTTATGAATGATAGTGATATAAACATGCACATCATGCTGCAGTAGCATTCTGAACACTTAATTTTTTATCATTTCTATGCAATTTGTAGAGAAAGGAAGAAAGAAAGGGAGAAAGAGAGAAAGAAGAGAGAAAGAGAGAGAGAAAGAGAAAGAGAGAAAAAGAAAGAAAGAAGGAAAGAAGGAAGGAAGGAAGGAAGGAAGGAAGGAAGGAAGGAAGGAAGGAAGGAAGGAAGGAAGGAAGGAAGGAAGGAAGGAAGGAAGGAAAGAAAGAAAGAAAGAAAGAAAGAAAGAAAGAAAGAAAGAAAGAAAGAAAGAAAGAAAGAAAGAAAGAAAGAAAGAAAGAAAGAAAGAAAGAAAGAAAGAAAGAAAGAGGTTGTGTCCCCCCAAACTAGAAATGAATTTGCAGAGCAAACAAGACTCAGACTTCAGGTTCTAAAAAATCAAGAGGCAAGTTTTGCAACTTAGACCTGTTTATAGCAAGTGTGGAAATTGAGCATAAACCAAGAAGCAGAAATGTGCTTCACAGACTTCTTATACTGCCTCTCTCTTGAACTGCCTTTTTTCCTATATTGTTTATGTTTCATCTTGTATGATTTTTTAAAACTTGTATTGTATTTTTTTAAAACTTGCATTGAAACAGTTTAGATTAAAATATTCAAGGAATCAGAGGCACAGTATTTACTCAGCATCAGATTTACATGGGAGAACATTTTCTCCTAAACCAGTGATCAGAACTAACTCAAACACAGAGTTAGCAGCAAGTAACTGCTGTAATTTAACAGCATGCTATATCTTGTACTGCACTGTGTTCCTCATGTATGCAAGTGGTAAAGACTGTCCTAGAGTAGCTAAAAACAAAACTTCACGACGGACGTTGTGCAAGGAGAGTATTGTTATTGAGACAGCCTGGCTTTTGCTGGTGGTAGTGATGGTTGTTTGGTTTGGATCGGTTTCTTTTTTGGTTTAGGGGGAGTAAATTGTAAGAACATATTTTCAGCCTGATCATCTTGATCATTCTCACCACAGCTCAAAATTATGAACTAACTTCCATGCTGAAGCAAATTGTGAACAGTACCTACCATAGTCCTGACTCCAGTGGGCAGGTTTCCTCAATCTCGGGTGCTTCTACATCACAGCATATTAATGCTAGTGAATTGCTGCTCAATCACTTAAAAAAAAATAAATTACAGTTGCCAATAGCTGTAACTAAAGAATGCGGTGAATACAGTGGTATTCACTGGTTCTCTAGATAATGTAGTGTCCCATTCTTGGTGGTGCCCTCACGTATGATTCTTGCAGAAATTCATTAAATTGCTGCCAAAGAATCCAGAACCAAAAAGGAAGCATCAGTTTTCTCTTTCTTCAGTGCCTGTACTCTCCATCAGTCTGAGGATGTCTCAGCATACCCATCGCATTAAGACCTTGTGCCTGGGATCCTGTCCTGAGAACTGGAACTTGCAGTCAAACTGCTTACTCCATGGCTAATATTGTTTCCCTAGTGTGTTGGCATAGCTGAAACCTCTTACTGAAGTGTAATCACTTTAATCTGATGTCCAAATATGACAGAAGTACATAAGCAAGTAGATTTATTGATAATTAAACTAAATTATTATTATTATTTTATGACAACCTAGCTAGTAGGGATTTCTGGTTGGCTTGGAGGATTTCCTGTGTAATTCTGGAGAGTGGACAAAAAGGTTGTTCCTTTCCAGGCCCTTTATCTTAAAATCCCTCATTAAATGCATTTACAGAGCCCTATCATATGGTTTATAGTCTATGTAACTATGTGGCAACATGATCTTCCTGGACAAACACAAGCTAACTACTATAGCTAGTGCTATGAAGTGATCGATTTTATGTTATTAGTCTCTTGAAAATTCTAGTCCAAGACTGAAAGAGAAAGACAGCAGGAAGAAAAAAAAAAAAAAAAAAAAAAAAAAAGACTCTTTTTTTTTTTTCATATTGGTTGCAACATGGGAAAGAAATACATGATGTTCATAAAAAATATGGAATACCTCTAAGCCTAGTCAGAAGTAGAGCTATCAGGAAAACATTTTGTTTAGTCTCAGTGTTTACACAAGAGTATGCATAAGGTCATAAAAAAGCAGAAAATAACAGGATGTTTAGGCCCTTGCACTTCCTTCAAAGTGCATAAAAATACAATTGGGAAACAACTGTTGAAGTCACAGTATCCACAGCAAGTTTACCTCATCCATTCGTAATGTGAAATATCACAATATCGGCTAACAACCTTTGATTCCTCAGTTGCAGATGGAATACCTCTTTAACTGCAGGCTACAAAGCATGCGTAACAGACATCATGAGTGCTTTGAGTGGTCTGCATCAGCTAAGTGAAAATAAATGATTTCTGTTCATGGATACAGAAGATAAAAATGCATAAATAAAAACGAACATGGATAGAATTACAGTTGCACAATTGTACAAGTGAAGGTCTATCAGTGTAGCAGTATAAGGCCTATATAATCCTATATATTAGAAGAAGGGCACTTAGAATGGATTGTGTTCTGCATTGGGCCAGAGCAGTGAAGTGCAAAATCGTAACTTTGTTCTGCATCCTATATAATCTAGCTCATTTGAGGGTGCAAACCAGATAGTATATACATGTGAAATACTATTACAAAATCAGATGTTGTGCATTTTGATACTTTAGATTTTGATTTCTGCTTTCTGGTTTTTTAGCAAAACTGTCGGGGTCACATTTTTTAAAAGTCAGGATGAGTGTGTAAATTTCAAGAACTGACCTTTTATGTACACACTGTTCTTCAGATAATGCTTTCTGAAATTTTAGATTTCCTTTGGAAATACATATGGTATTTCCAAATCTGACATGCATGACAGACATGTCGTCATCTGACATGCATGAACACATATTGAATATACGGTGAAAATACCTCTGTGTCCAATATGTCTTCAGTATTACAATACTATTTTAAAAATAAATAGATGCAATGTATCACAGCAAGACGCTTTGGGACTGCACATATCTACTTAGTGGATAATATAAACGGTTCCTATCAAGATAAATTGATGTTTAATATTACAATATTAAATACTGAGATGGGTATTCAAGCTTGAAACATTGACCTAAGCAATATCAATGTGGTTTAGAATATAGGGCATAGTGTATATATTCCAATAAGAAAGCTTGGAACCACCTGTTCTGTTCCAGGATGGAACCAAGCATCTACTTGCATATACTGTATGTGTGCTTGTGGCTGTGAATTAGAATCTCAGTCAGCCATTTAAACCATTGTATCTACTGTATACAGAAGAGTCATCTTCCTTTATTATCATTCTGTCCATAGTTAGAAAACTGCTAATCAACGACTTGGTCTTTCCTGTCCAAAAGCTTGGACCATGAACAATAGAAAGTTAAGAAGGTTTTCTTGTATTTCACATGGTTACAACATGAGAAAAGTTTTGGAATGAACACATGCTGCATATACTCGGTAAATATAAGTATATAATATATGGGATTATTTTAATATTTAAAGTCCAATCAGACTCTTAACAGCTGAATAGGAAAATATAACAGAACCTTCTAAAAAGAATATATATATATGTATTTTTAAGGGAAGAGTTATTTCTCTCAAATGTAAAGACTCAGTACTTTAACAACTTGTTTGGAAGAAGAAAACAAAAAAAATAACATTTCAAATTTAAAGAACAGTTTAAGATTCTGCTTATGAAATGTAAGAATACCTTTTTATTTTTTTAGTTTTATTTTGCTCATTTTGGGGAAAAACAAGGAAACAAGGTGCAGTGATATCACAGAGCACTTCTGCTTGTGAGTGCTGTGTTTAGAATGTATTGAGTGCTTCTCCATGAGAAAATCTTTTTCACTGTTTCAGATTGGATTAAGAAAGTGAATATACGTTTACTTCCTTCCTCATGATTCTAACAATAATCTAGTTATAGTTCTTCTGTAAGTGAGTAATCAAAGGAAAGTCAGAATACGCAGTTCTGTAAGACTAAATCTTGTGAGTATCTAATGATGAAAATAGCAGATGTTGCCTATTCATAGAAGTGCCTTTGATGGATTCCCTCATGACAAAAATGAAAATAAAAGTCAGGGATGTACATTTCACACATCTTTCTCTGGAAAGAATGAATTAAATGGTTCTATATTGAACCTAAATACGGTGTTTGTTTTTTGTTTGTTTGTTTGTTTGTTTTGTACTGTTGCTGGGTGGTATTTTAGTAATATAGATATTAATCAAATTTCAAGTCCTGCCAAGTCTTAACACATTCCTAAAATGTTCAGGCTATTCACAGGCTTAAAAATGAGTAGTGCATCCACAGATGTTCAATACAGAAACTTAAAATATTATTTATATTTGAACTGAAATATAGAAAAAGGGCTTTTTTTTTTTTTTTTTTTTTTACTGCTTCTATCTAAATACAAGCATATCGAATGTAGATTTCATCAATTTTATTTCATTCTTCCTATGAGAAATCTCCATGTAGATCCTGAAAGGCATGCTTAGGAAAGAAGTCAATATACTGTCTATGAGCTACTAATAGGACAGCAATAAATAGATACTTTTCTATTTCAGCCTTTAGAATGGTAGAGTTTTTTGGGTTTTGTTTTTGTTTTTATTTTGTTGTTGTTTCAGTTTCTGTAAACGTTCTAGAGAATAAGAGAAGGTAAATATCTATTTATTAAAGGCTTTGAGTTCAGTCATCAAAGTTGTGTATATGAACCTGATAGAATAGAATGTGTGTCAATAAAACATAATATACCTTATTTTCTATCTGAATGCTTTAGTGAACTTCAGGATGAACATGCTAAAAAAATGCACACTAATATAATTGAAATTATTTATCATCATCACTGTTAATATTTACTCTACTATGATAAGATATTCCTAGGTCACAATTACTCTAGAAAAGGAAGGATATGATACTCTGTTGGTGTGGTCAGATAAGGTTACAGAATAAATTTTAAGTTATTAATGCATTTACAGTACAATACAGTAATCACAGGCGTATTTCTAGGACTATGTTTATTTCCTGCTTCATGAAAAGATTAGGATTGTCCATTCCAAACTTAGAAAACCTGTTTCTTCTGGAATTTATTAGATCTCCTTTAAATTTGTGTCTTCCCATAGCACATTTAATAGAACAGCAACTGGTCTTTTTCACGGGCTTTAGAACACAGAAAAGCTGCAAGCAAATGAAATAGGCTGTACTAGCCTCAAGGCCAGCTGAGTAGAAAAGCTGATGTCCATATAGCTAAATCATTCTGCTCCCCAAAACACCATGGCCACATCCAGGCTACCTCTTGGAAATGTCTTTGTCCATGATAATTTTTAAGTTTTCTCTAAGCCTTGTTTAGAAGAGTTGGCCTAGGCCAAAACTCTTTTGGACATGTAAAAATATAGGCAATTATTGAATCCATTCGTGAATCCTGGTACAAAAGTATTAAACTTTTCTGGTTGTTTTCAGTAAAAGTAATGACTGTATTCAAACAGAATGGGATCTTCATGAAAATTCCCAGTCTCTGTAGGGACTCTAGCTTCACAATGTAAATATTTGCATAGGGAGCCAATTCTTACTGAAAGTAGTTTATGTTCCTTGAAAGTCTGGCAGCAGCAAAATTTGAGAGTGACTTCAGTAACATACAGACAGAGCTGAAATAGCTATGTTTATGGATGTAGATAACAGTATGACGTTCAGCCCCCTACTGCACATCCCAGCATTGTAGCTCCTTTTTTTTTTTTTTTTTTTTTTTTTTTTAAGCTTAGAATCTTGTTACAGGCAGAAAGGAAATACTCTTTCCTCCATGCTAATCTTTGCTTCAGCCCTTGTCATCCCACGCAGCCTTGTAGGTCTCTACTTCTCAAGGCTCTGCTGTCATAGCAGCCTTGCATTTCTCTACCCTACATCTTTATGATATGCTCATAAATATCTCATTCTAAACAGACTATTTGTTGCTATTGTCTTTATAAAACTAAAGTTGCATGATACAAAGATAAGCAAAATGATTTAGCCGTAGCCACCTGGTAAAAAGAAAAATTGCTTCTGTAGTTAAACAAGCTAAAACAAATCACAGGTTCAGACAGGGCAACCCTGACAAACCTCAGTTCTGCAAATATGATGAAAAGTCTGAGACCTGTTATTAGCAATGACAATGCTGTATAATAGGGCTGCAGTTCATAGATTTTTATTTTCTCACAGCCCATACTTCTGCAGTTTCATCGTTCTTGATACTGAAGTCATGCAAAATAAAGGTAAATGAATGTACTGTCATTTTGTTACTGCAGCTCCAAAGTGTGAGAACTGCATACCGAAAGATTGTTTTCTGAGACAAAATGGAATGCAGCTGCCTCAGAAAACTCTGCTTCTGATCAAGTGAAAAATCTGTTCTCGTTAAGGATCAAAAGATGGAGGGTCCACTGGTAGGGTGATACTAGGCACCACTGCCTTGCAAGGCTTAGCAGTTCCAAAGTGGTAAAAACATTTTGCAGGGAAAACAGTTAGTTTTCCTGCAGTAGTAGTTACTAGTAGGCTGTGTCGTATGTCATGTCATGGGGTTGGTGCTGTTCACCTGCAGACTCTTAACCCTTGCTTGTCATGATGGGATTACGTTGTCCAAGGAGGCTTATGTGTTGTGATTTAAATTGCTATATTTTGTGCTCAGTAAGAATTATGAGTTTTTTGTGAGTAGTGTATTTTATTCTTTTCCATCCTTTCCACAAAAAAAAAAAAAGAAAAAAAAAAAAGAAAAAGTTTCAATAACAGTCTATTTGTAGATGATATCACTGCCACTTTACAGATATTCTATTGTTTAAATTGCTGTCATTGTTTTTTTCTGGGGTGTGTGTAAAGGATACATTTCAGAAGAAAATGTATGAAAAGACAAGTGTTGCTCTAATTTTCTTTTTTGTTGTTGTTATTACTAGTGGTACTGCAGTAACCTTCAGAAGTCTAGACACTATACACAATATCGTGCTTAGTTACAACACAAGAACTTAAAATGTAAATATATTTTTTACCTGAAAATGTGCTTACTCTACAAGGAGGAGCAAAAAGTAATTAAAGTTATAGCACAAATACATATTATAATTTGTGATTGAATTAGGACAGCAGAATTTGGCCCATACGTATTTAAAAACAGATCTCCTATGAGTTTTTTCATGGCATTTCAAATTCTGGCTAACAGGCCCATCAGTAAGAATTAGCTGTAGCCTGTGAGCATCCTGCTGTTCAATATATGGTTTCACAACGTTCAAATATTTTTATACTGACAATAGAAAATGCTGGAATGCTCCAGTCACAAAAGTCAGAGCAGCTGATAAAACATAGCTATTATTCAGAAAGGAGCTCTACATTGTCATCAATGTGAATATGATATATGGTTTTCCTGGTGCATGCATGAGAAGAAAAAAAAAAAAAGTAAATACAAATTGTAAACCAATGTAGTACTTTAAAATAGATTTTATTTCTCTAGCTTGCACATAGAAAGCCCAGGTAGACATTGACCTGAATCGCTGAGAAGTGGTAAATTTACATAACTATTGAAAATAGGGTTTAACGTATGCGAAGGCCACCTTTATAAAAAAGTGGAAGTAACACACATAGTGGCACAGTGCATCTCCTACTGCAGGAAATGATGTGTGTTGTACAGCAGAGAAGGCTGTAGCCAAATGTCACAGGAGAAACTGATAACTATTCATCAATGCAAGTATTCACTGACTTTCATTTCTTGGGCTCATTTTCAATATTATCATTCTGATTTAAGCTGTTAGCTGATATTTTCCTTGGAAGTTTAATTAAAAACAAACCAAAACTTGTTTTAAATAGAACCACCCACCAAATGGAATAGACTTTACTTGCCAAATACATGAGGTTATAGTATATTTCAATATAGAATTAACTACTTATTTAAAATTTATTTAATACTGAGAAACATAAATAAAACATTGCAAATATTTCTGAACCACACATCTTGTGACTTCCATCACTTTATGTAAAATATATTTAATAGCACTGAAAATAACATTCACAGATTCCTGCCAAATAGACTACATTTTTTAATTAATTGTCATGTATGCCCATTGTCAAAAAAATCTATTTTTACATAATCGGAAACATGTAGCAGAAGACTGACACTTGTCCATCAGGAAAAGTGATGGAATTTTAGTAGTGTTTGTAAGCTGCCTAGAAATATATATATACATATATATATATATATATGAAGTAATCAGAAACAGAAATATCTCTTCTTCTGCAGTGGAAGGTAGAAGAGTAATGACTAGCTCAGAATAGTAGTAGGGATAAGGCAGAAAAGTAAGTGCAATGCTTAATATAGAAGCCTTTCTGTTTTTTCTTTGGAGACAAAGAAAATAAGTTACTTTCATGTGATGTCTTTGTGAACTGGGGTTTGTCCAAATGAATGCGGTCTGGCTGGTTATGTCTCTACCTCCAGCAGGTTGTGATACATTTTCTAGGAGAGTTCTGTCCTCCTCTGAAGAAGCATTTATCTTAATGGGAATTCTTATGATATGTGTCAGGACCTGACTTGTGGGCTTGACTTCCCAGTTCGATCTTGGCCCTGTTTTATCACTGCAGACTTACCAGGTGATAGCTGACCCTGGAAGCTGTCAAAAAAACATTCTCCTTGCTTGGGCACTGTGGCATTCCACCTTTGTCAGTAAGGTCAGTGGCCTGCCCTGGCTTACCTTCCTTTGCATACCAGCCCCTTTCTTAAGGCTGTTTGACAGGTAGATCAGGTGAGAGCCAAGTACAAGATCTTGAGCTTAAAGGCAGCTCCTAAGCAATGGAGGAGTGAGCCTCCATTGAGTTTTTTTTCCAGTTCTTCAAAATAGTTCTTAACAGAAAGCTGACCTTAAGTAGAGAAAGATAGTCTTGAAAAAGAGGAAAATGTACTTCTGTCCCTGACAATATATGTCTCATCTACATTTCCCCAGAGCTGGTGATAGTAGCAAAAATATACATTTGCTAAAATTTATTTACAGTTTTATTTCTTCTTCCAGTCAGCCTTGCAATTTCAAAAGGTCCAAAATGTCTGTTGGAGTTTATTTTCTTCAAAGAGATTAATGAAAGATTTCTTCTGTTCTCCCAGATAAGTTCACCATAAGATCACCTTGAAGGTATTACAGTAGAGATTTTTTTTTTGATGTTGTTGTTTTCACTAAAGTGAGGAGAAAAAAAAAAAAAAAGAAAAAAAAAAAAGAAATCACTAAATCACTGCAACAGTTTTATCAGCTCCTAAATTCCTAAATTTAGTACAAAGATTTTCTGACATCCACTTTATCTCAGTCAGCTTCTAGAAAGAGTTCAGTGGCAGGGACTATTGAGAGTGGCCCCACTGAATGGTGGAGAGTGGTAGAAAAGATACAAACAGTGCTCTTTCCCAACTAGATTGCTGAAGGTCTAGATGCAGTTGACTTGGATAGAGAAGACTACTGAGTCTTAACAAGCCTCCACATGTACCAGATCTTCCAGGTCCTGGGTAACAAAGACCACATCATCAATGTATACCAGCAAGGACTACCAGCAACCTCAGCTCTCTGCTCACCCACATTATCACCTCCCAGCATAAAACAGAGGAATGGCTTGTCAGCAATGGGATGGATTTGTCATACAAGAGCCAGCTGGGGTGCACAAAGCAGACAGGTTTAACAAGGATTAAGCTGACTTTGGTGAAACATTCTGCGGGAGCACCACAAAGGCTGAAACTGAATTTCACCAGGTTACCCATGATCTGTCATAACAAATTTTTCAAGGCTTCCTCCAGATTGAAGAACAGAATTGACAGATGAAGTAGAAGAGGTCTTAGACCTGATGCGAGCTGTCAGATACACTTTGGGTTACAACAACAAAGGCTGGAGGGGGCAGAAGTTTATTTGCTGTTTTGTCGTAAGGAAAGGGGAGTGTCAAAACCACATTCTAAAGTTTGCCCCAAATAAAGGAGACTGAAGACTTCAAAAAAATACCAAGGAATCAGCAGGTCTTAGGACTAAAGCTAATTTGCTGAAGTTTCACACTGCTACTATATGTGTTAGTGATTAGGTGCAGATTCAGATCTTGTGCCAGTGCCAGGATCTTGCATCATGGCAAACTCAGCACCTGCATTCATGCAAATTTTAATTCTTGTCTATGTTCGCCTCCAGTTGTCTTAAGAATGGTGGTTCCGTTTGACTATAGTCATAGAATCACAGATTGCCAAAATGGTTGAGTCTGAAAGAGACTTATGGTGACTGTTCAGTCCAGCCTTCTGTTCATAGCAGAGCCAACTGCAGCAGGTTGTTCAGAGCCATGCCCAGTTAGGTTTGGACTATTTCCAAGGATGGAGACTCCACAGTCTCTCTAGGAAATCTATTCCACTATTGAATCATCCTTACAGTAAAAAAATATTTTTCTTATGTTTAGGTGAAATTTCTTGTATGTTAATTTGTACCCTTTGTCTCTTGTCCTGTCACAGAAATTCTACTGAAAAAGTCTGACTCCTTGTTCCTTACTTCTTTCCTTCCCTCTTCCCTGTGATTCAGCCTCAGGCTGAACAGTTTCATTTCTCTCAGCTTCTTGTCATGTGGCAGGTGCTACAGATCCTTAATTATATTTTATAGTCCTTTGCTGAACGTACTCCAGTATATCTATGACTTTTTTGTAAAGCCCAGAGGTGGACCCAACACTCCAGTTATGACCTCCAGTTATGGAGCAGAGAGAAAGGATCACATCCCTTGATCTGTTGAGAACGCTCTTTCTCATGCAGTTGTTGGTCTTCTGTGCTGTGAGGACGTAAAACTGGATCATGTTCAATTTGATGTCTTTGAGGACCCTGAAGTCCTTTTCTTCAAGGCTGCTTTCCTTTTACTTCAAGACTACTGCCCCCCAGTGAGTGCAAATTGTCCCTCTAAATGGCAGCACAACCATCTGGTGTATGAACAACTCCTGTCATGTTTGTATCATCTGCAAACTTGATGAAATTGCTCTCTGACCCCTCATCCAGATCATTAATGAAGATGATGAACTTCATTGTCCCTGCATCAGCTCCTGAGGTAGTGACTGGCTTCCAGCCACTTAACACTGCTGACCACAATCCTTTGAGCACAGCAGTTCCACCAAGCTTCAGTCCACTTCACTGTCCACTTACCTAGTTTGTACTTGGTTTGTTTGTCTACAAGGACGCTCTAGGAGACAGTTTCAAAGTCCGTCCTAATGTTCAGGTCAACAATATACAGTGCTCTACCCTCATCCATTAAAGCAGGTCATCTCACAGCAAGCTATCATACTAGTTAAGCACGATCTCCTTCTCATAAATCTATGGTGACTACTCCCAGTCACCTTCTTGATCTTCAGGTGTTTCCAGAACTATAACCTCCATCATCTTCACAGGAACTGAGGCGAGGCTGACTAGCCTGTGGTACCCTGTGTCCTCCTGTCTGCCATTCTTAAAGGCAGCAGTGACATTTGCTTTCTTCCAGCCCTCACGAACTTCCCCCCGTTGTTGTAACCATTTGAAGATAACCAACTGTGGCTTTGCAGGGATATAAATTCCTTCAGCACTTGTGAGTGCATCCCGTCAGGTCCCAGGGTCCTGCATGTGTTTGAGCTGTTTTTGACCTCCCTAAACTGATCTGCCTGTACCAAGGGTAAGTTTTCCTTGCTCCAGACTTTGCTCCAGGTCTCAGGGGCCTGGGATTCATGCAGGAATTGCTAAAGACCAGGGCACAGAAAGCAGTGAGTGCCTTCACCTTCTCCACATCCTAGGTTCCCTGTTCCATTCAGCAGCACAGCAGCAGGCCCATGTTTTGTTTGTTTGTTTGTTTGTTTGTTTGTTTCTCATAGGGATGGACCAGTTTCTGAGCTTGGAGGGGTTCTTTGAAAATCTGCCAGCCCTTCTGGATCACTCTTTTCCCCAGGACTGTATTCCATGGGGTTCTTCCATGCAGGTGCCTAAAAATCCCAAAGTCTGCTGTCCTGAAGTCCAAGCTTGTTCTGCTTTTTGTGTCACTCCTTCTTTGCTGCCTGTAGAGCTGTAGCTGCGTACCTCAACTGATTTTCTCCAGAGTATTTCCATATAACCCTAACAGCAGACATCTCAGATGATATGGAAGAAATTCCAAATCCTTGTCCTTGTGAGGATGACAGATCTGTGATTTGTACCTTATTGCATTTATCTTCCAAGATCACAATCACATTCAGAGCATCTGCTGTGCCTTGGCCAGTGGGATGGACTCAAGGCTCCGGATACCAATTTGAGGGGAAGGGGAAGAAAGCAGTTCAAGGGAAGAAAAAAACTGCAAATCTTCTCCAGTGCTAAATGACAGTGCTACATATGTAACTGATGTAAACTTAAGATTTGGTTTAAAGAAATATCATTTAAACAAAACAAAACAAAACAAAAACAATAATTGAATGATAAATACCTACCAATAAAATGTTGCCTTTTATTCATAGAATTACCGTACTGTCCTTGCTTTTGTATTTTATAAGTCATGTATATGACATGTTAAACCATTTATTACATGACAGAAATTGTTGCAGTTTTGAACTGTAATATTTAATGAGAAAACTTTCACAAATAATCTTATATAATGGTCCTCTGGTTTCATTTGAGTAATACTTCCGCTGAAACTAATCAAAGTTTTGCCTGGGTAGATAACAGGGTTGGGTATGTGATGTGTACTGTGTTTCAGGTTTGCCTCATTGCACAAGAACATTGTGTCTGCAACATGGAAACTGCACACACTAAAACCAGAAGTGTTTTAATGCTCTCTGTAGCTGAGGGAAATTTGTAGTGAAAGAAGAGGAAGCAAGTTCACATATCCATGGGACTTTTTCATTTCCCAGGAGTCACCATACACTGAATATTATGGACCATGCTGAAATCTTGGGGACAGCTTTTTTTCTTTTTTTTTTCTTTTTTTTCTTTTTTTTTTCTTTTTTCTTTTTTTTTTTTTTTCTTTACAGTAATTAAAAGAGCAAAATTTTATGTAAGTCTTCCCTAGCAACTACTGAAAAACAGTTTCATTCACCTCTAGTGTTCCACAGGTATGTCTGATAGTCATCCTTGAGCTATTCCTTCCTTGCATAGTAATTATGGAGACAGAACCACAGAACAGACATCTCCAGCTGAATTCAAAATCTCACAACTCCAGAAGTAGAAAAAATATTTACTTAACAGATGAGGGAGAAGTGACCTGAATACAGCCAGAGAGTAAAGAGAAATTGACATATATTAGTGTATGTTTTCATTATAGCAGAAGCAGTACAGCACACCTACTCCATAATTTTTCCTGTCCTTCAAGGTTGTGTGAGATGTTTTGGTGTACTAACCAGTAACTCTTAACTGAATCAATTTATTTTTTTTTTGGTGTGGACCATCCCTAAGATCAGTGGGACTCTGTTGAATTTCTTTCAGTCACAATACAAGAAGCCATTTCAGGGTGTCTACATATCACATCTGTGAGTGAAAGATAGGAATGTTACTTGTTATTCTGTTTTGGAAAATCTCATGTTGCAACCTATCTATACATGAGTAATGCATAGTCAAAATAACTTTGGTTCTTGCAAAGGGGGAGTTAAGTACAAAAATAAAAATACTGCCAAACTAAGATGTACTACAGATATTGCTCAGGTGAAACCATGGCCTGCCAATTGTGTTTTGTATTTACTCCTCCTCCCCCCCCCCTCCCCCCCCGCTATTGCTAAGAAAGGGGAAGGGGCATTTGATGGTGCTGAAATGCAGTGTTTAACATGGTGAGGCAGCTGATCCTCGTCTAAGAGGCAGTATAGTCTCTGAATTCATTGAGGAGGATACTGTGAAAACCTGAATTTACTGTTTTGCCTGAAGGTTGGGGATAAAAAGCCAGTTAGTATCCTGAGAGTAAAACGGGCTTAACATGCTTCAGGGAGGAAAAGAGAGCTTGGGATTCTATTGCAAAAGCATCTGCTTCTACTATATTTTGAGTTTGCAGGATCCTATAAAATGGGCTATTAAACCCCTCTGACTGATATCCTGGTTCATTAGGGAGGGAAAGGGACAGTCTTTGTCTGATATACTCTCAGTCTCTTAGGATAGTCTTTTTTCCTTGCTGCCAATGGGTACTTAATGTTTCCCCTTTCTCTTCTCTCACTGTAAAAAAGCAAACAACAAATCTCTTGCTTTTCTACCAGCCCTCTACATTGATTTCAAACTGATACACAGAAGCAGGGTTAAATGTATCCTGTGTGACCTTCCTGAGGGTATCTTTTTGTATCAAAAGGGGCATTTTTCTTGACAGTCTTACAGTAAAATATAAAACTGCTAAAAAAAAAAAAAAAAGTTCAAAAAGAATTCAGTTTTGATTTTAGCTAAAGTAGTGATAATTTGCATTGGCTAATCCAGCTTTAATACAGATACATTGTGGAGCTGGAATAATCAGTATTTCGGCACTGTGAAAGAATGCTCATCTCCTTATTGCTACGCTCTACACTTACTACCCATCTCCATGGCAGAGAAACCAACTCCTTCAGACATGAAGTCTGGGTGAAGTTCTGGGAAGGATTCCCTACTGAACTGCTCCAGATGCTCTACTTTGTCTTTTTATGCACTATATGCTTCTCTAATTCTTTCTTGGAGTTCCTTAGGTTATTTATCTCAAAAACTCTCCATGTTATATCAGGTCATATAATACAGAACCTCAATGTCTTACCATGAAAATGCTAGCCTTATGGGATTTGATGGACTCTTTCTTCCCTTGCTTTTGAAAGTTTGGGCTGACTCACAAGGGAATGGGTCAAAAAAGATTATGGTTATATCTTAGAGATACTGATCTCAATATCATACAGTGGCCATACAGCCAGTATGCCATAGAGGGAGCTAGCCATAAGCCATGTGGTAAGGCATTCTGCGCCATATGCCTGAGAGACAGGAACTATTCCCTTACATAAAACACTTCAGCAAACTTTGTCTCTACATTCTTTTCTACAAAGATGTAAGAATGTACTGATTATGTGCTCATGCACTCTTGGGTGGACTTACTGAAATTAACAATCTTTCACATAGTAAATAAAGTTGGCACTTGTGTCATTCATGCAGAATGATGACATTTGTATGCACAGTATGCACATAACTGAAGTAATAGTTTTCCAGAAATATGTATAACTATATGTAGCTGCTGTAATTAATTCCCAGAGTAGTGAGAAAAGCACTATAAAATAAAAATATCAACCTTCAGTAACATGTTGTGCCTGTAAGTCAATCTACTATTTCACATTAAAAGTCATTTAGTTTATACCTGAATGCATTTTTATTCAGATCAGCCCATCTCATTTTGCATGATGCTAGTAATACCCACACATCTGCAGATGTCAGTGGCTTTTGACTGTTGAACTGAAAATCCTAGAACAGAATTGGAAAGAGTTTACATAAACTTTCGGTGCTGAAAATGAAATAGTATGTATGACGAAAGACAATTAAGGCATATAAATAGCTCAGCCTTTACCTTAGGTTTACAAAGTTGTCTGGCTGTGGTCGGGGGCTATATTCTTCAATACCTTCTTACACTAGTGACTTACAAGTCTGTCAATGCTAAATAATCTCCAAAATTAACAGTCAGACTGCTGGTGTTACACAGGTATTTGATTACTGGGAAGGAAGGTTTTTGTTACACAACAGTATGTACCTAATGGTTGACGGAATCTATCATACCATAGTAAAAGTGGCAGGTTTCCAAAGTGTGTCAGCTTACATTAAATTGTCACGATGAAAACAATAGTTCATTAGAATAAGAGCAAAAGACAAAGTACCTTCTTCAGAAGTCCAGCTGAGTGACTTACAGAGACTATGGTAGGTAGTTTGGTCATCCAGAGGCTTACATCTACACCTGTTCTTGTTAGAGCAGTCACTGGCTTGTGCATTGGCTTCTGCGGGATGAAGTTATATTCATGCAAGAACTGCACAGAAATACAGATTTTTTAATTTATTTTTTTTTCTTTTCCTGACAGTCCTGTTGCAATTCACATACTAGTGTAGGATTGAAAAATACTTAGTACCTTTTATATGATGTACTATACATAATATATATACCATCATAAATGCATGATACATGTATGATTATTATCATAAAAAATCATTATGTATATTATGTATGATTGCTATGTATGTTATGTATAATAATTATGATACATTATGTACATTATGTATGATCATTATGATAAATGATCATCATAAATACATGATATTGTACCATGTATTGTTATCTGGTGTATAGTAATATGACACACATTAAAACAATTACTACTGTAGAAGCTATTAACCTATACAGTGGCACAGCTAATGTTGGCAAAGATTCAACCCTACTCATTGGGATTATAGTAACCATTTGGGTGTGATAAGTCATTTATCATATTTTACAAATAATTGTATCTGCCTTGCCTTATGTCTTCTCATTGTAAAATAAAACAGGTCTATGCTAACTTTATAGAAACTATTAATAATTATTGACTTTTACTGTACTAATTTGTGATATTTTTATAGGTTGTACAAGCTGCAGTGTTACCATCATTGCATACAGGGACACCAAAACTAAACAATGAAAATGAACATTCACTTTTCACTGGTAGATACATGTATTTATCAGAGATCAGTTCCTTTGTTGAAATTGTGATGTTTTGCGCAATCATACTGATCTTGATGAGCTTTGAATTAACAAAACTGATTACAAAAATTGAATGCCTGATTTGCCACATTTCTGTCATAATAGAAATTCTGTTCTATATTGTCATTATAGAAAAATGGCATTTAGACATTACAGACAAGCCTAGCTTTGATGACTCAAGACTGTCACAGGAGGGAATCCGTTTGAAACTTCCAGGACTTCTGACTCTCCAGCTTTTAGGCTCCTTCCACATACACAGGAATTTGAGATGAAAGTTTATGTCTTTATTTTTAACATACTTATTTTAAATCCTTCTGTATTTCCTTTAATTGGAAAACAGAATGCCTATGTTTTCTTTTGGAAAACAAAAGTATTGCAAAAAGGGGAAAAGAAAATCTGACTTTTATTGGACTCTACGGTCTTCAGTTTAAGTGCAGGTAGAAGCAAAGTAAAATCAACTGAGTAGGATTAGTGAGCATTTCACACCCATTGTTGTAATATATAAATTAACTTTTATCAATACTGTAGCTATTTACTGAAATGTTTGCTAGGTCTGTAGATGCACAAAGTATTATTTTACAATGTGAAGCCAAAGGTTCTGACATCCAGTGAGAATCCCCAAATAATGAAGCAAAATATGTGCTAATGAGGATGAATTGTTCCTCTCTCATTTTGTTTTGAAGTTAATTTTTTGTGGAGTATATCTATTATATTTTTTGGGAAAAGACTTAAGCGTTTTTCCTCTTTTTGTATTTAAAAAAATATATTGGTGTGTGTTTTATTGTGGATGTGCTTTAGGTAAAGGAATTCTACTTGCAGTTTCTTACAGTGTAAGTACCGGGGATGATATACCTTTTTTCTAATTTTCAGAATTCCCTCCAGAATCTTGAGAATTACAGAAGTAAAATGGGAACTTCTTGATCTCTGTGAAAGTGTATATTTTCTTGAGATCCTGCCTAGGCAAGGGTTGAATAATATACTATATACATATACTACATTATATACTGTTACAAACTTGAAAGAATCCAGATGAAATTTCCTTCTCAGAAATGTGATTATAGGATTTTCATACACACCCATACAGAAAAAGAGGACATTAACATTGGAGTACAAGGAAGAGCTTTCTGTTACACTCCCCAAGCAAAGGTCTTTCTTTAAACTACCATCAGCAACATTATGCACCTATTATTTTCTGTTTGGTTTATTTTCATGACAAAGACAAACAAAAAAACATCAGTTTCAATTATGTTTTTGTCTATGTAACATTCATTTTTACACCATCATATCACTGCGGTATTCCTCTTGAAAAAGAGCTGCATCTTTCAAGATAATTTCTCAAAGCATTTTCACTGTCTTAACTGCTTTAAGGAAGCTCAGCAGGGAAAGGAGTCTGTCGATGTTTATCACGAGTACCAAAGTAGGAGATACACTTGTACTAATCACAATTCATGGTATCTTTATGGATTTGGAAAAAAATAGCATCTCAGAACCATTGAAATTGTTGTACTGGCTTTCATGGTCCAGATTCATACAATCACTTTTATGCTAGTGTCTCTTGATTGGCTTTTTCTCTGTTCAGTGTAGGTTAATCAAAGATGCTCTTCCTTGTCCTTCACTGAATTAATTATTTCTTTCCTTTGGTGATTTAGACACATCATATCCCTAATGATATAAAGCACACAAACACTACAAAATTCAAAATGGGATATTTGATTTGTTTCCTTGTTGTTTTTTTGTTTGTTTGTTGGTTGGTTTTAATATTATTTCCTTATATGCTCTTCTGCCTTACCGTCATGTTATACTTACTGTAGAGTATCTTGTATAACATAAGCAGCAGGCTTTCGCCTGGTTTCTCTCCATGCACTGCCACTGCAGTTTGAATTTTACACACATCTTAAACATTAAATTGTTTAATGTACCTCAGAAAAATGCTCACTTCTTAAGATGAAACGGCATGTACTTTGACTAATACACTGTTACGTTTTGTATAATACTTTAGAGGACTTCAAGTTCCCATCTTCCCAGTGTCTTGTTCTGAGATTTCTATTCCCTATAAATTATTTTTGCCTTAGACTAATATTACACTGGTGAGAATAATCTACACTATAGGGACATCTTTGTTTTCTTGTTGTAATTGGGTAGAAAAAGTGCGATGCTTGTACAGTAGTTCTATTCTGGGAGTAACTTCAGGGATTTACTGGGAGGCACATTCTAAAATAAGATTTTGAATGTAGTTTTGCATCTGTGGTACTTAATCTGGATAAATTCATACTCTTTAAAAGAACTTTTTGAGGCACAAACTTTTTATTCAGATCAGCAGTTCATGAAAAAGACTTCATAAGAAAGGATTCATATTATCCATTCTACAGTTAAGAAAATATGATTTATGAAATCAAAGGAAGCCACAGAATTTTAAAGTGTCTAAATTTAATAGAAAAGAAGAGAAAACATGTTATTTCTTCATCTCTTTCAAAAAGCATAAGTTTTTCTCTTTTGAACTCTGTCTTTCAAAGGTTATTGAAAATATTGAAACATGTTAGAAATACAGATAAGAAAAATATTGTTATTCCATAACAATTTTCAGACATTAGGAAGATACGAGTTCTTTACTGTGGTAGGAGGCTGAGTAAGAAAGAGAGAGAAGTGCATTCCAGAATAATGAAAGAAAGTGAAGACTTAGCTTGCGATTGAGATGATGAGAATCACGTACAGTATATCAGTAGTGGCAATTCAGAATCATTTGACTGGTTAGACTCTGCATCAAACATGATATTAGAGAACCACGTGATGTTCAGAATAGGAAGCACAGGAATAACAATGTATTTGCAAGAATATCAGAACTATGTTTGTGGTTGTGTATTGCAGATTTTTTTTTCAGTATCTCCTACATTCTCAGGAAATGTGGTTCTGTCTATAGAAAGTTCATCTTAAAATTGGGATAGAATAGCAGCTTTAGAATTGAGCCATGTGAATTGTTTACCCAGTGCCTTATGTATAAGACAATAACATTATGTTTTTTTTTTCAGAGAAAACTGAAGCAGAGATGAGACAATATCAATGCACAAACTCACACTGCAGCATTGTATTCTTATAAAAGAAAGGTGAATGCATTTAAATATGTTTCAGTGACAAATATCCCCAAAGTATTGGGAGGAATCCATAAGGTTTCTGAAGAAGATGTGATGCATGTAACACTGAAAATACAAGGAAGAACTATTGAAAAATAGGCATCTACATGAGTGGTATGTGGAAAGAAAGAACATCAAAGCCCTTACCAAAATAAGAATAGTTTTGCAAACCATTCAGGTCCTCACTTTAAATAGTGTGGTTAGGTTAGTTAGACTTCATATGTTTTCTTAAAAGTTTCTTTAAAAAGGGTATCAGATAAGCATTGTTCACTTCTTTTTGTCAAGTAACTTTTGCACCATCTTCTGCAGGCAGAGCATATAGAGGAGAGTCTCTCTAATGAAAAGACCTTGAGGTTATAAATGATTCTCTCTTACAATAACAGAAGAAGAAGGTAGAGTGCTGCTGGCGTTCCTCACTAGTGTTAAAGTGTTAAAGGACCAGGTGAGATAGAACTTGTAAATATCCTCTAAGGTAACAATATCTTCAGGATCCAGAATTTGAGAAGATTTTTTTTTAAGAAAAAAGTTTTTTTGTTGTTGTTGTTGTTATTTTGTTTGTTTGTTTTGTGTTTTGGTTTATTTGTGTGTTTTTAAGAAAAAAAATGCTAGTGTGAAAGTTTTCCTACAGGCTATGAAAAACACTAAAGACAGTGGATTATTCTGGTCTGAAAAGGGAAGGACACTTGATCTGTGAAAGAAGCTTGTATCAAGAACAATGCAGAAATTCCCCTTCACTCTTCCAAGACAAAAAAAAAAGGAAAAATAACAGATTCTCAGAACAAAGTTATTGTTTATAAGAATTTCTGGATAGACTTACTTAAGACATTGATGTAAACTCTCATTCTGTATGTCTGGTGATTCTGGACTAAATTCAACTTCTCCCTCAGGAACACATAAAGAATCAGCAGTAACAGCTGCCTGAAAACTGTGAGATGCATAGGTTCAGAATGCTGAATCTAAGTCAGCAAATGGAATTTCTTTTTATTTATCTTCTCTGGAACATTTCTTGGACTACTATAATGAGGTTTCTTTGTCCAGCTTTTCTTGGACACCAGATTAGACACCAGAAAAGTCCCAGTTACACTTCTGATAGAAGCTCTTCAGGTTGTCTAATGGTGGAAGTCATGGGCTAATTCCATTAGCCATTACATCAGGAAACACAAGAGCACAATGACCTTGAGAAAATACATACACACGTTTCCCAAACAAACATTTATTTACCAAAATTATCTAAGTTAAATTTCTCCATTCTGAAAGTTCTTTTTATTAAATCTTTTTAGCTTTCTATCTCTGCAATTATTTTTTCACCTCTGCTAATTCCAAATATGAAATATGAAGGACTCATGTAACACAAAGTATCATTTTCTTTTCCTTTCACCTGGTAGATTTCATTAACAATGTGAGTTTCTCCACTGAGTATTTAAGGCTTTGTACATTCCTGGGGATGACCCTTTGAACTTTTTAAATTTGCTCTTGATTCTTCAACAAATAACCATCAATAAAGTTTGGAGAAGCCCTTGTTACAAAGATAAAAACATCACATTGCTCTGTCATTTCATGTCTTTCATTTGCCTTAGCAAATGAAATCTGTTTTGTGTTCATAAATTTTCATGTCTGATACATTTGAGTGTGGAGATGCTTCCTTCATTCTCAGTAACCTCAACTCAGGAATGCAATGAGAAAGAAAGGGAAAAACTGTCTTAGGTGTACATAGAAAAGCAATCCACACTGTCAATCAGGAATTTGAGAGTAACACACAGTCACATTTGTCCACTTACTTAACATTATATTTGATTATTATACTTAATACTCTCCCATAGAACTGAATGGTTACTTCAGGAGCTTAGCAAAATAGGGGAATGTCCAAAGCAAGCTAACAGCAGTTGTCATTATTTGAAAATGTGCTTTTAGTTGTTTGTATGCAAGCATCATATTCAGTAAACTAAAGAATTTTTCAAAACCTTGTAAATATGTTACATTATTTCTGAATATACTCTAAAATACTGTTTCCTTGTCTCGTTTCATTTGATTTGCATCAGACTTTTCACGGTATGTCTCTTTGGCGGGACAATACTGGCACCGGAATTGATTGACAAGTACATTGATTGATAAATACAGTGGAGCTGAAACCAGAAGCAGTAGACTATTTTCCCAAACAGTTGAAATAGTTGCTCACATTCTTTGCTTGAGAGTTTCAGAAAAGGAATATGAATTAGAAACTGGAGGCAAGACAAGTTTTAAGCATTCATAATACCCTAGGAAAGGAAACAGGCAGAGGTTCAGCAATATAAAGCTGGCTGAACCCCAGGGTACAGTGGCTGCACTGCAGACACAGAGAGGCATGGAGTGCAGCAATATTAGAGTCTGAAAAATAAATACATGAAAAACCTAAACTGCTGAGTGCTCCAGAGGTGACAGCAAGTTTGATGTGGCAGATATAACCTTCGCCTTGCATCTGTTCAGAAGAGGAATATCTAGCAGAATCACAGGTCTTTGCAAGCAAGTTGAGAAAACTGGAGTTGGAAGTATAAGTAGCTATTTAGCTAAATTCTCACCTAATGGATGGTAGTGAAAAGAATAATTACTATAAATAATCCTAGTAATTAGTAAGAATAATCTTGCTGAGACAAAATGTGATCAGAAGCCATTCAAAGGTCTGAAAACTCTCTTCTCTCAAACCAAAAGCAGTGACTTTGTTTATAACTGCTATTATAATATTTGTGCATCAAGACATTAGCACTATCTGCTGAGGGGTTTTTCATACCTTCTTTTGTCTGGACTCCCAGGCACTGGAATGATAGAACGGCTTTGGAATCACTATGTCCTGGCAAAACTGTTGAGCTCTGGCAGGAGGTTGGGTGTGCTCCTTTGATCTACTATATGACAGAAATTTCTGACAGAATGGTGGAAGGACATTTAAAAGAAGATACCATTTAGAAGATCTCTCTCTTTTTTTTTTTTTTTTTTTAATCAATATTATTTTTTTATTTCTATTATTATATTTTGGTAACCTGTGGAAGCCATGCAGATTTAGTTCATCAGGTTGTTCTAGAAGAGCAGTATATGAAAGTAGAAAATTATATATTTTATATATATATATCAGCAGTACTTCACTATTATTTTTATTATTATTCTTGATCATTACTAAAATCATATCAATATAATTTATAAAGCTGATCAGTTAACCTTTCTAGTTATCTGGATTTCAACTTAGTATAAGATACACATCAGACAAATATATTAAGTATGTGAAGCATTAAAAACACAGTGTATATTTTAAATCAGATGCCTTTAAGCCAGCAGTTAATTTGCACATCAGTATGCATTTTAAAATACTAATTTGCACATTATTTTGCACATACTAATATATTGGGAAGGGGGGAGGTTATTGGTTTGTCTTTGTTTTTACTCTGAAATATTTTTTAAATTAAGCATAATTTTTCATTTAAATCTGAAAAAAGTTGCAGGCGTTTGGAAACTGCATAGCATGAATATAATCTTTCAGATCACTTAATCATTAAAGTCTTTCAGGAATAGGAACAAAGGCATTTAGTTGTATGGGTAGAATTCCTGAAAAGTCCTTCTGTCTTCTTGAGGAACAAGGCTGAAATATTGGTGATAATATACGCGTCAAACATGATGTGACTGAGAAAGACATGGCTCGAGAGGAAAAAGAGGAGGAAAAAGTAGTTGTTTATATTTATTGCGAGGAACTGACAGGGGGGTTCTTACAAAATATGGATCAAAACAAAAGGATGTGTAATTCAAATAATTATTTTAGTGTGTTCTGGAATAAATAAAATTCACATGACACAGCTCAGTCTGTTTAGAGGTGGGATCAGGCCAGATCAAACAAGGGTGTTTCTTTGGGCTCAAAAC
This sequence comes from Anas acuta, assembly GCF_963932015.1. Classification (NCBI taxonomy): domain Eukaryota; kingdom Metazoa; phylum Chordata; class Aves; order Anseriformes; family Anatidae; genus Anas; species Anas acuta. The sequence continues at coordinate 72,969,363 of NC_088980.1, forward strand.
TTGAATCATAATGACTTTCTCAAAAATGTTGGGTTTTCTGTCTTCAGTAGTAATGCAAATCTAGCCAGATTATCTACCTCTGCCTGGTTTCCAGCTCAGAGCAAAATCTTTCAGTGCTGTTAACCTCATTCTCAATGTGTTTCAGTGCTGTTAACATCATTCTCAATGTGAACCTTTTCTGCTCAACACTGAGCATTTGTTTGAATGACAACCTAAATTTAACCTGAGTTTTATCTCAGTTTCTGGTAATTTGAGAAACATTTTGTGAATTTTAATAATCAGTAGAATATCATTGCAGTCCCCAGACTGATTAATAAAAACAAGTTTTCAGAAAAATAACTGTGCACAAGAAGTACTTTGACCATATATATGACTATAAAGTATGGCGATTTCCATGGAAAAAAAATGCTAAAGGATTTAATAAATGTTGATCATACCTTCTCACAGATTACCATACTTTTCCAGTTTCTTTTGGAGGATGTGTCCTGCTTTCAGCCCCCTTACACTTTTCTTTCTATGCTTACTATATTGGAAGGCAAGTTTTCATTCATGACCTATGATGTCATTTCTTTAGTTGCACACCTCATTAAATTTACTTCCTTCTAATCTCTACAGGTCTCTTACTTTCTGCCTGCTACTGAGTTTCTCTTGGGTAAAAGCCAATTGATGTACAATAAATATTGGCAAGACAAGAACTGTTTTCTTACCATCTCTGTCTCTACTGCTAGTTTACTTTTCAATTGCTGACAGCTGAATATAGCCCTACATCTTCACAGCACCAAGGAAGCCTTGCTCTGTTCAAGAGCACTCAGTCATCTTTCATTCTTCATATCACTGAGTGAAAGACTCTCTCCATTAAAAACTGTGGTACATCTCTCTACACTGTTCAATGGGGCAACGTTTTATTCATATGCTGTAGAAGTACATTGTCAAATGCCACTGCTTAATCCTAGTATAATATTCTGGGTATTACTCAAGGTTTCATCTGTTCCTTAGCTGTACTGCATTCTCTTAAGTTATTTTCACAAGTAGGATTGCTTCAGTAAGAAATGAAGAATGTTATAGGTTTTTTTAATACATAATTATGATATTTAATAATCTTATTTTCAGTCATGATCAAGTGTTGAAGCCACTCATGATTTACAGTTGGTGTGTGTTTCCTGCTTGGTATCTTTTGAAATTCAAGATGCTTCATATTTGTGCTCATGGTCACATTCTTCCTGACTGCGGATGTGTATTTTCTGTTATAACTAATGGGAGTTACACATACACATCAAAGACAGAATATGTCTCACAAGCCCAATTTGAAATAGAAATATCTGGAACACATTTTTGCTAGATCTGGTTGTCCTCATACATTATTCTTGCAGGTGACACTATCACTACTGGTTTTGTACCAGATAGGAAATCATTAACAGCTTATTTTCTAATTCATTTCCTGATCTGGATAATTTCTTTCATTTTCATCCACCTCCTGCTTATCTCCTTTTTACTCAGAATGTTAATTTCCCTTTCACATTAAGTTCTGCTGAAGTCAGCACAGACATAAACAAATGGATTTTTTTTTAAACAATATGCTTCTCTTGGAATCAAATCCCATTTTCCTGAAATGTCACAGTATTTCATTTCTTATCTATGGCTTTTTTAATGCATTTTTCATCTAAGACTTTTGTTTCAGTATATTGGTAGTACACTAAGGTCATAACTAGGCACGAACAAGAGAATTTTTTATCTGTAACTACTGACACGTTGCCCCTTTTTGATTTTCAAGGTTGTTCAAAATAATCTAAAGTAGTACCTTTTTTTTTTTTTTTTACTTTTTTTTTTTCAATTTGTATTTATTTTCTTTGTAATAAATAAGTTTCCTAGCATAACACACTTCTTTCCTCTAAACAAAAAGTCATCAATAAAGTTCTCTCCGCAATGAAAAGAGGAAACGTGTCTGTATGCATTTCATATTGATTTGGCAGAACTTTTTTCATTAAATTGCTAAATGATATTTTTAGCCTGATACAAAGAAAAAACAAAAGCCTGTGAACCAGAATTTCTTAAATGGATTGGTCAGCAAAGACCAAATGAATACATATATTATACCTGTATTATGATACAATTAAATTACATTTAGTGGATGGTACAGATTCTGAAATTCACTCCAATTCTTTTCTTTTTCATCATTAATAATGACATCCGTAACCCTATTAAACCCATCCAAGGTTTAATTCCAGCCTGGAGGTTTTTTTTCCTGTTCACTTTTTGGTACTTATTTAAAATGCCCAGTACATTACAGATGAGCTGTAAAAATAAATGTCTGTTCATCAAAGCTTTATGCTTCACTATAAAGTAAATGGAATCTGCAGTTTAGTTCCAGTATTCTGCTAATAGCCTCACTGAAGGAAAACTTGTGCAAAAGGATTGCTTAAGATTAATCCTTACAGATCTGCAGGGTTGGAATGCCATACTCTACAGTCTTACTCCTTAAAATGAAATGTTCTGCCTTTGGCAAATTTAGGCCTGTGCTTTGTCATTTTTGGCCTACTGACATCTCACAGAATCACAGAATCACAGAATTTCTAGGTTGGAAGAGACCTCAAGATCATCGAGTCCAACCTCTGACCTAAAATCTGACATAACATTCCAGAATAAGGTCTGCATATACATAAATCTTGTCTGTATTTGTGTTCAGCTGCGAACAGCTAGTGCTCTCTAATTGACTTTCTCACTGTTTTTGGCATACTGTTCATTTTGTAGTCTGTAAGATGCTTAACATATTATGTTACTTTAAAAAGTCATTTTAGTGCCTGTAACTAACTATACATAGCTCAAATCGGTTTTCCTTTACCAGATGATTCCGTTTCTATTAATGATGTACGTACACTCACATACTGCATTCTAGTTTGTATAAACAGAACTGTCATTTACAGAATTTCTCAACACTTTCTCACAACCTTTGTTTCCTACTCAGTTTTCACCTTACGTCTTTTGTCTGGAGGACCTTGCAACATTTCATAAGGCAAATGTATACTTACTGGCATCCCTGAAAATTGTATGAATCTGTAGAATAGATTTTTATTTTTTTATGATGAAAAGGTATTTCATGCTTGTTAGAAATTAGGTATTATTTATTCCTCTGTAATGAGGCAATATATCCCTGATCTGATTTTTTTTTTTGGTCTTTCTGTCTTCATCTTCAGTCAACTTATGATAAAAGCAAAACACTCCTAGTATTTTTTAAAAAACATATGGTTAATGTGACTGTAGCATGTTTTAATTTAATACAAAAAAATCTCAAATATTTATATATGCTATTCCTTTTTGGCATTACCAAAATACGTTTAAACTTTAGCATGAGAATTGCCTTCTGTTGGAAGTTCTGTGCTTCCAATAGTTCAGTGCTTTCTGTTTTCTTGGCTCATTCAGGCAATTCGTTTTTGTAAAATTCTGCATTCTTGAGAAAGTGTTACAACAGTTATGGGTAAAAACAGATAATGGGGTTTTGTTCATGTTCAAAAAAAAAAAAAATGCACAGAAAACAGACATGGCAACAAAGCTGGTTGAAAGTGTATGCACAAAGGAATGTGCTCCGTATTTGAAATCAGACATAAGCTTGAACTGCGGTGCTCAGATCCACATTTGAATTTCACCAGAGTTCAAGGTTATACCAATATGGCTTATTACAGATACAAGGAATAAAGCCTAAGGCTGGCTCTACACTAGTACATTATCTTCTGTTTTTATCTTGCATTTTGCTTGGAGATGTCCCCTTGGTTGTTTAAGCATTCAAATTACTTGAACAACAACAAAAAGTTGATGTCTGCTACTACAGAGACTTCTTTTTCCTATTTCATTCAGGACTTCTCAAAGCCCACTGTTGATTTCCAGTGAATTAGTGGGCTTTCTCAAGCTTCATAAAGAAAATTTTAAGATGCTTTGTAAAGGCAGCTACTCACCAGATATGTAAGTCAACTTTCTATGCTGGAATTTTAAGGAGAAAAAAATATATGACATATAATTCAGTCTTGCTCACTCACTGCATATAGTGCCTAACACCAAAGACATTTAGCAGAGGAAGACAGTTTCAAGCTTTTCTCCTGAACCCACAGAACTGTCAAAACCAATCATGTACATAATAGGATTGTACTACACTATTTCAAGGCACTAATATTTTTTTTTCTTGTAACCCAGCATTGATTTTTAAGACATATGCTATTATTTTTTTACTTAAAGCAGTGACAGTAACAGGCTAGCAACCAAAGCATCACTGGTTTAAGTACAGAAATAACTTGACCATGATTCACTAATGAGGTTGTACCAGTCTCTAATCCTGTTAGGTATTTACACTGCTTTCATTTCATTGTACTGCAATATTTTGTAGTACTTATGAAATAATCTTCACAATGTCCAGAAAGTCAGGAAATATTTACATTGCTAGATAGTGAAAAGGACCCAAGATACAAAATAAAAATAAAAATAAAAATAAGACTTCTAAAAGTCTTTCCAGCATAAAGAAACAGATGAATCTTTATTGTATTTTTTTCAAGGCATCTAATCTGGTGAGGGACCTAACTGTCCTTCAGATGACTGCCTCCCCTAAGGTCATGTCTCTAGTAGAACTGGGAAGAGAATATCAGATCCTGACTCAGAATTCAGTAATTTATTCAGTAAATCACCTTTACTAGGGTATTCAGTTTGTTTGTTTGTTTGTTTGTTTTTAATCTATTTTTTTCAAATGAATCAGTGCCATTTAGTGAAATTAGCCTTTTAATAATTTTTTTTTTTTTTTTTTTTTATACATAACGTTTATGGCAAAGTAGTTTTGCAGTACATATCCACCAATGATATGAGATGTTTACTTCTGTTAGGACATTTCCATGTCAAATGAAATTTACACAGAGATCTACTGTATTTTTGAAGGGCACTAGTCATGGGCATATATAGTAGAATCAATGTGTCTGTTATAAAAGTTAATGAAAGCCCCAAAGACTGCAAAGCTACATACTAGCTTGAAAATACATTCTGTAAGAACTTTCTTGTCAAGAAAAACTTTTGAGACAGAAGGAGCTGCAGTGGAGCTGCCTAATGAAAAATTGATGCTGGTTTAACACATAATGTTGTGGTAATCCACAGGTAAAGCCAGCCTCTTACTGTTGGACTTTGTGAATACACCTTTAACCCCTACATCTGATATCCACAATTAAACATTTTTAGGCCAGTGAAGAATTTGCCTGTGCTTGCATTACTTCTTAGCTAGTTCTTACATTCAGATTACAACACATAAAAATTAGTCTGACTAGGTCATGTTTATGGATAACCCAAAGCAACCTTTAAGTATTTGCTTAAAGTTATTAGACAAGATAATTATTCAGCAAACAGTCTCCAAACACGTGACTTGTGAATAGTTGCTGCTTGGTGTTTTAATTTTTATTTATTTATTTTTTGTAATAATTACACTCTGGTTTTACACTTGTCACTAGCCATGTTTTTGGAATATTGGATAAAAGGTGTTTGAAATGTCTGCCCTATTAATTTTAAAAATTATGAACAGATAGGAAGAAGTAAGAACAGATTTCATTGTTCAAAAATACAGGCTATCAAAATATTCCACTAATATAAGCGTGGGAGGGGGTCTCAGAACAAGACAGAGGACAGCACAGCACTGCTAACGCTATGACACAGCAAGGGCACTGCAGTCCCTAAGCAGTTAATCAAACCAGTGAGATGATTACCTGGAGATTAGTAAAGGGAATGTAGAAGAAAATATGCCTTTTATTTATGACTAAAATGGTATTAGTCTACAGCAATGGTTGGCTTTCAGTAGATTTATTTGGTGGATAATAAAGACAAGGTCCTTGGAAAGATTCTGAAATGCTAATATTTGGAACCTTTTTTGTCTAGGACATCTACTTGCCACACTACATAAATTATTCACTTCTTCTCACACTTTCTGTCTGTGATGTTTAAGCTTCACTGCGCAGCAAAACATTGTGAATTGAGAAAGCTTTGTATGATGTTGTGGGTGCAGTTGTTATGCTACCAATAAGCTGTGGAATGGTATTGAAGATTTGAGGCCATGTAAGTATCCATTTTCAAGAAAGTGATTCATCATACAACCATTTCAAGAAATAAGCCTCCAGTGTAGATCTTATTGATAAATGCTGATACAGTGCTTGCTCATATAGCTGTTCTTTTACTACTTCCCTCTGTCTATGTCTGTGTGGTATGTTTTTTCCTATGCATTTTCTTGTATTTACTGCCCAATTCAAAATATCAGTCATAATAATAAAGTGTCAACGTACACTGTTCATAGCTGTGTGAGCCACATATTCAAATGGTGTACACTGTTAAAGCTCCACTATCGCTGATAGCAATATGTAAGTTTAAACTATTTCAATGATTCACTGTATCAGTTAATATTTCATATTTCTCTTTCCATATAATGGCAGACTTTGTTTTGTATAGACATATGACATAAAAATCCATGAAGAGCAACAGGTAAGTGTGATGTGTGAGTGAAAAGTGGTGATATTGTACTGACATGTAGAATAGCTGTCAAATTTATATATACCTCATTGTGCATTAGTTGTTATGCCAATCATCCTCAAACATAAACACAGGATCTAACAGCCTATAGCAAGAATACAAAGGATGCCTGTACAGCTATTTGTCTGTGTCAGGTCATTGGGAATCTATAATGTATTTTTAAATTTTTTAGAAAAATTTTGCAATATTGTGCATTCATGTTGCCAGCTTCTGTTGAGATATACTTGAGATATACTGTGTTGTCTCTGATAACCCATTGCCCATCATGCATGGTCCCTGTTCTGAAAGCCAGTGGCTATTTTGTTACTTCTGTCCCCATAGTTCAGCAAACCTATTAGGAGCTACTTTTCTGTCATATGGCAAATTCCCCAGGAAATGCTGCCTAACATTGCTTCAGGAGAAATATTTATCAGTTCAAGTATTCTTTAAAAGAAGAAATCACATGGAAGTATTCCTATATGTCGAGTGAAAAACCTTCACTCTATTAAACATGCGTGCATGACTCCCATTTTTCCTAAGTAGAATGTAAGCATATACCTTGGATTAAGCAGCCTTTTTAAATGCAAGTATCTTTCTAAATCAGATTTCAAGCATTCAGTCACAATAGAATTGTTATAAATGGCTCAGGATTCAAATTAGGATTAAATAAAAAAATAGGATTTATTAAAAGAATATAAAGGAATAGAGGTAAGCAAACAGCGCTGGGTGCACTGGGAGTCTCCACTCCACCAGGACGCACACCAGTTACATCAAGCAGCTGATTTTTATGCACCTAGACTAATACATATTCATTACTACTTCTAAAAAAATAGATTATTATAATTAGCTTCCGGGGTCCAGTCCCTCCTACTGGAGCATGCGCATCAGTCTCCTCTGGGGGTCTCTAGGGGTCTTTCATGCTGAAGGCTCGTAGTCTTCCTCTCACCCTTTGTACTCACTCGGCACTATTCCAAGTTTATGGAACACTCTCTGTACACTCTCCACAGGTCTTGTCTCCCAACCGTCCTTCAGCTTCTTTTTTCTTCCTCTTAATCTCTTGGCCCCCCTGGCCAGATACCAAGGATCCTCATAGTATCCCATAACAGTCACTAGTTGTTATCAGTTGTTCTGAAACTCCCAGACATCAAACACAAACAGCTTTCTTATTTGACGCTTCACGAGTAATTAAAACATTCTTCCCCAGCCATTCACAGACACATCTATAGCAGTGTTAAGTTAATCTCGAAGAAGACAGGAAAAAAGGCTGTAACTGTTAGAACTAGAAGTCAGGAATAACAAAAGCAAACAGGTTCATAAATTTAAGGAGTGTTTTCTGAAGACGTGATAAATTGACTGGAATGAGGGGGAGACTGGGGCACACTGCATCTGTGGTTCAAGAATTAAATTGCCAGTGCAGGGCCCAGGCAGACAGGATTCAAACAGAATTGTTCTTTATGGACACGAATTTATGGACACGAATTTATGGACACGAATTGGAATTGTTAAAACATTCCTCACAGAATGAATTTCAGATATTAAGCAGTCAAAACAAACTGCTCATAACCTGTCAAATAATTATACAAAATATTTGGTGTTTTTGAAAAACAAATTCAAGAAAATCAGAATACATTGGCAGCCATATTCCAAGAAGACAGAGATGACGCTCAGTGACTAAACTGTATTCTGAATTACTTGATTCAATCTTTTAGTTATTCTTTATTGATATGCTGTACTATTCCAAATGAGGTATTAGTGCTGTTCTTAGAAGCATGAGTTGTTTATCTAATAAAATAAATAAGATAAGGAGGAAAAGGCATAAGAGATTGGGAGATGTGTATGTTTGGAATGTTTGAGAGCCTTTCCTTTTTATAAATTAAAAAACTTCTCATTCAGGAGAAAAACATTTGTTACAATACCAGTGAATATTACAATATTATAAATAAGGTTGGTTTGAATAGTCTTTGGGGGTGATTTATGGAACATACTATTGTATTGTACTTCTCTAATTCCATGGCCTCAGTTGCGAGTTCCAACCCTCACACATAATACTGTAATTCTGTTAAAATTCCATTATTTGGAGTTATAGGTGATGAGGAGGCTAGGGCAGGACAATGAAGGGCACGGCAGGACAACGAAGGGCAGGACAGGGCAGGGCAGGGCAAAATACTTCAGATGCCAACTTAAATTGAACTTGGCTGTAAGTAAATAACAAATCTGATGTAACATTTGTTGGCAGACTGTTGAAGAAATCATGATGAAGCCAAAGAATTATTCTCTTGGAAACCCTTCTTTAACTTTCAACTGTCTGCATTCAGACACAGACTTGTCTAACACTGAACACAAAGAAATGCTGATTGCAACTTTGATAGAGTTAAATAGGAATTTATTGTACAGTGAATAACTGAGATGATGATGATACTTAGTGGATGGTGGCTTCACATTCTATGCCTGCCATTTACACCAAATTGTTATTAAGCAGATGGAAACTTTACACTTAGGATCTCATAAAAGTACATATCAGAGCTTTTGATCAAAGCTAATTGAAACTGTACCTATTTGTTGCACATGTGCAGCAGCTTTCTCCCTTTCTCGCTGCTGACATGAAAGATGATTATTTGAAAGAACTTGCTCCTCCCTGGATTATAAGCAGAAAAGAGATATATAGCCAGGGGAGAAAATCTGTTGACAAAAACAGTTAAAATTGCTGTAGATGCATTCTTTCACTGTGCCTAGGCAAAATCAAAAAAATGCAGATGAATATTAGGTGCCACTTGCTGTGAAAAGTCAATGATTGTGGGCAAATTTCAGAGAGGCCCCGTGACATATTTGTGCTGCCTGTAGGCTTTATGTTGGAGGGAACGATGCTGGTCAGGGTTGTTCATAGCTCTCTAACAAATAAGACGGGGCATACTGGTCACAGAAACTACATGATACATGGTTACATACAGTGATACTGCTTAACGCATTACTAATTTGACTCATACATCATGAAGACAGTTTCCTGGTCTTTGCAGGCAGAGAGTGTTTTCAGCAGGCCAGGAAAAATGATCTCATTTTGGCACTGGGCTATCAAACGATAGTGGTGCTCACAGCTTGTATCATAGAGGGCAGATCTGGTACACCTACAATCTTCTGAGCAAAGCATGGAGAAAACCCATTTACCAGGTCTTTGTTCTTTAGGGAAATATGTTCCAAATGCTTCTGTACTGCTCCAGGGGATGCTGCCATTTTAGGAAGCTGAGGCATAACAAATTCAGCTATGCAATATCTTAAAAAAATAATCCTCACAAATTGGCTACGTGAAAAATATACAAGTTTGTGAACCTTTTTTTTCAAGGCTAACTTGGCAGCAGCAGTTGCCATCTTCATTTTTTACTGGTCAGTAATAAATACTGGCTAAGCCTCTCATTCACAAATCTGCAAATTGTAACTAGGTACTGTACTCCTATCTCACACATACTGAATCAAACAGCTCAACAAAACAACTTTAGTGAAAGTATTAAAGAAAAAAATAACAAGGGAGGTGAACAGACCAATATACAGGTAGTCATTCTCCAACATACAACAGCAAAAAGTATTTAAATCTCATTAAAAACTATTTCGGTACTCACTTGGTGTTCTCAATGTGGCACCTGCTATGGCAGCTTGCACCATCCAACTCCTGTGGTGGAATCTCACTGTTTGCGATAGCTCCCCTGCTCTGCCCTGGATCCCACCCAGACGCAAAACCTTGCCATGCTGCCACAAGAGCTGCCCCTCCTCTTCCACTAGCTGCTGTGCCTGGTCTCCCCCAGTCACCAGGTGCTCTTGTGAGGGAGTTTTGCTTCTTAGCAACACTGAGGACAGAAAACACAGTCCCCTGCCATTTTATTTTTTTTTTTGAATGACTATTCTTTTTTGAAGGTATACCTTTACTTCATGCCTGACAGGAATCACCTTCAGAGGGTGAGGGCTTGTGCCTTGTGTAGGGGTGACTGATACTGGCGCAAGTGGGTTCCATGGCTCAGTCGCAGGGCCTGTCACAGGTGTTGGAGTAACTGCAGTGCCTGTCATCAGATCCAGAGACCTTCTCTTCCCCTTGAGGGTACTGAATAGCATTGAACAGGGCTCAGCAGGTATGGGCCAGGCCCCAGCACATTGCAGTGATTCCTGTCTCTCTGGATTTGTCAGGGTGACAGCATACTTTTTCCAAGTATTTCACTAGTTTTTCAGGATTCTGCACTTGTTCAGGGGTGAAGTTCCAACACACAGGAGGTGTCCACTCTCCTAGGTGCCCGCCCATATCCTCCCAAACACCCTGCCACTCATAGCTATCCTGCCTTGGTGCAGGCCTCTGGGTGGTATTCTTGAATAGTTGTTTAGCCTTAAACAAAACCTGAAACACATTTAGGAGACATAGCAATAGGAACATGCTGGTTTGAGAACACCACGAATATTCAAAGTTCTCACAGGCTATTGTAACTTGCCTGGAGGAAAAGGGGGGGGGGGGGGGGGGGTAAAGGAGAAAGAGAAGGTGAAGAAGCAGGGGAAAGTGTCCCTCCTTTGTATCCCTCATAGATTGGCTCTCTGAGGAGAAAAGGTAAAGAGTGTAATTATTAATAGTTTCTGAGAGATGGTTCCCGACATATGGAGATGGCGACAATGCTGAGTACAAATATCAGATTAGTCTTATGACTAGTAATATCATATATTACTTGCATCATAAGCCAGTGTTACACAGTACAGAAAAACTATAATTATAATCCAGACCCCAGAGGTGACAAACAGCACAACAGAGAGCACAGTTATTGAGTAAGGTGATACACAACACAACACTGAGAACAAGCACAACTCCAAGAGCAAAAAGGTCAACACTGTGACCAACAATTATTAAATTAATATAACGATTATAGCAAATTTGGTTTAACATGTTCTGGTCAGATCTATTGCTATCTCAACCCTTCACATCCCATGTTGGGTGCCAAAAGGACTGTTCTGTTTTAAGCCAGCCAGCAGCTCAGCACCACACAGCTGTTTGCTCACTCCCTCTCCAGCAACAGTGTCATGGGGGAGAGAATTGAGAAAAAAAGTAAAACACCCAGGTTGAAATAAAGACAGTTTAATAGGACAGAAAGGGAAGGATAATAATAATAATAATAATAATAATAATAATAATAATAATAATAATAATAATAATAATAATAATAATAATATACACAAAACAAATTATGTACAATGCAGTTGCTCACCACCTATCAACTGTTGCTCAGCCAGTCATGGTAGCCCCCCAACCAACTCCCCCAGCTGTTATTGTTCAGCATGATGCCACACAGTGTGAGGTATCTGTTGGCCATTCTGGGCCAGCTGTCCTGGCTGTGTCCCCTCCCAGCTCCTCCAGCCTCCTCCTGGCAGGGCAGCACGAGGAGCTGAAAAGGCCTTGGCTCTGTGTGAGCTGTGCTTTGCAACAACTAAAACATCGGTGTGTTATCAGCCTTATTCTCAGCCTAAACCCAAAAGACATCACCATCCCAGCTGCTAGGAAGAAAATTACTTCCATCCAAGCCAAAAAGCAGGACAAGGACTTGCCTGTTCTCTTTCAGTCTATGATTTTAGCTTTCTTTTCATACTGAGGCATCAGATTTGAGTGCTTTTCACCTCAGGTTTGCTTAGATATAGTTATTTTCTCAGACTTTTACATGTTGTCTGAACTAGATATCTTCCTGTACTTTGTGGCAGACCTACATATTAAACATGAGTTTGTAATAAATAAATAGGGATGTTCAGTGCATAATGAACATGTTTAAGACCTGCCCACTTCTCCCTTTCACATATTCCCCTATTTTTTCAGCCAGGTAAGAAGAAAGCACTTCTCTCCTTAGCAGCCATCACTCTGAAGCTCTTAGGTAGGGCTTGCTTTTTGTTTTTCAAGACTCCACCACCAAGCTAATAAATAAAAACAAATATGCACCATGAGATTGCAGTGAGCATTCAATTCAGTAATGCATTTTTAGCTGGGTTGTGGTCCTGAAAGAGATTAAAGTGCTAATCAGAGCTTTATGACTTTTTCTTTCTTATTTCTAAGTCTCAGGATCAGCTTGCAGAGCAGAGCTGGTGGACAGCACATTTCACATGAGTTGTTACCTGCTTATAAAGCAGTTCTAATCCAGTATCCTACAAATTTGAAATAGAGAGCACTTTTTTTTTTTTTTTTTTTTGGTAGAAAAATACTTTGGAGTTATAAGTCACTAGGGAGGCAAAAAGAAATAGAAAAACATATTCTGTGACCAACGTGTACAAAATAATGAATGAAAAAAAGTTGAAAAATAATCTCTTTACAGGCTGTTTGGTATGAAGGTGAGGATTCAACTATGGCTAAAGCTACTGTTTTACAACTATGAAAAACACTCATTCTGCTCAAGTCAGCAGGATGTCATCAAGCTTATTCCTGCAACAGAACTTATAAAAGCTGGAATAATGTTGAAAATTATGAAAAACAACTTGGGGAATTATTTAACTATTTCACAACGTTTACTCTTCAAATTATGTCCAGGCTATGATTATGTAAGAAAATCTGTCTGTTTGTGATCTTGAACCTAGAAACCAATTCTAACATTTGCTGATTGTTCACTGGTCTCTGATAATGCAGTATTTGTACAGATGTGATGGTACTTGTGGTTTTCTGCACAAGCACGTCAGGAAGCATGTCCTATGTAAAATATTCTTTCTTCTTCTTCTTCCTGTTTAAAGATAAGAAAATTTGTATTGCCAACCTCACTGCCATAAATATCAGACTAACAGAAAGACTTTTTGCTTTTATTTCCATCCTGCAATGTGTGGAATTGCTTCTTGTGGTTTCCTGAGACATGACATATCACTTCAACAATTGCAGGAAAATCTTCCGTCTCACACCATTCTGACACCATTGACGTGAATTTAGAGAAGAGGGAGAAGAGTAGGTTTTCAGACTTTAAAAGGCATGCAGACAATGAAGGTGTACTTTCAAAGAAAAAAAAATCTGATTTTGACTAAATATAAACTTCTCTGGCTACACAGCTAATCTTTTGAAGTGCTTAAGCCAAATACCAGTAATATTCAAAGTATTATTTTCAAATAAGTTCTTCAGTATGTTGTTCAGCTCCATTGAGCTGTTGGGCTGAAAGAATCCAAAATATCTAAAAAATAAACTGTAGAGAGATTCTGCCCAAACAGAGTATAAAAGCCTATTTTTAGATATCATAAGAGTTAGATGAAGCCTCTGAAAGGGAGAGTATGTAGGTCAAACTCTCTGGACTGTGCACAGCATGTGTACACAGTAGTTTTCAGATGGATGAGCTCATCAGAACGCTGTGGACATTAGCACCACCTGATATGGAGTGCAGCAGCTTGAGGTAGCGAAGCTGGCAGCAAAAACAGGTAGCAAAACTGCCACCCTAGCTGTAAGCACATCCTCAGTGTGACACAGAGAGGGACAAATGGCAGCCTTAAGGATTAGTCTGATGTCTGCACTATTATATACTTCAAATTTAAACTTCAAAGTATGCATTTGGATGAATGTGGAAGGAAAAGATTAGTGATATTTCCAGTTCTGTTTTGTTGATAATCTGACTGTCCTAAATTTCTTATCTGGAGATGCAGAAGCAGTCTTGGAGAGGAGATTTTAGCAGGGATCCTAGTCAGTGAATCAAAGTTCAGGGGCCACAAGACACTAGTAGTATTCAGGGCTTCACTGAATAATTTACACTCTTACCTCTGTCAGCCCCTTTAAGGTATGCTCAAGACGGTTAAAGCCAGCTTGCTATATTAGATTTTTCCTTGTTATTAAGCAAATACTGAAATCAGTGAACATTTTGAACAAATGTTTCCTGATAACTAACTCAATTTTTTCTTCTAAGGTTTTCTTTCTAAATAACATCTTTGAGTCATCTGTATCTCACACTGTCACAAGCCAAACCTACATTTTGGGTATCAATGTTTTATTCCTGTCTTTCCTGCTAAGAGCAGGGTTTTTTTGTTTTTCTTTTTCTTTAAGAGGATGTTATGTTAAAATGATATATAAAGTAATAATGTCATAGCCAGCTTAGAAGTGAAAACATTCAAGTTAAATGCAAAGCTGTCTGTATATTCAAAACATTGCCAATATTAGCATATTTTTATAAGAATGCCAGTATTCTAATGTAACAAAACTAGAAAGTTTGACCTTGTATCTTCTTGTTTTATCATCAAGCCTATGAAAATTCATTAAAAAGCAATATGTACTTTTTCTCAGTGTGCTATTTTTGCTAAGTTAAAAATATATCAATACTGGAAATACTAGTGTACATACATACTGTACATGTATTGTAGCCACATCTTTATATTTCTCAGGGCTGTAGACAGAGGTGGCATCTTGTTCTAGAAAGATGAATGCACTTAAAATTAATCTAAGTAAATACCTGTAGGCATTTTATACTGCAAACATGACTGAACAAATACTTTTTTAATGACCTCGATACTGCAAAGTTCCTGGGGTTGCAGAGTCATTGTAATCTCAGTGAAAAAGTAGTACTCTACTTAAATGTGTGAGGAGTGTTTTGCAGGCTAAAAGTAGAGCAGCACCTTATGAACGTTATCCTGTAATTGTTAACATAGAGAAGAAAACTGTCAAGAAAGACTGATAGAAGTAGTAGTTTAACATGGTAGTACAAAAAAATGGAACTGAACCATTCATTTTCCTTGGCACAAAGACTCAAGGCTTCCCTTACATTATCCTCAGAATAGTGTTCGAAAAATTCTTTCCTGAGAAAGAACATATCTTATCCTAACATATTCTATAACATATCTTCATCCTTGTGAATGGCCCAGATCTCTTACAAGAATAGTAAAACACTTCCTCCCTCTGCCAGTCCAGTTTCTGTTACAGCACAGGCTCTCATTTTAGTAACAAGTTTCATTTTAGTAACTAGTTTCAAGGTAAGAGAGAGAAAAAATAATAATAATAATAATAATTGATATATTATGCTGGTACCTAGGTAGCCCTTAGGATAAATATCTGATTGCTTATGTTATAATCAACTGGTAACATTGTCAGATTTTTCCAAATATGAAATTCCAATGTGGGTTCTTCTTTACTTATTTACTTTTTTTCTCCACCTTGATGTATTTCCATTTTGAGACTATAGTCACTAAAAATAAAAACTGCTTCCACTTAAAACTACCTCTTAAAACAAAACTAGAAAAAGCGTTAGTGAAGAAATAAGCTGAGCACACAAGAAAACCATGTTTGCCATGTGATCTATTTCAAAGATCTGTAGATTTGTAGATAAATCATCAGACTATGCTTTAGAAAACTAAGATTCAATTTTCACATCTTCTTTTTGTGTCTTTAAGGTATGGGGTATTTTGCAGCCCTGAGCTTTTTAATCTCTTCCTGTTGTATTTTCCCATATGCTGCTGCAGACATAGTAATACAGGTTTTCTGCCACCCATTGCCATATGTATTTCTGTAGTTAATCATTTAGCCTAATCATTTAGCAATTGATTAATACCCTCATGCAATGCAATAAGCATTTGATATAGATTTTTCTTGTATTTGCCTATTCATGTCACAATCATTGATATAAATTTTAAACATGTAAGCTGCCTCCTAAAACCTCTGGTTGAGATAACTGAAGTACTGATGAGATTTCAATTTTAATTATTTGTTATTTAATATAAATACTTTGTTTTGTTAGTTTTAATTGAGTTAAGTGTCAGATGTCATTCTGTCTACTACTCACTATTTTATCTGTCTCAGTCTTGCTTCTTGTTGCTTCTGCAATTTATTTAGCCACACATTCTAAATGTTTTCCTAATGCCTATCATGTTAATGCTCCCCTGACTTCCAATGGACTGTTTTGTTCTTTATTTTTCTGTTCTTAAAAACTTTAGAGGTACAGTGTTTGTGTCAGGACATAAGATGGACCTGCATAACATTCAATTTTCTTTTCAACTATCTTTATAACTTTTGTTGCTATGAAAGTCTCCTTTGAGCAAGTTCATGTTTAACTGGGTATTTTTGTGCTATACACACTGATTCCCTGTCATTTTTTTCCTATTGCATTATTAAAAACACCAACTGACAAATGCACAGGCCTCTCTGATGTATGAGTAGTTGACACTATTTATTCTACTGCACTTTCCAGTTCAGTGTTACAAAATAAGAATTAGATGTCTGTATTGATCCATTGCTAGGATTCAGAAATCAGATTTCATGTTGTTCATGAAACCAGGTTTCATATTGTTCTTAATCTTGACTAACGTAATTATTTTTTTATAATTTTCATATATTGCCAGTGTTTCCTTTATTCCGTTTCTTAACTGTACATTATATCAAACTCCCTTAGCATTTTCTTTTAGCATCATCTTGAAGCATATTTGAACATGATATAAATGAGCCCCTGATCCATTGTTTTGATCCAGTTCTGTTAACCGTGTTTTTATATGACCACCCCAGTACATGTATGATGATGGACATCTTTCTTGATTGTTTTGCTGGTTGTTTTTTTTTCTCATTCTTCCAGGCTTCTCTCCTGCTTTTTTTTTTTTTTTTTTTTTTATTCATCTTTCATCCTTATCTTCCATATTTCATTATTTGTACTGTTTTCCTATACTCTGTCTAGGCAACTGTGCCTTGTGCCTTAAGTCCCAGTTCGTTTCTTCATGGTTAGCTATTATTCTCCTTAGCAGTGTTAGAAAGTGCTTCTTGCTGGTTATGCTATTAGCAGTTTTACAGCAGTAAAGATTTTTCCAATGATTCTAGACTGGAAAAGCATGATTTTCCTCTGCATAATCCAGCTTTTTTTCCTGTGATGAATAATTTTACACTGTAATTTCAGTTACTTTTAAAAGTATCAGCGGGACTTCAATACTTAGTATTTCTCTGAACTGCTTCAAGCCGTGAGCTAGATTTGATTTGTGAAGGTTAATTACAAATTACTGAAATATATTAAACAATTAAGAGGTAATATTTGAAATTATTCCAGTATATGAACATCAACTGGCAGCTAATTGAAGTATTGTGAGCTTATCTGTGATAAACCTGGCAGTCAGTTCCCAGAACCCAAAGCATTACAGCAGCCCCCAGCTGACTTGCAGTAAATTGGACCACGGTTGTTGTCACAGAACTTGATTTCCAAGGTAACCAGACCTGACAGATTCTCAGACCTGGAACTCATGGCACTGCAGGTCCCTGGTGCTGTTCTGTAACTTGTTCCCAAACCTCTTTGTTAGTATATACCTTTTAAACAGGTGATGGATTAGGTTTTGAGGCCACATTCATTAAATGGCTGCTAAGTGCTAATTAAAGTCTAAGTAAGTAAGTTTCTTTTCCACAGTGCTGGAGATTAGTTTATGTTCTTTCCACCTTTCTCTCTTGTATATGAATAATTTCTAGAGCAAATATGCTTGTACTACTGGTGTTTGAAGAGCAGCTTACTGAATACTAATTGCTAATTCTGGTACATAACTAAAATATCCCTGAAAAGCTTCAACAGCAAAGAAGCTTTCTGAACATCTGGCTTCCTCTCAACTGGCAAATAATTTACTATACCACTAAGACCTCGCGCTTCCCTTGGTGGAAGAAGCTGTACTAGAAATCAAATAGCTTTTAAAATGATGGGTATTTCAAAGACATTTGTAGCAAATTGCTTCCAGAAAGAATATTTATTTTAACTAACAACTGAAAATTAGAAATGTTCAATTCTGCCTTTTCTGCATGTATATAAATAAATTTCTGTGTGCTCTATATTTCCCATGAGGCAAAAACATGTAAGATATATATATGAGTCACATTAAGCATAGTTCAAATTCAATGAAAGCAAATGCAGAGAGTTACCTGGTCCACTTAATTCAGTATGCAGAATGACAAGAAAAATAGAACAGCAAGCTTGAAGAGTAATTGCAGAGCAGAGAAGCTTTAAACAACATAGTAGTAGCTGCAGCCCATGATTTAGTCTTTTAATGAACAGCCTACAACTTTGCACCTGAGTAACAGTGGTTCATATGCATTATCTTTTCTTAAAACCAGACTGCAAAAAAAGCACAGATTGTGCTTTTCCTAGCAGCAGATCTAGGTTTTCTAATTTGGAGGCCTGGAGGCATCTGTCACCTTTGGGAGCTCCATAAAAGATTAAAAGCAACATCACCACAGGGCTGTTTCCTCTTGAGTAATTTACCTGAATTGGAACTACTTGGCTGTTCTTCCTGGCACCAACCACACCGTTCACATTTTCATTTAAATTGTATAATATCTAACATAGAAGCTGAAAACCTGTGTGTGCTTCCACGTGAAATACAAATCAGGTGGGAAACCCTGCAAAGCAGTTAGCCCTACAAAACCTGTAAACCAATTAATACTACTGAAAACTATATTAATGTATACAATCAGTGCAAGGAGGCTTATCATTTTTACTATAGTTAGTAGAATTTTCAAATTGTAAGAGCAAATTCCCCAGGTAGAGGAAGGCATTGAAAATACTGCAAATGAATGGAGTGCATGTATTATGAGTAAAACAGTTGATAAAATACTTTTCTGATTTCTAATAGGCTTTAAAGGACGGTACATTTTTTTTTCTGGCTTTCAGTTAGGGATTCAGAATCATAATGTAATCCTAGGTCGCCTGAGCTGCCCTCCAGACATCACATCTATGGGCTA